>NC_132786.1:84748846-85053365 GCF_048418805.1 Vulpes vulpes
TTTATTCTCGGTATTTTTAGACCTGACTCTTTTTTATTTATTCATTTTATTAAGATTCCACATATGAGTGAAATCATTTTCTATTTGTCTTTCTCATTTCGACTGATATCACTTAACATACTACATTCTAGCTTCTTCCATGTTATGGCAAATAGGACAATCTCATCCTTTTTAATGGCTATGTAGTATTCCATTATAATGCAGTATAATTAGCTATAGTCACCATACTGTACATTAGACCTTCAGACCTTATTCATCCCACATAACAACCTTCATACCTTTTGACCAACATTTCCTCATTTCTCCCACCCTCAGCTCCTGGAAATTACCATTCTACTCTCTGCTTTCATGAGTTTGACTTTCTTTTCCTTTCTTTCTTTCACCTCAATCCATCTTAATTTTTATTTTTTTAATTTTAATTCCTGTATAGTTAATATACAGAGTTATATTAGTTTCAGGTGTACAATATAGTGATTCAATGATTCTGTGTATTACTCTGTGTTCATCATGGTAAGTGTACTCTTAATCTCTTCCACCTATTCACCCATCCTCCCACCTACCTCCCCTCTGATAACTGTTTGTTATGTATGGTGAAAAGTCTCTTTTTAGTTTATACTTTTTTTTCATTCATTTGTTTCTTAAATTCCACAGATGAGTGAAATCATATTTTGTTTGTCTTTTTTTTTGACTACTTATATTGCTTAGTATTGTACTCCCTAGATCCATCTATGTGGTTGCAAATGGCAAGATTTCATTCTTTTTAATGGCTGAATAATATTCCATTGTTTGTATATACCATATCTTCTTTATCCATTCATCTAACAATGGGCACTTGGGCTGCTTCCATAATTTGGCTATTATAATTAGAAATGACAAATACCCACCATTTGCTTCAACGTGGATGGAACTGAAGGGTATTATGCTGAGTGAAATAAGTCAATTGGAGAAGGACAAACATTATATGGTCTCATTCATTTGGGGAATATAAATAATAGTGAAAGAGAATAAAGGGGAAAGGAGGAAAAATAAGTGGGAAATATCAGAAAGGGAGACAGAACATGGAAGACTCCTAACTCTGGGAAACGAACCAGGGGTGGTGGAAGGGGAGGTGGGGGGGGGTAGGGGTGACTGGGTGGCAGGCACTAAGGTGGGCATTTGATGGGATGAGCACTGGGTGTTATTCTGTATGTTGGCAAGTTGAACACTAATAAAAAATAAATTTATTTTAAAAATTTGGCTATTATAAATAATGCTGCAATAAACATATGGGTGCTTATATCTTTTTGAATTAGTATTCTCATTTTCTTTGGGTAAATACCCAGTAGTATAATTACTGAATCATGTGATAATTCTATTTTTAATTTCTTTGAGGAAACTTTATATTGTTTTCCACAGTAGCAGCACTGGTTTTGCATTCCTACCAATAGTGCACAAGGGTTCCTTTTTCTCCATATCTCACCAACACTTGTTATTTCTAATGTTTTTTATATTAGTTATTCTGACAGATGTGAGGTAATATCTCAAAGTTTTGATTGGCATTTCCCTGATGATGAGTGATGTTGAGCATCTTTTCATGTATTTGTTGGCCATCTGTATGTCTTCTTTGGAACAATGCCTATTCAGATTCTCTGTTCATTTTCTAATTGGGTTATTTGGTTTTTTTGTTTTTGTTTTTGAGTTGTATGAGTTCTTTATATATTTTGGATACTAACCCTTAGTAAGACATATCATTTGCAAATATCTTCTCCCATTCAGTAAATTATCTTTTAGTTTTGTTGATTTTTTACCTTTGCTGTGCAAAGGCTTTTTATTTTGATATAGTCTCAATAGTTCTGTTGTTGTTGTTGTTTTGTTTTTGCTTCCCTTGCCTCAGAAGACATGTCTAGAAAAATGTTGTTATGGCTGATGTCAGAGAAATTACTATCCGTGCTGTCTTCTAGGATTTTTATGGCTTTAGGTCTCATATTTAATCTTTATTCCATTTTGAGTATCTATTTGTGCACAGTGTAAGAAAGTGGTCCAATTTCATTCTTTTGCATGTTGCTGTCCAGCTTTCCCAACACCATTTGTTGAAGAGACTGTCTTTCCTGTTAGATATTCTTGCCTCCTTTGTTGAAGATTAATTAATTGCCCATACAATTGTAGGTGTATTTCTGGGCTTTCTATCCTGTTCTGTTGATCTATGTCTATTTCTTGTGCCAGTATCATACTGCTTTGATTACTAAAACTTTGTAGTATATCTTGAAATCTGGGATTGTGATACCTTTACTTTTGTTCTTCTTTTTCAAAATTACTTTGGCTATGTGGGATCTTTTGTGGTTCCATATAAATTTTAGGATTGTTTGCTCTAGTTCTGTGAAAAAATGCTGTTGGTATTTTGAAGGGATTGCATTAAACCTGCAGATTGCCTTAGGTAGTATGGACATTTTAACAATATTTGTTCTTCCAATCTATAAGCATGGAATATCTTTCTGTTTGTTTCCATAGTCTTTAATTGCTTTCATCAATGTTTTGTAGTTTTCAGAGTACAGATCTTTCACTTCCTTGGTTAAGTTTACTCCCAGGTATTTTATTACTTTTGGTGCAATTGAAGTGGGATTGTTTTCTTAATTTCTCTTTCTACTGCTTCATTATTAGTGTATAGAAATGCAGTGGATTTATGTATATTGATTTTGTGTCCTGTGACCTTCTTGAATTCATTTATCAGTTCTACTAGTTTTTTAGTGGAATCTTTAAAGGGTTTTATATATGTAGTATCATCTCATCTGCAAATAATGGAATATATGAGTTTGGCTTTTTTAAATTCCACATATAAGTCAGATCATGGAATATTTTTCTTTCTGTGTCTGTCTTATTTCACTTAGCATTAATGTTCTCAATATTTATCCATGTTGCTGCATATGGCAGTTTGTCCTTTTTAAAGGCTGAATAATATTCCTCTGTGTATGTGTGTATGTATGTGACATTTTCTTTATCCATTCATTTGTCAATGAACATTTAGGTTGTTTCTATATCTTGGCTATTGTCAATAATGCTGCAATGAATATGGGAGTGCAAATATCTCTTCAAGATCCTGATTTCATTTATTTTGGATATATACCCAGAAGTGGGATTGCTGGATCAAGTGATAATTCTCTTTTTATTTTTATTTATGAGAAAGCTCCATCTTACTGTTTTCTGTAAGATGGTACTAACTTGTATTTCCACCAACAGTGTACAGAGGTTTCCTTTTCTCCATGTCTTTACCAATATTTGTTACCTTTTATCTTTTTGATAATAGTGATTATAACAGGTGTGACGTGGTAACTATTGTGGTTTTGATTTGAATTTCCTTAGTGATTAGTGATGTTGAGCATCTTTCATATACCTATTGGCCATTTGTATGTCTTTGTTTTCAAAATGTCTTTTTACGTCCTTAGCCCATTTTTAAAATCATGGTGAAATATTTTGTTTTGTTTTGTTGTTTTTGTTTTTTGCTATTGAGATGTTTGAGCTACTTATATATTTTGGATATTAGCAACATTAGATATATGGTTTGCCAGTATTTTTTTTTTACCATTCTGTGGGTTGCATTTTCACTATGTTGATTGTTTCCATTGTTGTGCAAAAACTTTTTAGTTTGATGCAATCTCACTTGTCTATTTTTGGTTTTGTTGCCTGTGCTTTTGGTGCCACATCTAAAAAAATCATTGCCAAGAGCAATGACAAGAAGCTTTTCCCTGTGTTTTCTTTTCATAGCTTAATGGTATCAGGACTTACATTCAAGTCTTTAATACATATTGAATTGATTTTTTATATGGTGTGAAATAAAGCTCCAATTTCATTCTTCTGCATATGGATATCCAGTTTTCCAACATCATTTGTTAAAGAGACTGTCCTTTCCTTATTGTGTGTTCTTGGTACCCTGTCAAAGATCAGTTGGCTATAGATGCCTGGATTTATTTCTGGCCACTCCCTATTTTTCCATTGATCTGTATGTCTCTTTTTATGCTGGTACCATATGATTTTGATTACTATAGTTTTTAAATATATTTTGAAACCAGGAAGCGCAATGTTCCAGCTTTGTTCTTTTTATTCAAGATTGCTTTGGCTATTCAGAGTCTTTTGTGTTTCTGTATGAATTTTAGGATTATTTCTTCTATTTCTTTAAAAAATGCCACTAGTATTTTGATGGAGATTGCCTTTACTTTTAATTGCCTAGTTGTTGTTAATTAAACCTTTTGAGCAACAGATTCCTTTGAGAATCTGATGAATTTATGGATCTTTATCTGAAAAAAAAAAAACTATATGTACATTCTTGGAGTTTATACCTATCTATATCTTTATATATCTCTATATCATCTTATCATCTCTATCTATCTATCTATCTATCTAATCTATCTATCTATCTAATCTATCTATATTATATATATATATTTATATTATATTTCTATAAAAGTTCTCCAGTCAGTCTATAAACATTGGCATATGTTATAGCAAGATTTATTGCTCTGAGCCATTCATAGAGAAGATAGGAAACAAGAAGGCATCCACCAGCTCCAGAGAAAGATAGAGCCACATTTTGCATGTATCAGACACAAAAAACAAAAACTGCAATCAACATAGGAGCTTGACTTAAATGATCTGAGAACATGGTTCTGTTAAAGGTCAACCCATGCAAAAGTTCTTAGGGGAAAGAAACATAAGAGCAAATAGTGGTTACCAGACTTCTTCAAAGAAAGGCTCTGGGCACTGGGTTTTTATTTATACATGCACACATGCTTATGTAGATACATGCTGCTATAATGTCACTAGCATTTTCCTCTTTGAAGATAAAGGTGTAGGTATAGCTGTGATGGTAAATGACAGACCCAACATATGGCTGTTACTAAAGAAAAAATTGTGACTCTAAGCCAGGAAAGCCAGGATTCTGATACTGATTGCTATTAAATCCAAGATCTTAAGCAAGTTGTGCAATGGCACGTGACTCGCATAACTCACAGACTGTTCTAGGTATAAAAGCAAGAGATAAAAGGCATTTTGGAAAAAGTACATATAAATTTACACAAAAGCATCATACACTATGATTGTTTTCAAAATATCATCAAAGTTGTTGGGAGACTCTTTTCAGTTCCTATTATTGACTCATGTTACTATTACTATTCTTAGAATTACTACCACCCATAATATATTGGCAGGCAGTTGCTTTAATTGCTTTGATATTTAAGTTTCTCTGTTTGGAAACAGGGGTACTAGATGGAACTTCTCTTACATACATAATGGAACACTGAAGTCATTGGAGGAAAATTGTGTTTTCAGTCACAGGAGTATGTTTTATCACTGAAGTCCTGAAAGACTTTCTAAATAGATTAAACTAGTTTAGAAAGAGTCTGAATATAATGTTGAATGTATCATTCATTGTGATTAATAAAGAATCTTTAACAAAAGTTTCTCTTGTGTGTGAAAAGAGTTTCAAACTACAAGTGCAAGTTTATCACTCTTAGAAAAAGAAATATAGGAAAGATATACTTTTGCTTCAGATTGCTTTTATACTAATGGACAAATACATTTGACATTTTTCTCTTTTTATGTTTTTTTATTGGGCCTTAGTGGATGTAGAAAATTCCTATTTTGTTACTTTATCTAATAAGAATTTTTTTTTTAATTGGGAGTTTTAAATTTATTTTAGAGCAAGAGAGGGTGCATGTGAGCACAAGTCAGGGGAAGGGCAGAGGAGGAGGGAGAGGGACAAGCAGATTCCATGCTGAGCATGGAGCCTGATGCAGAGCTTAGTCTCATGACCCTGAGATCATGACCTGAGTCGAAATCAAGAGTTGGACACCCAACCAAATGAGCCACCAGGCATCCCCTAATTAGAAATTTTTTAAAGATAACAACCATCACAGACCCCGTTTCACCAATTCAAAGTCTCCCCTGATAATTCCTCTAGTTTGGATTCTCTGTAATTATATGGCATTTATATTCTCTCCTCAATGTACTCATATTACTTTTATGTCAATTGCCAGAATTCTTTAGGGCAAAGTAAGTTGGGCCTTCATTTCCCTTTGCTGCTTCCCTAGTAATTGAAGAGTGCTGTGAATACTCTTTTTTAATTCCTCTCACTTTGAGGTAAGCCTTTATAAAGGTGGTCATAATGCACAAAGCAGAGACTTGTGCTGAGAATGACATTGTTTCATAAAAATGTCAGTGATTATTAATTCATAGAAGATTTGTGAGGCAAGTGGAAAGACCTGATAAGCCTCATTTCCTTGACCATATTCATTTTTCACCCTGGAAAATAAATTTTGCTAATCACTATTTAAAATTGCATTTGCCTTTTACCCATGTTCATTTTAATTAGTTCAAGTTTGTGGGATGTAAAAATGTTTTCCTATTCATCAAGATGTTACTAGCATAATACTGTCCAGAGTCCTAGGCATTCTTGAGAAAACAGGCTTCTTTGTAACATTAAAGAACACTTCTAAGGGCACTTTCTCAAGTATGTATACCAGCAGTCCAAAAATATGTGATTCCAAAGACAATAACTCATTTTCAAACCTCTTATCCCTGAAAATCCAATAATTCTATGGAATAATTACATTAATATACAATGCACTTTAATTTTTCTCAACCAAACCTCTCAGAACAGAGTGCTGTTTTAAAACAGAACTGTACTAATCTGAAAGACTATTAAACTGCAAGTAATATTTCTTTCCAGTACCAAATTCTTACAACTTGCTTTCAAATGCTGGGAATATCCTCTGGGGCTCCTCTCTGCATCCAAAGGTCAAGGAACTGACATTTCAGTACCAGCAACATAACTTCAGAAGCTAGAAGAAAGATAAACACAGTGAGTCACTTGTCCAAAATTGACAAGTAATATGACTTGTGCAATGTGAGGTATCCCAAGTGAAAACAACAGATGTTAGTATCTGCTTTGGGTAAGAGATCCTGGCAGGTCATAGCCAGAATCAGAATGAGCATCTTGAAGTCCCTTTAAAAAAAAAAAAAAAAAGAGCTATCAGGTTAAGAGGATCTAAATCCAGAAATTCTATCTACCCATAGAATTCATATCACGAACTCTGAGAATGCACAGAATTAAATGCCAGTCTTTGGAGACATTTTTCAGAACCACAGATATTTTTGTGCCAATCAGTGCTGCAATTGACTTTTAAGTGGACTTGAACCAAAAGCGGAGAAGAATTTTTAATGCAGGCTTTAAGAGGGTTTACATTTAATTTAATAATAAATAATTTAATAAATAAACCTTGCTCCAAACCTTGCTGAAGTGGTCATTTAAAATACATATCTATTCAAATACCTCTTTAGAAAGCAAAACTTCTTGAATAGGCTGTCATAAATTCTAAGCTTTTCTAGATCAAAGAGTTTAGCTAACTCACCTTTCCTCACAGCACCAGGCAAAATGACGTGTCCAGAGGGGTGCTCAGTTTCTATTTGCTAAATAAAGAATGTTTTTAACATATTATTCCCTTGATGAAAAACCCCTAAGAGACCACAGTACCATGCTTATTTTCAAGTCAAAACTGTCCTTTGGTGGTGTTTTACAGCACTCTCCCCTACAGTTGTGGAACTTATTTCCTTGTGGGATTCTTGCTCCTGGGATTGTGTAGCTGCTTTCCCTTTGTCTTCTCACTCCTAGCCACCAGCAAGTCCTGACTTTGTCCATAAGCAGTAGAAATATTCTACTGCTTAGCCTACAAAATTCTCTATAGGATTGTTTCACCCTTTAGAGTCTGGTAATTCTCTCTTAGAGCTTCTCTAATTACTGAATGTATGTTAGGTTTGTGATATCATCAGAAGATAAGGCCCAGATCTTCTTGGCTCTCTTTCCCCTCGGGTTCCAGACTAGAGTGAAGAATGAATGTGAATATTCATCAGAATGGGTAAGAATAAGGATAAGGTGGTTTCCTGAAGCACTAGATGAAGAGATTCTCGTGGAACCAGGACAGCTGAGTTAACTTGAAGATTCAGTTCACTTCCATTAATTAATAGATCAGGCTTTGATTTAGGCTCAGTTTATTGGGAAAACTCGAGACCCTCTCTAAATGGGACAGATGTGTGATTTCCTCATAGAGTTTTTGCTAATTTTCAATAATATTTGACCACAGAGCCACAGAACCACAGTCTTTTTGGTTTATAAAAATTCTATGTTAAAAATAATCTTTCATTAAAAACCAGATGTGCCAATCTTTGTATTGCAAGAATGAGATGAGACAGATGTGTAGAAATATCTTTTAAAATTATTGGAGAATGTATGCATTTCCTTTGGGAGAATGAATCTTGCATTGTTGAGATGTCCACATTCTATTCCAAACTATCTTCTGTTTGAAAATCTTCCAAAGGTCATAGGAAGAAGAAAGAAGAATTGCATTATAGCAAGTTTTCTCTTCCTACTGACTCATTAAACTAAAATCTCCACATAGCAGGAGACTGAGCCACTTCACTCAAACCTAGAGGTTTCTGACATTACCGTTTAACTAGACAAAATGGATCACCATCCCTACAGGAGGATAAGGCCTGATAATTTATACACACTGGATCGATAAGAAATGCAAAAGAAAACCAGAAAGAAAGAGTGAGGAAAAAAAAAGGAAAAAGAGATACAAGATAAGAATAACATATGATGTGAACTAGAAACTAGGTGTACGTTGACACTAATTTATAACTCTACATGGAAGCTTTGCATCTCTTCTGCTAATATAGAATAGGATCCAGTCCTCACTACAAATCTGCTGTAAAGCTCAAATTTTCTCAAGTTATTTCAAACCCTTGATTTTAACATATTGTTTCCTTGATGAGAAACTCACGAGAGACCCCAGCCCTGTACTTATCCTATTCGAGTCAAAACCTCGTTTTCTTTTCCACCCCTCTCTCCTACTATTCCGGGACTTGTTTGCATATGAAGTTCTTGCCACTGGGATTGTGCTCCCTCTTTCTCATAATCTTTTTCCCATCATTTTTTTGGACCACTAATATATTCTAAATGCCGATGTGTCAGTCAATGAAACAAAACCTCTATCTTCACAGGATTTATATTCTAGTGAATGACCAGAACCTAAATATCAGTCAATATGGTAATATTCATTAATTGAACAACTTTTAGGTATTGGATGATTATATGTCATTTCTGAGTGAATGCTTGAAATAATGCTGAGAAGTAGAGATATATCACTGTACTTATTTTTATAAAGATTAAAAAAACTGATATAAATAGAAAGCTAAGTAATCTCTGCAGTGTCACATACCTAATAAGAAGTGGAACTTGGATTTGAACCCATATTCCCCTGACTGCTAAACAGGACAGCCCAAACAGGCTATAAATACCAGGATGGTCGCCTAAGTGATCAAGAATATATTGCACTTTAAACATGTTATGTGTTATAGTGAAGTCCAAACTAAGAAGGATATGACTATTTATATATTAAATTTTATTCCATGTAGAACTATTGGGATAATAAATGACAAGGGATTTGTTTTCAGATTAAACCCTTTAACTATTAAACTAATATACCTTTTGCAGCTTCCTACACTGCTCCTAAGGATTTTACTTGCCTATGAAGTATAATTTTAAAACATTTCTAAAAATTTTCAAATGGAAAATATCCCACTCTTTTCCCTCTGCATTCCCTTTGGCTTCCCTTTGGGTTGGTTCTTACCCATTAACTTGCAGAGGCATCTGAGCCTCAGTCCAAGGAACCTACTGACTGTGGCAAGTGGAGCTCTCAGCAGTGCTGGGACTTACTATGGAGCAGGAGGCTGGCAGCTGTGAACACCATCATTTCAGAAGTCTCTAAGAATGAGTGCTATTCTCCAGAATGCTGGGGTTCATTTACATGGACAAGTGCTTAGCTTCCTGAGAAGTGTTAATGAGAATTTTGCAAGGGGGTGGGGGAGGCCAAACCTCAGGGTATCTTTTAACTCTCAGGTCCCAGGACCCACTTACTTACATTTCCTAGAGGCCCTGTGGGGAAATGAAAGACAGAGAGAGCCAGACAATAAGACCTGCTGAGGACCTGCAGTGTACAGGACATTGTACTACAAACATAAGGAAAACAATGTGCATTGTCTCTGCCCCTGAGGATTTTATATTCTAAAGGAGGAAGGGAAAGTATTTTGAAATACCCAACTCAGTCAACAAGTCATATGCCTAATTAGAGCTCTGTAACCGCTGGAGAAATGTATAATAGCCATAGCATTCTCCCTCCCTGACAGACATTTTCTCTCCAAAAGCCACATTATATATATCATGGTTGAAAATATGAACTCCAGAACCAGACTGCCTGGGTTAGAATCCTTACCCTGCAACTGCCTAGTCATGTGGCCTCAGCTTCACTGTATAATCTCTTGTGCCATAGTTTTCCTTATTGAGTAAAATGGGAATAATGACAGTATTTCCTTTGTAACGTTGTATTAAATGACTTAATATATAGAAAGTTCTTGGGCAGCCCCAGTGGTGCAGTGGTTTAGGTGCCGCCTGCAGCCAGGGGCGTGATCTGGAGACCCTGGATCGAGTCCCATGTCAGGCTCTCTACATGGAGCCTGCTTCTCTCTCTGCCTGTGTCTCTGCCTCTCTCTCTCTCTCTCTCTCTCTCTCTGCATCTCTATGAATAAAAAAAAAAAATTATATAGAAAGTTCTTGTAACAGAGTTTGACTAAAGTAAGAGCTATAGTAAGTGCTGCTTCTAGCTAGTATCACATTCTGTTTTTAAGACAGAGTTGAAGATTGAGTGAGTTGTTTCTCTATTCTAATAGTAATAGTAATCATTCCTCACCTGTTGTGAATGTTTAGTGGGGAAATGGGACCTGTCCTATCTTATTTTATTCTATGTAATGGATATAATTTTTTTAATAGATATAATTTTAAACTTCATTTGCATACAAAGAAAAAAGGCTTAGAGAGGTTTAAGTAACTTCTCAGACTCAAATCTGACTCTTCTGAAACCCATTTTCTATTATGACTTGTTGGTTCCTCTTCACCATGAAAAAATGTCAGGAAGAAGATTCTGGTGTTTGAGGTAGGTCATAATACTGAAAGGAATTTGGTAAAGAGGTAGAAGAAGGAATTTAACAGCTCTCTGAATCTTACAATTAAAAGCAGTTGCAAGTATAGTAGTAGAGTTTTTTTGCCCCTAAAGTTTTTTTTGAACAACACATTGAAAGTCCACTCAGATTATGTTTCCCATTTCTGAATTTCCTTTCACTAATACTTATTATAAGAGAAGGAGAGATTGATTTAAAAGACAGCATTTCTGAGACCACAATTACTAGAATTTTACTCAGTTTTTCATCCAAAAGATATGAAGGCTGATGGAGCTATCAGAAATGTTGAGCCAAGGAAGAGGTGGAGAAAGGATCTGTGTCCAAGGGATAGACACTCTGGGCTATATTAGAGCCATAGGTGGCTTTTTACCATTGATGACTGCATCCTCCATGGTCAGCCCAATCCAGTTTTGAAAGGTTTAAATTGAGAAGAGAACTAGTAATGCTCCAAGAGGCATCAAGATAATGCTGAAGTTTTAGTCAGTCCTTTGGGGAAGAAAAAAGGAATAGGTTTATTAAAATTGCCTATGTATTATGCTATGAAAACTTCTACAAGGATGCACAGATGGGCTTCAATTTGGACAACTCTGTTGCTGCATATTAAAGGCCTTTGATTTTAATATCCAATAATGAATAAAACTACTGGTGGGTGTCCTCCTGAGTCATAATGTAATCAGAGGAGAATGGCTAAGTCTGGCTCTCATTTCTTTTTGCTTTTGAATATTTGATCTCAGCCAGATGCACCTATGCTGAGAACACAACAACAAATCATTGTATACATAGCAGAGGAAACCAAGGAGATTTTGTCAGAAGGGAAGTAAGAACTGATTAGAGTCAAATTAAAAATATGGTTTTGAAATTATTGAGTTTTCTAGAAGATATCAACTCTAGGTGTCCAGGACCACCAAGTTAGTCAAAACTTTACTGAAAAAAACCCCACTTAGTTTATTGGGAACTGCCAACTCCACTCTCTTATCAATAAGCTCAGCGCCATGTTGGTCATTCAAAACTCTAAAGGTAGAGCTTAACACTAGGATTTAGCACTACCTACCTTCTTAAGTGCCCCATCTGAGTTAAAGCTTCTCCTTATGATACTAAAGACATTGTTCTCTGAATGTCAAGGAAGATTTCTATGTGCTCTGCATCCTGTACCTTTCTTATTTGGCAAACTGTGTTGTCTTGTTTGAATTGGTTTGAAGCCAAATTCTACTTCCTTTATACTTCTTCCTGTCCCCAGATAAAACCATTATCTGGGGCCTCAGTTTTTCACTCTTCTGTGCACATTTTTTTAATGTGGTTTTACAGCTCCTCCCTTCAGATGGTAGAGTTGTTTTCTCTACCTTTTGACTTGACTTGACTGCTCTTTTGACCCGTTTTTGCCAATAGAATGTGGAAGAGGTAAATGTGTAGAATGCCAGCTCTAAGCCCAGTCCCAAGAGGTCATGAACACTTTGGCTTTTTCTCCTGCCTCATGATGAGAATAAAAACAGGCTAGCCTGCTATACCATAAGAAACCACATGAAGCAGAGCCAAGTGAACTCAGTTGTCCCATCCAAGGTTCCAGAGAGGTCTTTCCCAAATCAGCAAAATCAACCCACGGACTTGAAGCTGACATAATGGAGTACCACTGATTAGCAAAATCACCCAGCCATCCTGATAACTCTTGGAGAAGGAGGGAATGATAATTGTTTTAAGACACTAAGTTTCAAACCCTGCTTGAATGTGACCTGATATCTTCAGCTCCTAGCATAAGGTCGGACACTCAGTATTTCTCATGGCAAAAATACTAAATAAACATCTTAAAATTCACATCAGTAAACATTTGGATTGCTCTTTAATTTGTAATCAGATCTAAATTTATTTTTCTTATTAATCCTCTTTTTTGGGCTGTGTTTCTTTTGTATCCTTAATTTTGTATCCTCTTGGTTTCTATCTTATTTTCACTTAAAAATGAATAATAAACTTGAGAGACTAATAAACTTTCTAAATGCCTCTGGGTTTTGTTTTGTTTTATTTTGTTTTTTTAGGTAGAGGACTTTAGAAAGTAAAAAGAGCCATGTGAACTGAAAGACAAATAATACAAAATCAAATGAGAATGGGAGGTTTGCCTTGATCTTATGAATTTGGTGATGAAATTCTGGGTCACAAAACAATTGCTAGGGATATTAATGCATAATGACAAATCCTTATATTTTTATTTATGTGATTTAAAATAGTTGCTATCTGTCCTACATTTTACATTTTATAGTAACTTTTGATTTTTCTTAAAACTTCATTCAGAAGCCCAGGCATTAAAAGTAATTGTAAATCTTTTTTATTGGTGACTAGGACTTTCTACTTTGTAGAATACAGGATATGGCTATATTTTCTCCCATCTCCTAATAATTTGAGATCTTCAACCAAGGAACCACTGTTTTATGATTGCCAACAGTATTCATTCATAAAATATGCATAGATATTGGGCATGAAGTCTTCAGAAGAGAACACTCTACAGACATGAGGAATTTAGGACTGGAAATATACTATAAAATTTTTTTGCACTATTTCTCCTTTGGAATAAAATCCATCAAATTCCAATATTAACTTTATGCAGCAAGGCAGTGAGCATTTTTGGATTATTTTCTCCTTCTCTGCGTGTGAAGCAGTAGTACAGTGTTAGCATTAGAAAGATGTTTTACTCCATGGAGATGTTGGGGATATTGTTCTCTTGTCATGGCTGAGGACTGGCTACTTGTTTCCTCTTTTTACAGAGATAAGTGATAGTATGATACGAATGGGCAACTCAGAAAGGGAAGAATAAAAAAAGAAGTAGCCTATGTTGTTCTTTTAATTATCACATTAGACTGCAGCCATTTAAGATTTGGCGCTTGATTGCATTCCTTGTCTCTCGAGGTGTAGGAACATTTCCCATCATGGCCTGGCTGTTGATGCAAAGATGCTGTGAAAGCCTTGTTCTTGTCTCATTCTTTCTCTGCCTCATTAACTTGTTCATTTTAATGATTACATCTTCATAAAATCTAACATTTCAATATCAAATGTTCCATTCTTAAATTAAACATTAAAAAATAAGGAAGGGAAAGTTGATCATCATACAATCTGCCTGCATCTGTTTCAATACACGCAATGATTCCACTTCATTGTCTTGGGAGTGTGCAGGGGCTCAGTATCCCTGTGTCCTTACTGTCTGTTAATACAACTCCATTTGTCACTGTATTCAAAACACATTTATTGAGCTCTTTCAATGTCCAAGGCCCTGGAGAGAGTCTTTGAGGGAAAGAAACTGAAACTTTGATCCTTCCTTAAAAGAGCATGTATCTCTTTCCCTAGAAGGGACCAATTTTGAGGAAATCCTGATGAAGAAAGGTAACACACACTAACATAAAGGGGGAAAAAAAAAAGACTTAAATAAAGGCCTGGAAGACTAAGAGTAGACACAGGAAGGAAAAAGGATATTAGGGATATACATCAGGGCTTGTCTTCAATAACCTGTTAAGCTCCATATTTATATTTATGCACTTTTCTCTAGATTTATTATATTTGCAATTAAAAATATCAATAAAATGCAAGTATGTGGCTAATACTTCAAAAGGAGAGACATGGAGAACAGTTAACAAAAAATGATTAGATGCCCTTAGGAAACTAAGGACAGTTAATTTTTACAAAGACAATTAAATTGGTACTTCATTTCAGTGTAAATTAGACCCATGGTGAGATTAGAGGATTTAGGTATAATTTTATTAGTCCACCCAGAGAACAAAAATATGGCCTATGTGTAGGTGTCATAAATTAGCTTTATCTTATACCCTACTCCTTTATCTTATATCCTATAACTTATACCCTACTCAATGTTTATGTCATCCAGGTTAATAGATTTTGAATATTTGATCAATTATAATATGCTGGTTTGCTTTATATGGGAAGAAATACCTCCCTATCTTATACAATTGATCTTTTTCTTTGAAATCCATGTCTTTACAATATCCATAAAAATTTGATCAGTGTAATTCCAATATATTTAGATTATTTTTAAAATTTTGATTCTGTGTCAATTATTCACTCTTCCTTTGGCTGTTTTATCAACCACTTATTAAATTATTCAATAAATATTTATTCAGTGCTTACTGTGTGCTAGACACAGTTTTAGGTGTTGAGGATACAGCAATAAATAAAATATAAAGTTTCTTGTTTTCATGGAACTTAAATTATAGGAGAGGAGACATAAAATAAAAAGACCATAAAGTAGATAGTACACCAGACAGTGATATGAACTTCGAAGACATACAAAATAGAATAAAGGGGATAAGAAGCAGGGAAACCTCTAAGTCCTTGTACCAGCCTTGGGTTTGACGAGGAATGGTGGTGAGTCAGTGGCTGTAGCATGGAGAAAGTTGAAGTAGGAAATGAATACAAAGATAAAGAGAAGGACTAGGTGCCCTGTGGAGCCTTGTGGAACATTGAAAGGCTTCAGTTTTTATCCACTTTAAGTGAGAAGCCATTAGAGAGTTGAAGTCAAGAATGGGAGAAGATATTTGCAAGTGACGTATCAGATAAAGGGCTAGTTTCCAAGATCTATCGAGAACTTATTAAACTCAGCACCAAAGAAACAAACAATCAAATCATGAAATGGGCAAAAGACATGAACAGAAATTTCACAGAGGAAGACATAGACATGGCCAACAAGCACATGAGAAAATGCTCTGCATCACTTGCCATCAGGGAAATACAAATCCAAACCACAATGAGATACCACCTCACACCAGTGAGAATGGGGAAAATTAACAAGGCAGGAAACCACAAATGTTGGAGAGGATGCGGAGAAAAGGGAACCCTCTTACACTGTTGGTGGGAATGTGAACTGGTGCAGCCACTCTGGAAAACTGTGTGGAGGTTCCTCAAAGAGTTAAAAATAGACCTGCCCTACGACCCAGCAATTGCACTGTTGGGGATTTACCCCAAAGACTCAGATGCAATGAAACGCCAGGACACCTGCACCCCGATGTTTCTAGCAGCAATGTCCACAATAGCCAAACTGTGGAAGGAGCCTCGGTGTCCATCGAAAGATGAATGGATAAAGAAGCTGTGGTTTATGTATACAATGGACTATTACTCAGCCATTAGAAACGACAAATACCCACCATTTGCTTCAACGTGGATGGAACTGGAGGGTATTATGCTGAGTGAAATAAGTCAATCGGAGGACAAACATTATATGGTCTCATTCATTTGGGGAATATAATTAATAGTGAAAGGGAATAGAAGGGAAGGGAGAAGAAATGGGTAGAAAATATCAGAAAGGAATACAGAACATGGAAGACTCCTAACTCTGGGAAACGAACTAGGGGTGGTGGAAGGGGAGGTGGGTGGGGGTGGGGGTGAATGGGTGATGGGCACTGAGGGGGGCACTTGACGGGATGAGCACTGGGTATTATTCTGTATGTTGGCAAATTGAACACCTAAATAAATAAATAAATAAATAAATAAATAAATAAATAAATTTATTTATTATTTAAAAAAAAAATAAAGGGAAGGAGAACCCTGGGAATTTATTCAGCCAGTGTGGTCAGTACTACCTGGTCCTTCAGGGAATGCCTCTTATAACATGATTCATAGTGCAGATATTTATGTCTATGTTTCCAGTCTCAGGAGCCAGCTCTGAAATCCAGATGACCCAGTCCC
Organism: Vulpes vulpes; assembly: GCF_048418805.1. Lineage (NCBI taxonomy): Eukaryota > Metazoa > Chordata > Mammalia > Carnivora > Canidae > Vulpes > Vulpes vulpes. Next base: position 84,765,563 of record NC_132786.1, read on the forward strand.
CAACCTCACTGTTTCTGTCTCTAGGAGATAGAGTCACCATCACCTGCCAGGCGAGTCGGAACTGTAACAGTTGGTTAATCTGGTTATCAGCAGAAAGGAGGGAATGCTCCTAAGTGCCTGATCTATGAAGCATCCAAGTTGCAAATTGGGGTCCCATTGAGGTTCAGTGGCAGTGGGTCTGGGACAGAGTTCACCCTCACCATCAACAATCTGGAGCCTGAAGATGTTGCTACATATTAGTATCAGCAGTATAATAGCTACCTACCCACAGTGTTACAGGTCAGAACATAAACCACAGGAAGCATATCTGAGAGGCTGGGCTGCCCCCTGGTCCTCCTCTGGGGCCTACATCTGCTCAGAGAGTTTCTCAGGTGCAGCCCCACTTTGGAGGTCACTGGGAGCTCTGGTAGAAGAGCAGGGAAGCTCCTCAGTCCCTTGACTGACTCTACCCTTCTACCCCAGTCCAGCAGCACAGACATGATGATGCCTCTCCTGACCCAATCAAGACAGAAATGATTACACCTGAGGATTGTGGGTCATGGCATCAGCCAGGATTTGAACAGCAAAAGAGAAGCCACTCTAGATATTCCAGTAGGAATTATTAAATTGACTTCAAGTTTTAAAGAAGTTCTATACTCACAACAAAATTTGGCAGAAAGTACAAACTTCCAAATATCCCCTGCTTATGCCCACATGCAGTCTCTCCATTGTCAGCATTCATCATCCCCCCCGCCCCCCAAGTAATGCATTTGTGACAGTCGGTGAGCCTACCTGGACACACCATTACCACCCCAAGTCCATAGTTTACATTGGCATTTACTCTTGGGGTTGTACATTCTATGGGTTTGTGTCATACCGAGTAGTTCGGCTGCACCCAAATTTGTGCTCTACCTATGATCCCTCTATACCCACCAGATCTTCTTACTGTCTTCACAGCCTTACCTTTTTCAAAATATCATATAGATGGAATCATATACTGTGTAATCTTTCCAGATGGGCTTCTTTCACTTAGCAATATGCATTTAAGTTTCCTCCATTTCTTTTCCTGGCTTACGTGGTCATTTGTTTTTAGTTTTGAATAATATTCTATTGTCTGGATGTGCCACAATTCATTCATTCACTTACTGAAACACATCTGTTTTTATCTCCCCAATTTTTGGCAATTATGAATAAAGCGGGTATAAACACCTGAAAAAAAAAGAGTTTAAGTCAAGTTGTAACATACTTACTTTACATTTTCATATATTTTAATTTTTTTTAAAGTTTGCCTTGCTAAGAATAGATTGAAGAGGTACCAAAGAAGAAGTAATCAGAGCTACCGTTGTAGCAAGCTAAAAGTTGATATTAGCAGTGGAAGTGGCCAGATTCTGAATATATTTTGAAGGTTGTATCATACATATAACTTGCTGACTGGATATGAGATATAAGAGAAAGAGAATTTTAAGTGAATTGCATGATTTGGGATGTGAGAAACCAGGAGAATGGAATTGCTTTTTACTGAAATGAGAAAGGCTGCAGAAAGCAGGCTTGAGGGTGAGAGCTAGAAGTTGGGTAATGGATGATTTGAGATGTGTAACACACATACAAGTGGAGATGTTAAGTATACAATTGGATAATTGAGTCTGGAATTTAGGGGGAGAAATTCTGGCCAGATATAAATCTAAGAGTCATCAGCATATAGATGGCTTTTGAGTCCAGGAGAAGAGATGGAAATACATAAGATACTAGTATAGACAGAGAAATAATGATATCCCAGGTCAAAGATCCAGAGAATGGAAATGGTGACAGATCCAAAAGTTGAAGAAGAATCAGCAAAAGTGACTACAAAGGTATAGCCAGTGTAGTTGCAGATTTAAAATATGCTCTCTTGTGTTTGAGCAGGGTGGCTCACTTGTATAAGTATTTTTAATGAAATATTTCATTAGACTTATTTAGAATAGAGAGAATATGATGGGGTGCCTGGATGGTTCAGTTGATTAAGTATCTGATTTAAGCTCAGGTTGTGACCTCAGGGTCCCAGGATTGAGCCATGACTCAGGCTCACACTCAGTGCAGAGTCTGCTTGTCCTTCTGCCCCTCCCCCCTTCCCCTCCTCATGCCTTCTCTCTCTCTCTCAAATAAATAAATAAAATCTTAGAAAAATAGAATTTGTTTATAGCAATGTTCACAATAGCCAAAATATGGAGAGTCCAGATGTCCATTGACAGATACACGGATAAAGAAGATATCCAATAGAATATTACTCAGCCATCAATAGAATGAAATCTTGCCATTTGCAATGACATGGATGAAATGAGGGTATTATGCTAAGCGAAGTAAGTCAGAGAAAGACAAATACAGTATGATTTCACTCATATGTAGAATTTAAGAAACAAAACAAATGAACATAGAGGAAGGGAAGGAAAAATAAAATAAGATAAAAAACTATAAAAGACTTTTAACTGCAGGAAACAAACTGAGGGTTGCTGGAGGGGAGAGGGGAATGCAGTAATTGGGTGATAAGCATTGAGGAAAGCACTTGATGAAATGAGCACTGGGTATTATATGCAACTGATGAATCACTAAATTCTACCTTTGAAACTAATAATACACTATATGTTAACTAAACTGAATTTAAATAAAAAAGAAAAAAATATATAGTGAAAATTCATATAGATCTTTCTACTTTATTTAATCTTTATGTTTTTTTGTGGATTGTAACACTAAAGCTAATGTAGATACCTTCACACACCCTTCTGCCTCCATTCCATTGTCTCTCCCTTCCAAAGTCACCACCCCTCCTTTGAAGCTAATGTTTTTATTATCATGCATATTTCACATGTAAATATATGTAAATAATTCTTGTAAATATATGTAAATAATTCTAAATATGTGTGTATTCTGTAGGGGCAAAGAGCACGCTGCCCTAAAATGTACCACTTTGGCATATTGATTAACTAAAAATTACTTAAGAGAGCCTGTGAAAGAACACTCAGACCTTCTTCTCTCCACCTAAAACAGGAAATAGATCTCCCATGTGAAAGGTACCATTCCTGTACCAGGAGGTAAAGAGACATCCTTATCACCAGAGATGGGAAATTTAGAGCTGAGAAGCCTCTATAACCATGTTACTTTTTACTTCCCCAGTCCAAATTCTGTTCAGCATTCCTTACTAATGGAAGCTCCCAGAATTTTCTTTGTCCTCTCAATTCCTCACAGATTTCTTGTCTCTTTGTCTAAACTGTATAAAAACTGCCTGCCTTGGTCATTTCTCTAAGGTCTCGGTTTTATTGTTGAACCTCCATGTGCATGTAACAAAACTTTGATTTTTTTTCTCCTGTTAATGTGTTTCATGTAAATTTAAACCTTAGTCCAACTAGAAGACCTTGAGGATAGAGGCAGAATTTTTCCTTCCCTTCAGTACATACTATAGGATGGGAAACGTTGGGGTTCAGGAGCAAAGGGTCAAGAAAGAACTCTTGAGACATCTTCGGTGCAAAAGATTGGTTTTAATAAAGCACCAGGACAGGACCTGTGGGCAGAAAGAGCTGCCCTGAGGTTGTGATGGGTGACTGATTGCATACTTTCCAGTTGGGAGGATAATGGAGGTCAGGGATAATGGAGGGTCTCTAAGGAATTTGGAAGCAAGATTCCAGGACCTTAAGGGGGCTAGCTATTGTTGGGATAAGGTCATTACTACTGTCTAGTGAAACCTTAGTTATGAGATCCTTCACATGTCTATCAGTGAACTGTATCTTTAGAGGATGATTGCTAGCATAGATCCTGGGGAAGGTAGACATAAAGGGAACTTCCAAAGGGATTTCCATATGTAAAAGAAGGCTTATAGGATCCTGGAGTCTGGCTCATGTCAAGCTAAAGTTGCCTTTTGCCTCTAGCAAAGCATTAACATTGAGGCAGTTGAGTTCCTGGAAGGTCACCCTGGCTGTCTCAAGGACTTGTCAATGGACTGTAAGTTATATGAATTTTAAATTTTTTTCTATGTTTCTTTTGCCTTTGTTCTTTACATAAATATATATATTATATATTAATATATAACATATATTAATATGTTGTATGTTATAATTAATATGTATATATGTTATAGTATGTTACATATTAATATATATTGTTTATACTGTTCTCTACATAAATACATATATTACATATTAATATATATATTTCCAGGTTTTTTTTAATTTTTTAAAATTTTTTATTTATTTTTTATTTTTTTTATTTCCAGGTTTTTAAGCTTTTCTGTACAACCTATACATTGCCTTCTATACCTCTTGATTTGTGTTTGCTTAGTAGCATATTTTTAAAATATTCCATTGTAAGAATGTGTTGTAGCATATTTTTCCAAACATTTAATGCAGGGTAGTTAGGGCTGTTTCCAGGTTTTGCTATTTTCAACAATGGTGCTGCAAATATTCATGTACCATCTTTAATGTACCAATGTGTGTGGTTTGATCTAGCATATAAATCCAGAAGTGGAATTGCTGGTCATATAGTATGTACATTTTTCATCTAACTGAATATCACCAAATCCTCTTCAAAGTGATTATGTCAATTTATACTGCTCCTAGAAATAAATGAGAGCTCCCTTTGCTGGATTCCTTGGCAATGAGAGCTCCCTTTGCTGGATCCTTAAATCTGATGGGACCAAGTGACATCTTATTGTTGTTTTAATGTTTTTTTTCTTGTTCAAATTCACTTTTTCAAAAGCTTATTGTCCTTTTGGGTCTCCTCTTCTGCAAATGGCTTGATCATATCTTTGCCATGTTGTGATTTTGTTTGTTAATGCTTTATACAAAGGAAAATTCACATTGAATTCTGGTTTCTGTTTTTCTGATAGTTGCCAACTTTTTCATAAGGCAAGAGTTGACAGGAAATCTTGAGCTAGACCATACACTTTTTGGTTTGCCACAGTCTGAAATACTCCTTATTGTATAACAAGTAGCCTACTTACTTATTTTATCCATCTGACTCCAAGAAGCATCTGAATTGAGGATCCTGTCCTAGAATCACATGAACCAGGTTATGAATCCAAGATTCTTCTGAGTTTCTTTTGAGAATATTGTTTAACAAGATTAAACACTTGTTTAAATGACACACACAGGAATGCTATTCCTAAAAACAAAAAACTCTTAAGTTTATTTTATAGACATATCCCTGCTTTAGGTAATTCCAAAGCATGAAAATTCAGGTTTTTAAAAGTAGATGGTGATTCTGTTCTAAATACCTCTATAGGTCTATTTTAAAATTTACCAAAACTCACTATGCGGTTTTTTTTTACAAAGCAGCCTCCTCTAACACACTTAAAACATGCCACCTGGGTGGCTCAGTGGTTGAGTGTCTTTGGCTCAGGTCATGATCCCAGGATCCTCATCAGGCTCCTTAGGGGAGCCTGCTTCTCCCTCTGCCTATGTCTCTGCCTCTCTCTCTGTGTCTCTTGTGAATAAATAAATAAAATCTTAAAAAAAAAAGCGTAATTACTCAGCTTACATATACTTAATAACCTATCATTGTAGCCCACTTTCTACAAACATCTACTATATAAAGGAAGTTACATGTACACTTCATGATAACATTTTCAGCTGATTAAAAAATAATAATACATTCATTAGCACCTGCCTTACTTAAAGGTTAGGGTGATGGTAACCCTTGCAAAAATAATAGAAAACTGGGAATAAGAGGGAGAGAAGTGTGAGGGGTTTTGAGTGGTGATTAACAAATGAGATATTCCGGGGCATTTCTTCACTGATGAGGATCGGGATGCAAGGCTGATCCGAAGGAAGTGAATTATTTCCCTGGAGTACTATGTCTGCTCTTGTGGTAGCTGCTACCACATAAATATTAATGTCTGTTTCGAGTAGCATAGCCTCAATGACTATGCTCACTTCAGGCATGGATAATGCAGAAAAACAAGGATATAATACATTATTAACTTCTCAATGTTCTTTGTACAAAGTAAGCTTTAAAAGTGAACCTAACTAGGGGTGCCCGGGTGGTACAGTTAAGTGGCTGATTATTGGCTTCGGCTCAGGTTGTGATCTTAGGGTCATGATCTCAGGTAGGAAGATTGAGCCCCACCTGGGGATCCAAGCTCAGTGAGTCCACTTAACACTCTTCCTCTCCCTCTACCCTTACCTCACTGCACGTGCACACTCTCTCTCTCCCTCTTTCTACAATAAATAAATAAATAATAAATAAATAAATAAATAAATAAATAAATAAATAAAATCTTTAAAAAATAAAAGTGAATCTAAATAAACTGGTTAATTCCTACTTTGATGTCATATTGTGATATTATTATTATATTTTACGATATATTTGGAGCAAAGTATGAAAACAGATCAACCTCCTAAGTTCAAATTGAATATTATTATCATGTATTCCTTCAACAAATGTTTATTGAGTACCTACTATGTGCTAGGAACTAGAAATAAAACCACCAAAAATCTCTGCTTTGTAGAGCTTATCCTGTGGTTGTACTGCTTTTGTTTTATATAGCTCTGCCTGTGTGTGTATAGTCGGATATATCCTCAGCTACTGCTTATTAGCACATCTCCACTCCTTTTGGAAGCTTCATGTTCTGTCTTCTGTGCTATTACTTTTTTGTCATTACTCAGCCAGTCCTTGATGGTGGCACAATTAGAGGCCTGACAGGAAGGTGGGGAAAACATTCTCTAAAACTGGTGCTATTTCAAAAAGGTGCAGAACAAAAACAATATAAGCCCATTTCCTACTGTACTCCAAATATTTATACTTTATCTTCTTCCAGGTAGAATTCAGAAAGACACATTCTATGTTTACATTTTTTAATACATTTTCCCTCTGTTGAGCCAAGGATGTATTAGGGCAGTATTTTGATCTTCACCTGATGATTCCAACAATCACACTCAAAGTCAAAAGAAGATGTGAGATAAAGAAATCCAAGGGGAAAAAAAGTAGGACAATGCAGAGGTCAGTGGACAAATTTCAAACAATGCAAACAGTTGTAAAGATGTTTAATAGTCGGAAGACTAGTAGGTGGGATGCTGAATTGGTACTGAATTGAGGTGTCAGCAGAATCTGGGTGCCTGCGGGCCCAGAACTGACACAGAAGCTGACCATCTCCTAAATGGAGAAGAGTTGAGGATATTGAATTGAAAGAAGTATTGAAGGATACTAAAGAAGAGTTTGAAAATGCCTGAGTTTTCTGCTTCCCACAATACATTTGATTTGTTTATCTGAAGAAACATTCCCTGCATAGAATACCTGAAGTGCTTGATAAAACGTAAACAGCATCTTTTTAAAAGCATGGCTGAGCTTTTGGGAAAGTTAGGGAAAATCACTAGAGACCAGAGCTGTAAGGAATCATGAATTTGGAAAGATAAATAAGCATTGGAGCAAGTGTTTATTATGGAGGTATCTGAAAATTCCTTTGTGGTTGAGAAGCTAGGGTTTTGGAAGTCTATGCATGCAAAAGACAAGTCAAACCCACCGGCTACATTGGAGACCAAAATTGTAAAAAAAAAAAGTGGCACTCTCATTGGAAATCAGCAGGCAAAAAACTGGTAAAGTTGAGGCAAAAATGAAACATACTTACCTTACTTTTGGCTCTAGGTGAAGTAGATAGATGGATAGACAAATGTCTATCCATGGACAATGCCTAACCATGTAATTGTAGACAGTCCCCATACAAACTTGGAGTTGGAATCCATAGTAATTATAGGACCAAAAAGCCCATGGTAAGATGAATTCTAAATGATTCCAAATTACCTACAAGAATGACAGTTAAACTTACATTGTGTCTTTAATTATAAAACTGGGGAAATATAAAAAAATCTTTAAAGTCTTGAGAGAAAATAATTGTCATCCTCAAATTGAATACCCAGAAAAATAATTGTTTTTATTTGGAATCAGGACAGAATAAAGATGCTTCCAAACATTAGTAGCAACAATTAAAACAGAATTTGCCAATAACAAACCTTCATTAAAATAAATTTTAAAATCATACTTCAGGAAGAGGAAAATGAATTTCAAAGTCTGAAATTCAAGAGATAATGGTGATCAAAAACTGGTAAAGCTAAGAAGACTAAACAACATTGACTGTATAAAATAATAATCATAATGACATCTCAATGTGAAGTTAAAAATATTGGAGGGAAACTGTATCTCAAAGAAAGACAGGACTAGTGCTATGAGGCAATAATTCTTATAAAGATCTAATAATTTAGACAGTGCCATATTGGCATATGAAATAAAGCAATGAAACAAGAGAGTCCCAAAACAGAACAACAAGCATGTGAAGTTTGGTATTTGTCTTGACAGATCAGTGGAGGGAAGATGGACTGCTTAATAAATTGGTTTTGCAGATGGAGAAAAAATGAACTAGGACTATGATGCACACCATGCACCAAATTCAGTTCCAGATGGATCTAATGTGGAAAGCAAAACTCTAAACGGTTTACAAGACAATACAGGAAAATATCTTTATGACTGTGACTCACAGAAAGATTTCATTAAGACCTTTTTAAAAAGCACAGAGCATAAAGGAAAAGATTGAAAAATATGTCAAAATTTGTATTTGGAATTGATTATTAACAAAGACCCCATAAGGAGAATAAAAACATAAGCCTCCTATAAGGAGAAAGTTATTTGCAAAATGTATAACTGTCAAAAACTTCAATCTGAACATAGCAAAGTCTTCTATAAATCAACCATAAAAAGTCAAACCAAGAGAAAAAACAAAGGCCGTTCATGGAAGAGGAAACATGAATGCTTCATAAGCAAATTAAAAGATGCTTAATTATATTAGTAGTCAAGGAGAAGCGAAATAAAGTTATAGTAAAATGCCATTTCACCTCCAACAAACCAGGAAAACAACAACAAAAAAAATCTCACAGTAGCCCCTGTTGGAAAATATGTGGGGCAACAAGAATACCCTTGGAGTACTGGTGGGAATGGAAATCATCATGTCCTTCTCAGAAACAATTTTCCATCCCTTCTGAGTGTTTAACAACTCTTTGATGAAGTACTCACCCTCTTAGTATAGTCTACAAATAGAGAAGAACATATCCTGTTTGATATCATACTTATACTATAAAATAAAAGTAAAGCAAGAAAACACTATATTTGGTATATTCCATTTCTTAAGGGAGGTGTTGGTTACATGGAGTGTTTTATTATTTTTCTGAAATTTGTATCTATGTGTCACATGTAGTCTTTTGGAAGAAATGAGGTTAATATGAGAAACTATGTGTTGTTCAATATTATCATGCATAAAGTAAATTAATTGGTAAAGTACAATTTTGTTTTATGGTGTCTTCATAGTATGGATATAATGGTGCTAAATGTTATCTGCATATAGTCCTTTGTCAAAGATTGCCCCCTCCCTATAGATAGAGCTCGGAATTGGAAAGACACCTCCTCCCATTCCACTTCTGCTCTGCCTCATTACCTGTGTAAGTAATAGACTCGTATTCCTATACCCAGCATAAGCAGATGAAGTGTGCAATTTTCCTGGGCACTAGTCTCCATGTTGAGGTGTTACACTTTGTTGATTTACACATACTCACCCCCACCTCCAGAACACACATACAGCCACATGCCAAGGTGTGATCTACTCAGACACCAATAACTTCATAACACTTGGAACAATCCTCACTTTAGAACCTCTGCTTCTGGGTCTGGCTTCTTGTACCAGACATCTCCTTTTACGGTGAATTCTTTCATAGACATGCTCTCCCCTCCACCACCATAATCAGTGTCCTCTACCATAAGGTCCTTCAACTTACAAGTATTTTAGTCAATGTACACAGCTCCTAGAGAGAGTCATTGGTTTCACACACCCAGTCTATTTGGGTTTTGCAGAAATAACTCACAACAAAGATAACACCATTCTTGGTAGAGCGAAATAAGTGAAAGTCTAGATTTTGATTGTATCAGATTAGAAACTTAACAACATCTTCAACTTTATTTCAGCTTTGGAATTGGATTATTTATTAATTCTTATAGTTATCTTTTCACTTTGCTGTGTATCATTTCATAACTCTCATCGAGTTGTGATACCCATGTCAAGGAGAATTAATCACTATTTACTGGCAGATGGTTGCAGAGAACATTGAATGGGCAGAAGCTACAAAAAAATCCCCAAACCTCTTTCCACCTTCTCAAAAAGTATTAGTTACACATAAGTTAGAAGCTTTCATTTGAATATGGATGATTCACTGCATCTGTGCCTCTGTAATCCCCCTTCACCCTTAAGATTTTCTGTGGTCTGACATCAACATCACTTTGGCCTGCAATAACGAGTTAGTCGTGTTGCTTTTCCAATTTATATAAAGACATATTACTTTTTGAATTGATCCCCCTGGACAGTGGTTTCCAGACTTTTAGCTTACAACCCTCTATTTGTTTGATATAGACTCATAGCTTTCCAAAAAGTGCTGAATGCTACATAAATATTTAAAGAAGATAAAAAGGAGTTTTGAGAATTTGAGGTTGAGTTGTTGTATAGCTAGAAAATATGGTGGAAAAATCACTGACAAAATACATAGAAAAGCACAGGAATAGAATGCAGACATGTTCCAATTAGGATGTCATTATTTTGCTGTTTTTCTTACAAAATGAATATCACTGTGCCCTACATTATCTCCAATTTTGAATTACAAAGCCTGCAGCCCTACAGTGACATCCTCTATTCCATGCAGGCTAGGCATTATTTTATTTGTTATGTTATTCATCAATATCACAGTCCTAATCTGACCCATATATCAGTAATGAAAGAGAAACTTAGCTATGGTTCTAAAACAAAACAAAACAAAAAAACTCATGTCTCTGCCCTCAGCTATGTTTTCTGTGTTCTTCATAAAATTTTGGATTTTTTACAGTAAAGAGGAGTATCAGTTGTAGCACCCTCATTAGGGAGATGCATCTGTTTATACTAGTTTTTTCAACAAATATAGGAAGTATATTAAAAATGCAAAATACGATCTCTGTATTTGCCTCTCCTAGAAACTGCTAAATGTTATCATCCATAATGCACGAGAGTTGGTAACTTTTTGCATATTTCCATTTTCTCATTACTTCCTTCCTCAAACTCAGAAAATTAAGTTGGCAAACTGAAATTTATCAAAAGCTTCAGGAGGTGGTTTCTAGTCTTTGAGCTGTTGGCTTAATTACCAGGAAATAAACTGTAGAGAAAGGGAGGGTCTTGGTGAACATGATTTATATACACAACCATATATGGTAAGTCCAAATCTCCCCCTTTCCCTCTAATAACCTTTATCAAGGCTTACACTATTACCACATTTTCCATTCTACTTAGCTTCATGAGTTGGTTTGTATTAATTACTATGAATTATTATTATTTTCTTTTTAATTACAAAAAGAATCTTGTTCTTTTTTGAATATTTGAAAAATACAAGAAACTAAAGAAAAATATTAATAAAAATAAAAATATTAAGATCTCCTGAATAACTTTCTAGAGATAGTAAAAGCTTCTGCACAACATAAGGGGAAAGAAACAAAATGAAAAGACAACCCATGGAATGGGAGAACATATTTGCAAACCTTATAGCTATTAAGGGATCAATATCCAAAATATATAAGAAACTCCTCTAACTCAATAGTAATCAGCCAGTTAGTGACTGATTTAAAAATGGGCAAAGGATTTGAGCAGACATTTCTCCAAGGAAGACATACAAATGGCTAACAGGTCTACGAAAAGATGATCACTAATCATAAGGAAATGAAAATCAAAACCACAATGAAATATTACCTCATTCCTGTTAGCGTAGCTATTATTTAAAAAAAATGTTGACAAGGATAGGAGGGAAAGTGCAACCCATGTGCACTGTTGGTGGGAATGTAAACTGGTGCAGCCACTACGGAAAAACAGTACAGAGGTGATTTGAACAACTAAAAATAGGAACTACTATGTGATCCAGCAATCCCACTTCTAGGTCTCCAGAAGAGTTGAAATCAGGCTCTAAAAGAGGTATCTGCACTTGCATGTTCATTGCAGCATTATTCACAGTAGCCAAGAAGTGGAAACCACCTAGGTGTCTGTAAACAAATGAGTAGATAAAGAAAATGTGGTGTATACATACAATGGAATATTATGTAGCCTTTAAAAAAGAAGGAAATCCTGCCATTTGTGACAATGTAGATGAATTAGAGGACACTGTGCTAAGGGAAATAACCCAGTCACAGGACAAATACTGTGTGGTCTCACTCACATGCAGAACCTAAAATGGGCAAACTCATAGGGACAGAGAGTAGGATGATGGTGGCCAGAGTTAGTGGGTGGTAGGGGGGAGAACAGGAGGTGTTGTGGTTCAACAGGAATAAGGTTCCAGTTGTGATTAAATCCTAGAGATCAATGATACAACTCTCTGACTATAGTGCTTCGTAATACTATATGGCACAGTAAAAAGTTTGTTGAGAGAGTAGCTTTCATGTCAGATGTTCTTACCATAATAAAAAAAAAGAGAGAGAGAAACAAATGGATCTCTCTCTCTCTCTCTCTCTCTTTCTGTTGGATTTTATTTTGCTTTGTTTTGTTTTCAAAACAGAACTTGAGCTCTTTAATACTGCATCACCACTGAATTACCTTGAAATGTAAAGTTGATACTTTTTGTGAGCTGGCATATTGTTCTTCCTCTTGAATTTTAAAATTTGACTTTGCTGAGGGGAATTTCATTTTCTCTCATCTGAAATTACAAACAGATCTCTTCTGTGCCAGAGTTAAGCATGAAATTAAGGTAATTAAAGATGAGTAAAGCTAAAAGTTCCCTGAGCAAAATCAAAGCAAAGGAAAAAATAAATAAAGACTGTCGTGACTGAAGTAGCATTACTCATAAACCCTCTGGGACTTGTGCTTTTGTTTTTGTTTTAATTTTTTCCCTGTTTTCTTTTTCAGTGTAGGATGAGATAAAAATTTGAGACCAAGAGAATGATCAGAAAGGATTGTAAGCAGGTGGATTATTGCAGTGGTCTTTTCTTCATTTCTGTAAATGTTTGCTTGTTTGTCTAGCAAATGTTTATTTATGTGCCCATGATGTCCCATTGTACTGTACTAAAATGCTGGTGCATCATGTTTAGGCAAGCAGTTGAAAATTTATGAATTCCTAACTTCTCACTGTCAACGCCTTTAGCCAAAGACCACCAGGAACCAACTTGTTAAAGTTGGGTTTATTACTCATTGCAGTGGGAAAGTCACACAGCATGGGGAACCATAGGGAGCCTCAGTAAGAGGGAGTTACAAAGAGTCTGTTAGCAGATTTGGGCTTGTATTGAATGATTTGAGAGCAGGTATAAGGAAGGAAAGTTTACTCTAGACTGGAAGCTATTGGAAAAAGAGAGCTTTTCTATGTTTCGATGTTTTGTGGGTAACACAATAACCATGTTTTTTGTCTGTGCTTAGACAAAATTATGAAGTGGTCTTTCTCTGTTTCATTTTATCGTTGTCTCAGGGTCACCTCATCTGAGGTTGGAGACTGTTCATGTCCAACAGGAGAATAAAATGACCTGACTGAATATAAGACCAGCTTATAACAACATTAAGGTCTACCTGTGAAAATCAGATCAGTTCCAGATGTCAGGAGCTTTTTTCTTTTTTGCCCCTCTCCTCTCTTTTCCTCTCCTCTTTTTCTTCTCCTCTCCTCTGTTTTACTTACTTCCTTTCTTTCTCTCTCTCTCTCCCTCCCTCCCTCTTTTTGTGTTTTCTGTTCTGGCATCACCAGGAATTCTCCTTTCTGGGTACAGACCAGACCCCCAGACTCACTCTGTTCCTTCAGGCTGCTTTGCTTACAGCGGCTCACTTTCTACCCTTGCCTCTGCTGAGGCTACCAGCCCAGGGCCTCCTTTCCTGTGCTGTGGCCAGAGGCCAGACAGGAACAGAATCAAACCCCTTTTCATACTGCCTGAATCAGGTGAGGAAGCAGGTATGCTGCAGGCATACTTTATCGGAATTTAGAGGGTCCTGGGCATCTCCAGCTCCTCTTTCTCCCTTCCCACAGTTCATCAACCTCAAATCATCATTCATTCTACAGACTTGCTGCTGTCCTCCTCCAGTCTGTCTCCATTGCCAACATCTTAGGCCAGGCTACTGTGCAATTTCATTGGTGGTATTAGCCACCTACCTCCCTGCTGTCACTTCTGACCCTTTCAGCCCCTCTCCTGCACTGCTTCCAGAGTATCTACAAATGCAAATCTGAGAGTATTTCTCTTGACTCTCCGTGACATTTAAGACAAAGACCAATCTCATTACAAAGCTTGCCACGATGTAACCTTTATATATCTCTTGAACATGTAGCTTTTTGTCGCTTCATCTCCAGTACTCTAGCCATATTGCAGGCTTATTTGCTACTCAAATAGGCTCTATATGCATATTTCCTCCCGTGTCTTGACCCTTACGCATGATCTTCCCTCTACTTAGAACCTACCCTTCCTCCTTCTTCCCTCTAAGCTCTAGTTTATACCTAACTTGACCTTAAATCCTCAATTTAACTCTGCCTTATATAAGAAGTCCCAGCCCCTTGCTGAGGGCTACCATAGCATGTTCAGTTCCCATTCATAACACTATCTCCCTTGATTATGAGCTCTGCTTCAGCATCTCCTTTGCCCAGAAGTGTTGCATGAGGATAAGGAACTTATTGGAGTTGCTCACAGCTATACCCCACTGCCTGGCATGTAGTGAATGCTCATAAAAATATTTATTGAATATTTAAACATATTAATCAATTAATTGAATGTGATATACAAATAAAAATACTACGGTAAGTGCTACTACATTATAGATCACTGTTAGTACCAAGGCTTATTTTAATAAACATAATTATATAGGCTGTCTAGGGAAATTGATTAATATGTCAGATACTGTTTCCTGGAAAGATGTGTACAGAATTATAGACAAAAAACTTAAATAACTTTCTGTAACATACCTAGTTATAATAGGTGAGCTGTCCAAGAGGCACCTGGGTGGCATTGTAGGTTAAGCGTCTGACTCTTGGTTTTGGCTCAGGTTGTGATCTTGGGGGTCATGAGATCAAGCCCAGTGTTGGGCTCTGTGCTTAGCGTGGAATCTGCCTGAGATTCTCTCTCTCTCTCTCTCTCTCTCTCTTCCTCTACTCCTCCCCTCCATGCTCTCTCTCTCTAGAAAATAGATAAATCTTTAAATAGTTGAGTTCTCCATGATCTCTCATGTGTTTTTATATTGAAGACTATTTTATGTAATGCCATTTAATTCCTTAATTTTTGTTTTCTACCTCTTCAAAAAAGATGATAGGGTCCTTAAAGACAAGGGATATATCTCTCATTTATTTGCATTTTCCACAAATCCAAACAGCTTCTGATACATACCAGGCCTGGAGTAAATGTTGTTTTATTAGATTTGATTTCTGATCTTAATAAATTGAACATGTTTAATAAGATATCAGTTTCTATGAAAGGAATAAATGACATCTGCCTACCCTCTGATCTGGCAAATTATTGCTCATTCATTATTCACTTGGTCACTCAGTGTTTATAGGACCTTTGTGTACTTGGCTCTGTGTTAAGTATTGGTTGTACAACATGAATGAAAAGCTGCTGTTTTCCTTTGAGGATTTCATAAGTATATAGATAATAATAATATGATATAAATGCTAATGGTATAAGCACAGAAAAAGCATTAATTCTGATTAAGGGAGTATATATGGTCTTGAAGTGTGAGAAGAGAGAATGCCTGGGTTATTGTTTTCAACAGCATAGAGGCATATAAGAGCAGGGGAGTTGACTGGCACTCAGGGTAGAGGTAGGATAAATAGCAGAGAATGAATCTAGAAATATTGGTTGGATCTGACCTGGGATTGTGAACTATGTTAATGAATTATGATCTTATCCTATTAGGTGGTGTATAGCTGCTGTAGTGTGCAGCCCAGTTCCCCCTTGAAGAAAAAATGACTTAACTTCCTCCACTGCTGGAAGAGCTGCCAACAGAAAGCCCTCAGCAATCCATTGTTGGCCCCCCTCATGGGATTGCCCCACCTGGAAAAAAGCCATTTTGTCCAAGGTCATGCCTCTTTCCCATATTGTCCCACATTCAATGATTGATTGAATGAGTGGATAAGGCCTAGTTCCTTGACCCCACCTGAGCACAACTCAAAAGTATTATTTCAACCTCAAAACTCCTTAGCTGAGGCCCCCCTGAGGCAGCTTCTCAGTTTCACTTCTCCCTCTGCTTAATTCTGTTATTTTTTCCTTCCTCTGCATCAGCATGGGTCCTAAAATTGTTCCTGAGTAAAACTGCTGCTTAGGGACATAATTTCCAAGTCTGTTAAACTGAGGAAACCATCTTACAACAGGTGGTAGTAGGGAGCCACAAAGGGATCTGAAGCAAGAAAGTGATATAATCAAATATAATTCTTCAATATGAGCTTTCCCACATGTACAAAAACTAATTAGGCTTTAAACAAAAATGCACATCAATTAATTTATTTCATCAGGGATTATTCCTGTAGGGCTGAAAAAGCTGGCATGGCAGTTGAAAAAACATGTAGTGTTGATATTTTTTGATAACACATCATTTTTCTTCATTATTGACATCATATCCATCTTTTTAATGATTTTTTTAAACATCAGAATTCGTTCAACTTTGTCACAGAGCAAAGGAACTACAAAGTAAAATTTTTAAATTCAGGACTTTTAAATTCAGGACTGATTAAAAAAATATATATATATATTTCTGCCTGATTTTTAAAAGGTCATCTCAGGTATAAAATGGAAAAACAAGAGATCATTCACAACATGAACATTAATTTTTTTTTTATGAACATTAATTTTTAAAACTTTTTAACTTTACTATGGCAAAATTCATATTTAAATTCTACAAAATGGGATAGTTTTGTTCCACCATCAGATGATTGAAAATGCATCCTTTTAGTTTTGTCTTTCAAACGTTCAAATCCTATAAACAGATCAGGTAAACCAATGGAGAATCATATGGAATAAGTGTTGCAGTTGGTCTTTTGCATTCTAGGATTTTCTTCCACTTCTGTTGAATATTATCAGGTTACCTTTGTATCATCCATTCAATCTACAGTTACTGAGAATTTATTACAAGGAAGGCACAGAGAATGGTCATAAGTAAAATCCATCTAAACCTACTAATGAGGGCAGCCAGGGTGGCTTAGCAGTTTAGCGCCACCTTCAGTCCAGGGCATGATCCTGGAGACCGAGGATGGAGTCCCACGTCAGGCTCCCTGCATGGAGCCTGCTTCTCCCTCTGCCTGTGTCTCTGCCTCTCTGTCTTTCTGTTTCTCATGAATAAATAAATAAAATCTTAAAAAAAAATAAACCTACTAATGAAAGACCCAGCCCTGGCTTTTCCTCCTCATGTCTTATCAGGAGTGCCTCATGTGAGTCCCCATAAATCCAACACCATGGGTCAGCTGCCATGAGGGGTTCCTGTTACTTTCCTCTTTTGCTTTGGCTTCCTAAAGCTGAGCATCACTACATTTACTTCATGAGAGTTTCCAACATTGTGGAAGCACAGCAGTTTCCTGCAGGCACCACTGTAGTATCCTAAGGGCTCAGAGAGTGAAAATTCTCTGATGCCAATCTCCCTAGATTGCGCTCAGCTCCAAGTGGAGGCACTGGAGCCCTGCAGTTGACAAAAGTCTACATTTAGGTCAAAGAGAGAAAGCCTCTTTCCCTCTTCTGTGTTACACTCTATAATGGGTGTTTCCATTTTACTCCTTCAGACATTAACCATTATAGGATTACAGGATATGAGTTGGGACATGGACATCGTGAATGCAGTCTTGCCCTTTCCTTCAGTGACTAAGACTTTCTCAATCTTTTGATGTCAGATTTCTTCTCTTGGAATGACTTTCCTTCCAGGAGTTCTCTTAGTTCCTTATATGCATAGACTCATACGGATCTGTTTCATAGTTGACTCAGTATTTCTGAACTCTGTGATGGTCACCATTTCGAATGTGGATACTACCAGACAAGGAATGATTATGAAATATCTGCTTTAAGAGATTCTAGAATTTCTCTAATTGCTAATACACCTCAAGATGAGTTGAAGTCATCAAATATTTGTAAATAGTTAAGAAAAGAGAAAAAAATGCTACTATTTCCAAATAGTCTACCCTTTTTTTTCCAGAGGATCATAAATTCTAGATTTTTATATTAGTATATTTTTAAAAGAATAACTGATTCAGTACTGTTCCAGATTTTGAGAATTGTCTTAATATCTCATGTAAATAAGGCAACCTTTGTATAAATGAGAGAAACTTATTTAAAAGATTACTAGGAAGTTTGTATAATTGGGGATCCCTGGGTGGCGCAGCGGTTTGGCGCCTGCCTTTGGCCCAGGGCGCGATCCTGGAGCCACGGGATCGAATCCCACGTCGGGCTCCCGGTGCATGGAGCCTGCTTCTCCCTCTGCCTGTGTCTCTGCCTCTCTATCTCTCTCTCTGTGACTATCATAAATAAAAAAAAAATTTTAAAAAAATATTTTAGAGTATTTCTTGACAAAATATAATGGTAAAATACTAAAAGGGCTATCATCTTAAAAACAGAAAGAGGGTTTGTAACACTTAAAGACAGGTGATAACCTTTAACAATTGTATCTCAGGGAAAAATTGTAATTTCTCAACAGGAAAAAAAATCCCTATTCATCATTCAATATATCATCATTTAATATGAAAGATAGCAGAATGCACTTATTAAATACTGAATAAATTTGCATGTTAGAGTAACTTAATTTTCACTAACATAATTTGGATGGCTCAAGTGAAACATAAAGGCGTTAAATCAACAGATAATTTCAGGTATAAATTTTACCAAAAAAATATATTGGCAGGTACAAGACATTCTTATTCCAAAGATAAATTTTGAACACTTTAAAATGATATTCACAAAAATAATATAGTTCCAATATACTTATATGATTTAATTTCAGTAAGACTTTCTTTTCTTCCTTTGCAAACATGAGTTTAACTTCTACCTCTAGAATTTTTATTTTTCATAAAACCATTCTATTTCATTCACAATTGTTTTGTCATACACTGATGATCTATTGCAGAGAATTACATAAGATATTAGGATTTATTAGAAAGGAAGAAAATAATGAAAATTATATTAAAAAAGACAGCAACACCAATATTTGCTATCTGGATTTCCAATTCTAGACATTTTGGAGCACTTGATTTTCAGACATGTAAGGAAGAAGCGTACAACCTTCCTGTATCACCACTTCCAGGAACTAACAATCCATATTGCAGGAAGTTTGACACAAATGCTTGTGTTGCAATATGTGACTTACACTATGTTTTTTTTAAAAAAACAAAAAGGGAAAAGAAGTCTGATGTTATCACCTTATCTTTTCTCAAAGGACTAGGGACTAGGAGTTAAAAGCCTAAGACAGAGAAGTTAAAGGATTTGTGGTACCTAAAGGAAGCCAAGATCTTTACAGAAAAAGAGCTGAACTAAATACTAAATACTAAATACTAAATAACTGAATTATTTAAAGAGATATTCTATTTAGCTTGAATTTGGAAGTTGGTCTTAAAAGAGGTAGCATACCTAAGAATGAGGTAATTCTATTTTAAAAAATCACTTGGGGGATCCCTGGGTGGCGCAGCGGTTTGGCGCCTGCCTTTGGCCCAGGGCGCGATCCTGGAGACCCGGGATCGAATCCCACATCAGGCTCCCGGCACATGGAGCCTGCTTCTCCCTCTGCCTGTGTCTCTGCCTCTCTCTTTCTCTCTGTATGACTATCATAAATAAATAAAATTAAAAAAAAAAAATTAAAAAAAAATAAAAAATAAAAAAAATAAAAAATCACTTGGAACTCTACAACCCTTTTGGAACAATTGGACTAATATTGCTATAAGCCACTTTTTTTTTTTTTTTTACAGCAAGTGGAGTTTGCCAAATCCATGCTATTTATAGGTTTCTAGGCACATCTATGTTATACCATTCACTTGAATACATGGTCAGAAGACAGGTCATTCTTACTTTTAGCGCATACAGAAA
Organism: Vulpes vulpes; assembly: GCF_048418805.1. Classification (NCBI taxonomy): domain Eukaryota; kingdom Metazoa; phylum Chordata; class Mammalia; order Carnivora; family Canidae; genus Vulpes; species Vulpes vulpes. Next base: position 84,785,555 of record NC_132786.1, read on the forward strand.
CAGTTACAAATTCTAGACCAAAGTAAAAATATATTGATATTGAAATTATACATCCAAAGTCTGTATCTTCCAGATACCACTTAGTTAAAATGTGTGATTATTAAGTTGTTATTAGAAGATGTAGCTTTATATATAGGATATATAAAACATGCATATATTTGCAACGTATGTCTTTTAGCCTCCAGAATTTGAGACTAATTTTTAGCAACATGAGCTGTATTGTTTTCGCTTCTTGTCTGCCTGATTTTAACATTAGGTCATGTATAAAAACTAACTGTGATAACATTATAGGTCTCCATACCATTTTAATTTAGCAACAATCTATCTGAACTTATGGATGTCTAGAGGTAAATGAGGTTTCCTCTTTTCTATTTAATTTAAATGTCTCAAATACTCTATCAGAGCCATAAATTTAAAGTTAACTATGGTAACAATCTCAAAGTAAAAAAAAAAGTAAATCTGCCCCCATGTTGTATATAGATTTTTCCACCTTATAATGCTCCTCACCAAAAAATAATAGAATAAAAATAAATTAACATTTGTTAGTGGAATTGCAAAAAATAGTGAAAAGTGACTTCTATTTCATCAACTATTCTATAAACACTCAAATTTAAAGTTAGCTGAACACTTGCTAACATAGTTGAAATGTATCATAAATACTACTTTAAAATACTTCTACTTTATAAGGTAATTTTTAAAATGTGTCAGAACCATTTTATGAGCTAGCCACAAGTTTTCAGAATGCAATAAAACTGATTGTAATCATTGTCCTTTGATATGCCAAGTATAGAGAATGCAAAAATTGAGTAGAGCTGTAACAAATGATTATTACTAAATTATATTTTTAAAAATTTGCATATAGTTTATAATTTTTATTATAATTATATATTATAAAATGTTTATTATTTAATAATTATTATAAAATGTTAATCTAACAATAATATTCTAATATATTTCTAACTTCTAAGGCTATCCTAAGTATACTGCTATGATACCATATGACAAAATACTACTCTTCATAAAAAGTCCTGTACTTTTCAGATGTGGGACATACACCATCTCTATTCTAGTCATGTTGAACAAGTAACTTTATGGGAAATATAAAAATTGTTTACATTTTAAAATATAGTATTAGCAACAGTGTTGGTTGACAGTAAATGATAAAAAAAATCTTTCCAAAGTTTCTTGTTTTCATTGATAAAACACAACTAATATTATTTGACATGACTGTACTTTTTTCAATTGAAAATATTTTATAAGAAAATAATTCTTCATATTTTAATGCATTTAATTTATTAGTTAATTCATCAATATCATCTATTAATCCATATGCTATTATCATTTATATTCATAACATGTTATAGAGCTTAATATTATTAATACATATTAATTTATTATTAAATTCATTTAATGCTCTACAGCATTTTAATGATCATTTTGTGGTCTCTTCTGTTGATACACAGTTTACACAATTTTGAATTTTATAAGGATACTTTCTTTAAGAAGTATGTGTTCAGAAAAAAAAGAAGTATGTGCTCGGTTTTGTTGTTGCGGCTGGATCTACTTTTGTAGTGCTCATATTTGCACATAATTCTCACAAGTCACTTTTTAAAGTAGAGAGACAATTTTAACATAATTTACACTCCAAAAACCCAGGACATTTAAGCAGATTTAAACACTCACTTTACAACAATTAACAGTGAACCTCACTCTGTGGCCAACCACATTTAAAACAATTCTATGACAAGAATTTGTTGTATGCTTTGTATATCCACTTAATTTTGGTTTTCAACGTGATAAACCATTATTTCAGTTATTATGTTTTTGATTCAGTAAGGAGATTTCATTCTTTAGTCATTAATTCATTAGTTTGATAGGCCAAGCAATCTAATTCTGCATCTCTAAAATCAAATGAAGTTTAAAATATTTTTTGAGGAGGGCAGCCCCGGTGGCCCGGCGGTTTAGCACCGCCAGCAGCCTGGGGTGTCCGGGATCAAGTCCCACGACGGGCTTCGGGTAGGGCGCCTGCTTCTCCCTCTGCCTGTTCCTCTGCCTCTCTCTCTCTGTGTCTCTATGAATAAATAAACAAAATCTTTAAAAATATACATATATATTTTTTGAGGAAAATGTACTAATATTTATTAGTATATTTACTAATAATCTTTAGTATACTGTTATTAATGAACTGTTATGGGTTATATGCAAAAGTCACAATTCATACATTACATCTTCTTCCAATGAAAATATATTTCTGATTACTACAAAGATTATTCTGTTGGTGCGACAAACCCTTAATACACTGCCAAATGATGGGTCGTTTGTCCTACCAAATCCCAGCTTTACCACAGGTATCCTTGAGTATGTTATTTAACTTCTCCAAGTCTCAGTTTCCTAACATGTAAGATGGGGATAATAATAATAATTTGCAAGCTACTACAAAAACTTGTATTGTTGACATAACACATTATTACTAATTTAGCTTCTTAAAGAACACCCATTTATTATATCCCATGGTTCTCTAGGTCAGAGTTCTGGATGGAGCATGACTCAGTGAATCCTCTTCACAGAATCTCAGGAGGGCAAAATCAGCAAGACTTTGTTCCTTTCTGGAGGTTCTAGGGATATATCTGTGTCTGAACTCATTTAAGTTGTTGGGCAATTCAGTTCTCTGCAGTAGTAGGACTGAGGTCCTCATTTACTTATTGACTGTCAGCTGGGAGTCAATCTTTGATCCTATAGACTTTCCTCAAAATCACCTCGCCAGGGGCCCTCTATAACAAAAGTGGGTCGAGTCTGTCTCAAACTTGAATTTCTTTTGCTTCTGTTACATCGCTCTGATCTCCAGCCAGAGAAAGTTCTCTGGTTTTAAGGGCTCATTATAGTAAAATTGAGTTTATCTGGATAATTCAGTAGTAATCTCCCTATTTAAGGTCCATAACCTTAATTACCTCTGCAAAGTCCCTTTTGCCATATATATAACATATTCACATGTTCTGGAATTTAGGATGTGGACATCTTCAAGGGGCTATTATTCTGCCTATACCACAATATTATAGAAATTAATTCATGGAAGGTACTTAAAACAATGTCTGGTGCAAGTGGTTCTTATTTTTTATATTGCAATAATGGTAAAAATCATATAGACAATGTACCATGACATCATCTGCATTAAACATTTTGTACAAACCCATCATTAGCATTTATTAGTATGATTGGCTGTGGCTGTTTATTAGCCTAAAACATTAAAAAATAATTGGTCTGCTGTAATCATTTTTGTAGTGTCTAATTAAAGTCATATCTTAGAATATATTTAGAAGCTAAAGTCAAATCAGGATATATCTTTCAGTTGTGAATTATCACTTTGGAAGAGAAATTTTGTATTTAAAGTAGGAGGATAATTCAATCTAAGTATTCATCAGATTTTTGGCTATTGCTATCACTTTGATATCAGGAAGTTAATAGCAACCAGGTAAGTTTATCAATGCATTAAATTAAAAAAAACTGTCAGTTTAGGCTACTAGTTTGATCAAAAACTCACACAGACATATTTTAAGTCTACAGTAGTTCTTGGTTACAGGAAAATCATCCCAATATTCTGAAGTAATACTCTATTAATATTTCCAAACAATTTAAAAAAACAAAAAATAAAATTTAAGATATCTCCAGAGAACTAGAAAATCTCTGGTAATATATAGAGTCTAGCTGATGAAATATTTAGGCCTAAACTAAGTTTTTTGGTAGAAATATAACATGTTATATTTACTTACATGAATCCTTTTCTATGACTTAAGCTCTTTGAAGAAGAAACTGCTCTTTTTCACATTTTGAAATTCTTCGTTCTACATAGAAACCTGCTGTATAAAGTTGGTTAAGTTAAATTGACATGTTGCTTAATAAACATAGCAATGTAAAAGGAAAATTAGCTAGGCTTCAATATCCATAAATATGTGAGGGTTTTCATTTTGGCTTACATATGAAGTATGATTAGTTCTTCAATTTCACAAAGTAAAAATCAAAATGAAATAAATAAGGAAAATTTCTAAGGTACTATTTCTCTTCCAGTTTCATCAGAAGATTAAGCTCTGTATATCTAGAGTGTTACATACTTTCCAGATGCTTTTCAAGCTCCTAATTTTATTGCTGTGAAGAGTCTGTCATTATTTTGATGCAGCAGATGAACAGACCAAAACGCTATTTAACATGTGAAAAGCTAATAGCAGAGCAAGTAGATGAAACAAAACAGTAATATACACCCCAAAAGCCCTCATGACCAGTATAGTCCTCACAGACTTTTAGATTAATATCTCTCAAATCCTTTAAGTAACAAGATGGCTGGTAAATACATACCTTGTTAAATACACTGGCAAACTGACATGTCCTGAGAGTAACCTCTAGAGCTAAGAGGGACTAGGAGTCCCCGGATTCTGACTCTGAAATCTATGCTAAGTAGACAAGTTCAAATGGAAACACAAAACTTCTGTAAATGGACTGAGAGAGAAAGAAAAAGGAAACATTAAAAAAGAGAAACCAGAAACCAAAACTGTTCAGCACATGCTCCTGGAGCCATTTATAATTCCTTGGTATAACTCAGTATTTAAGTTACTAGTTCTTAATTATCTGGGCTGCAACTTATCACCTGGTCACATGTTTTAGGCAGAACACAGGCTAGACAAAAACAAAATTGTGATCAGTGTGAATTAGTTCCAGGACGTACAATTGATTGCTTATAAAACAAGAAGGATTTAATGTTATCACATTATGGGAAAGTGTTTGTTTTCTTCTACAGATGCAGCCATTAGTTAGAAGCATAACATATGGCTGGAGGGTAATTAAGAAGCTGGTGCCTCGAATATGAATAAATAAACTGGAGGGTTCAACCACCACGTTACATCCCTCTGTCTCTGCTAGTCTTTGTAACAGAATTATGACCCATTTCAGGAGTAAGACTTTTTGTCAACCTTGACTTCTCTTTGGATATGGAGAAAGCAAAAAGCAAAAAGCAAAAAGAGCTCCACGAAGTGGGGGGAAGACTATCTGGCTGGCCAATCCCAACCTGTATCGGAAGAAGCCAAAGAGAAACAGCGGGTGTATGGTGAACCAAAGTTACCAGGAACCTCAGCAAGTGGGACCAAATGGAAGAGATCTATGAAAGAAGGCAAAGCTTCCTGTTCAGAAAAGACAGCACAAGAGAGTACAAGAGTAAGAATTCGGAAGAAAATCCCAGTTGCTCCATTACCTTTGAAACTGCCACCAGCCAACTTGCTTCACTGAGACATCCTGCAGGCCTGGTGCCAAGAACTCAAGTTGAGCACCAAAGGCCAGAAATTAGATGTATATAAGCGAATCTGCGAATATGCTTACCCAGATCAAAAGAAGGACATTCCTGTCACCGCAGAGGAGGCCAAGATTCTCACCCAGACACAAAGAAGGTTGTTGATGGACAAGGGGGAAATGTCTCTAGAAAGTCCTGGAACAAAGATACCTTCTGATGGAACCTACCCTCCTGAAGTGGCTGCCCCCCTGAGGGGTCTGATGCTCTCCTGGAGGGGGTCAATACTGTTGTTGTGACCACTTCGGCCCCAGATTCCGTGTTTGCCTCCTGGTCCAGAATTGCAGCCAGGGCTGGGAAGATGGAGACAGTGGCATCGCCACAGGAGGCCCACGGTGCCAAGTGGTGTGTGGTCCATGGGAGAAGTATGCCTGCAGGCACAGAAGGTTGGGTTCACCTGCAATTTCATGCAGGATAAACTTGGGTGCCTGAAAAGCGGGGGAGAGTATGCGCCCTCCTCTTGCTCCCCGCTTGTAACTTTCCACCTCCACAGCTGGAGGATAATATGCTGTGCCCCAAATGTGTTCGCAGGAATAAGGTGTTAATGAAAAGCCTCCAATGAGCTTTCGATAGCAGGGAAAGGGACACAGCTGTGATTATAATCAATGGTACAAAGGGAACTATAATCAACTCCGTGGTGACACTGATGGTCGGACTATAGGCTGCTCACACCCTGCAGGCTTCCTGGTTACAGGGACACAGCCTAGTGCATTGCAGATGTTACCCTCCAACCTCCATGGGGCCTGAGGCTTCATGGGTTGAGATGCAGGAGCTCTTAGATTTTAAATTGGAAGAGCATTTCAGAAATTGCCATTCATCCTACTTAATAAGAAGAAAAAGTCATTCATACTACCAAACGACCAAACGTTTACTCTTCTGAAATAGAAGTGACCTTAACTTCTTTTAAAGTGGGAACCTGAGCCTCGCCTGGCAGAGGGTTTGGGGGTGGGGGGTGGAGTGGAAAGTACAGGTGTGCTTCCACATTGGATTTCTCTGCAATTCCAACTCCTCCAGAGACGACTACACCTTCTTAGGTACGTGACTTCAGGCTGTTGACTATTTTAAACCAAAGGGAAGGCTGTTATTCTTTCCCACTCCCAAAAACATACTCTTAATATAGAAAATATTTTTTGATGTTTTCTTAATAACCTGAGACCTCTATGGTATGTCTCTGGGATAATAATACGGAATACTTTGTGGGTATTATTTCTACTTGTAACTATCTTGTGTGTTTCTACTGCTTAAAAATATTTAAGGGTACTTCTGAATCATAAATTCATAATGTATTGGATTTTAAATTGTATATAAAATCATCTATTGTATATAGGAGACCATATGCATTGTGGGCAAATTCTCAATATTCTTAACTCAGGATTAAGCTAAAAATCATGATTTTCTTTGGCATGATTCTTTTTTAAAACCACTCAAATGAAGTATGAGTAACATTAAAAAAAAGCTATACATTTAATGTATATTATTTGATGAGTTTGATTCATTTAGAATTTTTTGTGTCCTTCCTAAATTTATAGTCCTGCGGTTCTTAGAAAAGATTTTTTTTTCACTTGTGTTCTTATGGCAGTTTCCAACATTGTTTTATTTGTTGTGGATTTAGAGATTATGAATATTTTTCCCCCTCTAATATACTGGAAGAAGTAGTAGAGTTAGAAAGTTTATAACCATTAGGACCACTAGGATATGGACAGATTTGGGCAAGAATCCTCAATAAATGTTAAAAATGTTTAAAAAAAATTCTGACCCATGAATAGAGGTTCTGTTTAGTGGCATTTGATGACATAGGGAACTCCAAGGAAAAAAACAAGCTTAGGGAAGAGAGGAGAGGAAATCCAGAGTGCAGTTTGCAGCTGCTAAGTGTCTTCTAGACATTTGTATATATGGATCCAATAAACATTCTAATCAAACTCAAGGAGAAGGTTAGACTAGAGATATGAATTTGGGGATTAAGCATATAAATGATATCTAAAGCCATTGGGAAAGGAGAGATCACCCTGGGAATAAGTATAGGAAAGAAAAAAGACCATTCTCTAGCATTAGATATTGGGAAGAGACATGAGAAAAGAGAAAAAAACGAGAAAAAAACAGAGAGACTGGTAAGAAGCAGTAAGAAGAAAAGTAATAAAGAAGAAAAAAGAACAATGCCTTGCAACAACAATTCAGAGGTATTCCAAGAAGACAGTGAGCAATAATGCCAAATGACAGTACGAGGCCACATTAAATGAGGGCTGGGAATTGGCCTCAGTGTTTGGTAACATGAAAGTCATTGGTAAATTGAAAGGAACAGTTTTGTGGGGTGATGGAGACTGGATGGGGGAAGAAAGTGTTATGTAAGGAAATGGACATCATTGCTTTTAAAAGACGTAAACCATAAGGAGGAGCAGAGAAATGTGGTAGCAGTTGAAGAGGGTCTACTGTTAAAGGAATAGAATTGTAACTTTTTATTGGAGATTTTATAGCATTTGTATATGCTGAATTGAGAGGGAAACATTGGTGATGCAGAAGAGAGGGATAGTTATATTATAGGAAAAGAAAAGTTCTAGACCAGATGAAAATGGTACTCATGAGCAAATTAGTGTGAGATAAAATCCAAAGATTTTTTTGTTTATTACAGAAGAACAGTTATTGCCAATGACAAGGACAAGGAGACAAGAAGGTCTTGATCACTAGGGTGGATGACTAAGGCTGGGTGGAGGACGAGATCATTGGAAATAGGTATGTGTAGAAATGGGGCTGGGAAGGCAAGCTAATGGGTGAATCATCTTGGCACCTTCTATTCTTTACAGGCAGTAATTATTAGAAACTCCCATGGAGTGTTTAAACATACCTATGGATGAGAACAGAGTGCCTCTTGCCTCTAATCATAGCTACTGTGAAATCTTAATCATAGCTACTGGCCACAGATGCTCCCCACACTGAGACTGATAAGGACAGTTCTTCAGGCTGCTTTAAGACAGGAAAAGAAAAATCCCCCCTCTCTGTTATGTTACACAGTTCAAATGTTGGGCCTGAGGGTGCTGCTCTCATTTTGAAATTATAACATGTTTTTTCCCTGAGGGCTATTACACTAGGGGAAGGACTTGGTTAGGTGATTTTTTTTAAAAAAAGATTTATTTAGTGGCATCTGGGTGGCTCAGTCAGTTTAGCGTCTGCTTACAGCTTGGGTCACGATCCAGTGTCCTAGGATTGAGCACCACATTGGGCTCCCTGCTCAGCGGGGAATCTGCTTCTCTCCCTCTGTCTCTGCCCCTCCCTCTCCTAAAATAAATAAATAAATCTTTTTTTCTTAATATTTTATTTATTTGAGAGAGAGAGAAAGAACAAGCAGGGGGAAGGGCAGAGGGAGAGGGAAAGAAGGAGACTCCCGGATGAGCAGGGAGCCCTATTCAGTGGGTTCCATCCCACAACCCAGAGACCATGACCTGAACTGAAATCAAGAGTCTGATGCTCAACCAACTGAGCCACCTAAGCACCCCTGGGTGCTTTGATTTTCTTCCTTCTCCAATTTTCAGACCTTGTCCCAGAATATCTCTCACTGTGTCGGACTCTTTTCTTACCATAAATTTTCTCTCTGAGCCCCAGTTATTGAAACTATTTATGTTTTTCTACTGAAATAGTACCCAACTCTATGTAAATTAGTCATTGCAAATGTATAGTGGGTGATACCTGCAAGCTATATCTGAATATCAATCACAGCACTGCCTATCTTATGAGACAATTCAAGTACTAGAAAACACGCAAGTCGTAGGAGATAATAGTGAGTCCAATGATCAACACTAGAAGATATTCTCATGCAATTTCACAAAGCACTGCCTGGTGTGAAGATTTCAGCTTGCATAGCCTTGATTTTAAAAGTGTCCTCTTGCATACAGGAATAATCTCCTGCCTGGCCAAGGGCCCAGTTTTGATGAGAAGTACATGGAATGGTAAGAAAAATGGGGATACACTGTGGCCAGAAAGATAACCTCCTGAATAATGAGTGACAGGTGCTACAGCTCACCACTCTCCCATACAGAAGGCTGAATCCATACTACTAAGCTCCAGGGGACAACCAATATCAGAAGGAAAGCAGAAGTTAGAGAGAGGAAGGCAGTTTATTCCAGTCTCCTAAAGATTTCTTTCTCACTCAGAACTAGATTACAGGGACAGAGACTGATAATACAAGACCTTGACTCATTGTCAGTATTGCTGAAGTCTTGTAAGGCAACTGATTAGAGGTATCAAGAAAGAAAGGATAAACGACTAATCTGAAATTAGAAATGGCATAATTTATGGATATTGAAGTGCATGATGGATATTGGGATGATTTTCAATATAATCCTCCATAATGAAATTAGGAATCATAGAAGATTGAAGTCACAGCTAAAAAAGTCAGAATTAACTAATTTACTTTTCCTTTTTGAGGCAATAATCTTAGGCCTTAGGTGTTCATGAAGACACCAAAATCTAGGTATACATTTCAATGAATCTCAATTTATGAGACATTTTGCCTAAAGGGGAAAAAATGTACCTATTACATTTTTTCTTTTCCTTTCAATAGGAAAGCTTCAGTTAGCTTGAGAAAGAAGATTCAGAAGTCTACATAGGTTCTATAATTCACATTGTGACATTTAACTGTCAGCTATTATTTCTAAACTATTAACTTTTATGAAAGCTATTTAGACAATGATGTCAATGGTTAATAATATTGATTTCAAAAATATCAGTTGATAAAGGACACAATTCTCAGGGCAGGTTTTTAAAAATTCTGAGTCCTTCCTTCCTCTTTTCTTTCTTTTTCTTTTTTTTGAGGAAAAATTTGGGGCAATAGTTTTGTCATCATTTTTTTCTCTTTTAGAAGTATTCTTTTCTTTTCTCAATATGAAACACCTTCAAGGATTGATGTTGCCCTAAGAGCATCATAAGATTTTCCAACTTCAGGTTAGAATGGTCCCTGCAGGTGGCTTTAGTACCATATACTTGGTGACCTACAGAGTGTCCAGCACACAGTAGGTGTTCAAGAACCAGCTGCTGAAAGAGTTCCAGTAGCTGGAGCAAGTGCTTTATCCTAATTGAGAGTTGATAGTAATGCAGGTATTAAGAAGGAAAAGCCAAAGGCAAAATCAACACAAAATATTCCTCTTATTGCATTACTTCTTTTTTTTTTTTTTTTTTGGCTCTGCAGTTCCTTTCATAGTTTCTACTTAAAATGCTGTAAACAGTTCCAACATTCCTAAGCCAAGCCAGCTATTAATTCCCTGAGAAAATGAAATTGTTTTCAATAAAAAAAAAACAAAAAAAATTAAGTCTTGTTAGTAGAGTTATTTAAATTTTACCTAACTAAAGTAACAATATAAACTCAGAGATTTTTAAAGGTATTAATTATGGATACTCTTAAGGATACTAGGGATTTTATGAACCATAAAAAGGAGTTGTTACACTCTAACATTTTTAATTCATTTTTCAAATATTAGTCCAGTAAGACATTTCATTTCTCTGATCTGATTTTTCCCTAAGGCAAAAAATATATATTTGTTTATGTAAAGGATCAATAGAAAAGTGATTCTCAGAAGGAAAATCATTAAATTCTCCTCCCCAGAGATAGCTAGAGCTCTACTCAATAAAGCATGAAGTAGTTTTACTTCTTATTAATAACTCCAGATAAATGATTCTTATTTTTGAATGTGCCTGTATATCCAGGTTTAAGTTAAAATGTTCACATTCCTGTTGGTGACTCTCAAACCACAAAAGGAACCTTCACAGGGAAGCCTTAGGTTATTCATTCAGGAGAGCTCATTCCTCTGCCCATGATGGTGAAACAAGTCCAGATTTCCAGGAGGAGAGTCCTAGGGGAGACCACGAGACCAGCCCTAACACTTAACAAAGGGACAACTTCAAGGCATTGGCAAGTAGCATTCAGAAGATAGCCAGAAGTAAACAATCCTCATAAAAATAAGGTCTGCTAGAGGCCAAGTGAATGATCTCTGTTTAACCAGGGTGTCATTTTATGTTCTTTTTATCAGTCTTTAAGAGTAGGTAAAAAAAAAAAATGGAAATATCACCTGGAACTCATATAGCATCTTTTTTAAGTTTTCAAAAATATTTCTATTGATATCATCTGATATCATCCTAATATGATCCTCAGGACTTATCTGTAAGAGATATTTTGTAAATGGAATCATGTTATTCAGAATAGTGAAGTGACTGTTCTAAAATCACACGGAGGGATCCCTGGGTGGCGCAGCGGTTTGGCGCCTGCCTTTGGCCCAGGGCGCGATCCTGGAGACTCGGGATCGAATCCCACATCAGGCTCCCGGTGCATGGAGCCTGCTTCTCCCTCTGCCTGTGTCTCTGCCTCTCTTTCTCTCTGTATGACTATCATAAATAAAAAAATAAATAAATAAATAAATAAAATAAAATAAAATCACACGGAAATTGAGTGTCCAGGTGCCATGCAGATTTCATGATTCCAAACATCAGGCTCTGTGTATAGTTCAGTGCTGCCCTTTTGCAAGGAAAGAATTTAGAATTCTCTTCTCTGCCCTCATGACAAAGACATTTGGAAAACACAGACCCACTAATTATCTACATCCTAAAGCAAAATTTGAGTTAATTGTCACCATTTATTTTCATGGAGGAATTTAGTCAAGTAATTATGAAAATTATTTCAAAGAACAAAATCTGTTGGCAATGATGGACTCTAATGAGCAAATATTAAGCTGCTACATTAGTTCTCCAAAATTAGTGCCCTTTCTATTTCTTCTTTAAATCTTAACGATTTCTTCAAGAAGAATTAGATATTATTAGTCCTTGACATCAAAAGCCATGGGGAACTAATTACATAAAGTTGAATGAATATCTTAACTTTGTTGTGTGGCAAGTCATGGCTAAGTTTCTTCATGGAAAGGCCCTAGGTAGAGGTAAATGGAAAACACCTGGACCCAATAGACACAGAGAAGAAAGTGTATAATTGTGGTTGAAGATAGCCAGCTGTCCACAGAACCCATTTCCGCTTTCTCTGGCTTTCTCTGTGCTATTCATAAGGCTGCAGGCAGCCATACGACATAATGCTACCCAATAGTATCTGGAAACAGAAGTGATGGATGCCAATTTCAGGCCTAGCTCAAAAACTCCAAGCCTTTTCCCCATTTCCTAGCTTGATGAAACAAGCACAGTGGCATTGGAAGCCATGGGCTGAAGATGACGAAGCCATAAAATGGAACAAGCCCAGAGCCCTGAATCACCACATGGAAAAGAGCTACCTACCAATCAGGAACACCAATTTTGGAAGTTATGTAGAAACTAAACTTCTATTGTGTTTGAGCTATTTCACAGTTTGCAGTATGTGACAGCAGGTAATATTTCTTTATCTAATGTGTGTAACTTTCAGCATATGCACAGAAAAGACAATTTTACATTTAGAATGTTCAGCAAGATTCCAGGACTTGTAATGTGGACAGCTTGAACACCATGGTTTTGATGAATAACATAATTATTGACTTACATGGAATCATAATCACATGGGTTTTAGTGTGGCCCTTTCAGGAGTGAAGCTTAAAGTCTAGTGTAGCCCACTATTTTGGTCCCCTTAGACTAAGAATATTCCTCTTCCTGACCTGGGTCATCATCAACCTGGATACATCCTCATGAGGAATGAAAGGAGGATGGGGAGATCATGATCACTTGTATGTATCCATGTTGATGCTCTTCTCATGTTTTTAGTACTTGATAAAGCTTGTGAGTAGGGCTACATGGTGTTGGTGATTTCTGCCATCAAAACTGAGCCCCAGCCTTCTTTGATCATTTATATGAGCAACCACTATGTATACAAAGGAGAATTTATTATATGATAATCAAAAGCAATTTTATTTTTAATCAAAAGCAATTTTATTTTTATTCTCATTGCACTTTTAAAAGTACACTGTGAGGGTTCCTATGTCCTCTGGCCCTGAATGAAATTTGGGGAGTGTCTGAGTATTACCATATAATATATAGGCTCAGTTCAGTAATTACTATGGCTAATCCACTGTTGTGGTTAAATTTTTTAAATTCCTTTTAAGATTCACATTTGGTCTGCTTCATTCTTCTGCAGGATAACTATCTGCAGTGGAGAGTAGAGCATTTCTTTCCCTTCCTTATACTTGAAACTAGTTAGAAGTATTAGACTTAGAGGAACAAAAGGTCTGTTGATATTATTATGTGCAAATATAATATCTCATATCTAATAACCCAAAGGTATAAAGTTAATATAACAAAAGTGAAAGTGTCTACAAATAGAGGAAAATTATTTTTTTTCTGTTAATAGTTATAATCATATCTTAACTACCACCCATTAGAAACTGTTGAATATCAGCCAAATAATAATTTTAAATTTCAGGCCTTAAATCTTAATTCCATCCAGAACACTGATGTTTGATTTTAGGAAAAAATAATATATTTTCTTACTGAATTATAATGCAGAGTGAGAATGTGTTACCTCAGGCAACCATATGAGATACTATTAAAAATGCAATTTATTCTACTACATAAAAATAACTAAAAATGCTCCAAATCGCAGAAGTGATGTAAGCAATGAACTGAAACATATTTCAAATCCATTAAATTTCAAAATATGCTCATTCTACTTCTATACATAAACTAGCACTCAAGAAAGTCAGTGTTGTTTATTAAAATATAAATTTCATTATAAGAAGAAAATGTTGTGCAAAACATTGATAATTGTTGAAGCTGGGTGAGGAGTGCATGGAGACTCATTATATGTTCTCTCATTTTTTTGCCTATTTGAAAGTTTACATGATAAAATTTTTTGTTGTGGTAATTGTGAGAACTCTATGTGAACAAAAATATATTTATACTTAAGCCAATTTATTTAACTATTGGTAGAAAGTCAGTGTGGCTCTTTTCTCTGGAAATCAGTTTCCAAAAGGAAATAAGTAAAGAGGGTAAAAAATATGCATTGGAAATAGTTGCCAATCAAAGGGGAAGATCATTTCTAGAAAGTACAGAAAATTGGGTATTGCCCCAACACCCCAAGAACTAGAAAAATCTAAAATTAACACATTAAACGTGTACCTTCATCAAGGTGAAATACTCCAGAGGTGCCAGCTGATCCATCGTATCAATCTAAAGTTAAATGCCTATTTGTGTTTCAACAACTTTGCAATGTATAATCCCTATATAACCACATATAACCGGAATCCTGACTTTTATGTTAACCAATACCTTGTTTCTTGTTAATTTTACCATACATATATGGATGCATCCCTAAATGGTTTTATCTACTTCTGAACTTTTTGTAAATGAAATAATATTATATGTATATTTTGTTGACTTGTTTATTTCATGTAAAAAGACATGTGAGAGGTTCATCCAATGTTGATGTGCTTAACTGCAGTTCATTTATTTCTGTTGCAATTATTTGATGTGAATATATTTCCAATTTATTTTTGCTTTTTTATTAACGATCTACTTTTGATGAACTTTGAGGAGTGCTAATTTTCTAGTTATTACAAACAATGCCACCTTGTTAATTGTATAGATATGAGCTGATCTAGGATAAATGTAAGTGGAATTGCTGTTAGTGGGTATAGGTTCAAAGTGTTTTAGGTAGTGTCAAACTGGTTTCCAAAACTCTTGTGCCAATACACATCAGCATGTAGAAAGTCCTATGGCTTTCTAGCCTCACTAATACTTTCATTTCTTGCCACAGGCATATTTTGTCTTTTAAATGAAGCAATACCTGTGATGATAAATAAGCACCAGGAAAAGAGAAAAATGATGGCATCTGAACCCAGGTTTATTACTAACCTCAAGGGTTTCACATATTTTTCGGACTTGCCAATAATAATTTTTAAAAATAAAAGTAAAGAGTACCCGCTGGGAGTCACAAGACGATTACTTCTAAAGTAAGTCAGAAATAACTGTTTTGAAAAGCTACAATTAAGGGGATCAGAACTTTTAAATGACTAAAAATTATTATTGACATTTAAGATTTATTACTTGTATCAGATCTCTTCCATTTGCCCATTTTATTCTATTTTTATTATTTTTAAAAAAATTTATTTATTTATTCATGGGAGACACAGATAGAGAGGCAGAGACACAGGCAGAGGGAGAAGCAGGCTCCATGCAGGCAGCCCGATGCGGGACTCGATCCTGGGACTCCAGGACCATGCCCTGGGCCAAAGGCAGGCGTGATAAATCTCCCTGTTGTGGGACCTGGTCTTTGTGCCAATGGTTTCAGCTCCTGTTAGGGCATCATCTCCACAAGACCCTCATTTTGGGTTCCAGTAACCTCTTATTCCCCTTATCCCTTCAGGCCTAGGTATAGCAACAGCTTTGCTGTTACAGTCTCCCAGGTATCCCACTGTCCTCTCTACTTCTCTAACAACCTGGCCAACTTTTATAAAACAAATACTTTATTAAACTTTTCTTGAGTTATCCTAACTTGAACACAGTATCTATTTCCTGCTGGAACACTGATTAATACACTGTTCCAGTAGTTCTCAGACCTTAGTGTGTTTTAAAGTCAGCTGGGAGACTTGTTAAAATACAGATTGTTGGGCACTACCTCTGGAGTTGCTGATTCAATAGATCTGGGTTGGGAGCTGGGAATTTACATCTCTCACAGTCTCCCATTACAGTTTGATGCTGAGGAGCCAAACTTTGAGCACTATGGTAATAATCTGTTTCAAGTTCAGCAGGGCTTAGCCACCAATGGTCTAAAAGACACAAGCTCCTTTGAGGAAGGAGTGTGGCTTGAGTGGTGGGGTAGTAGGACAGAAGCCCTAGACACGTAAGAGCAGGGAAGGAGGTCATAAAACATCTTCAGTGGTGACAGAAATACTCTTTTTCTGTCTTTCAATCTCTCTGATTGCAGTGAGTTAAAAAAAATACTATTTCGTTTATTTTGCTTTTTTCTTCTGCGAAAACTTCATAAAAAATTCTTTCTCAGGAACATAACCAGTAGCACATTAAATTACACAGCTTGGAAAATATTGTTAGTTTCCCTTCTCCAAATGGCAAATGGAATAGGGAGTATATAAAGAGAAAATTACCCCGGTGAAAAATACACTATCTATTTCAAGCACTTTGGCTTCTTGGAAAGTGGTGGGAGGAAGCCAATATTTATTGAGCATCTACTACTTTGCCAGTCTTTTATAAATATTAACTACTTTTATCCTATCCCCACTCACCCCAAATCTGTGTAATAGATATTATCACCTGCGTTTTAAAATGAGGAAATGGACCGTGAGAAGTACAATAGTGTGTTCAAAACCACATGGCTCATGATAAAGTTAATACTGGAAACCAGGTCTGTCTATCTCCAATGACTACAATTTCCCACCTAAACCACACTGACCCCAAAGTAGAACTAGATCATGGATCCTAGCTGGTCTTCAGGAGCAATCATTGAGGGGAATATGGAGGAAGTATTAAAGTCCTACATCCCTTGGTAGACCTTTCTGTAATTGGACCACAGTCCATCTACTCCCTCTATTCAGTCCTGCTCCCTTCTCTTCCCTTCCCTACTGGCTGACCCTGACAACATTCTCTAATAAATTGTCAGCATGCTTGTCTCCACCTCAGGGACTATTACCCAGAGAACCTTACCTATGACAAAGATAGACCCTTTTGCTTTTCTAGATTGATGAGACAATAAAGAATGGCTCACAAAATTTTAAATTTCCTAATAATGTTAGATGATTTATAATTTGGGTCTCCAAGCTCCATTAAAAAATGTTAACAGTGATTTTACTAAAAAGGTCAGTAACTCCTGTACTCAGTCTTGAATAAATAGATGAATTTCTAGCGGAACAAACAAAAACATAAAAATTGAGGACCAGGTAGGATCCTTGAGAATATTTGAATGTGCATTTTATTGCCATATCTCTTTCTCTCTCTTTTTCTGATATTTTCTTATTCGCATGCTCTCTCTTCCTCTCCTTCCTCCCTCCACCCCCGTTGACCTCCTCTTTCCCTCCCTCCCTCATGTTATATATTCTGTCTCTCTGATCCTTTGTCTCTTTTTTCTGAAGCACATATTTTGTGTTTCAGAGAAGATTTATTTTTCATTGTTTCTCCTTTTCCAGTTTTTGAAGGGAGTCTCAGCATTTACCACAGGCATTTTGATTGAAGTAATCTTTATGCCCTCTATTTAGTAAATTCCCAAAATAACTATTCTCTTTGTGTTTTAGTGGCAGCAATTTTATTAGATTTCTGTCTCCTGAGATACTTAATGTTTTTCCCCACCCACCTTAATTGGCCTTACAAGTCCCATGAAGAAGTTTTATAAATGCCAAAGATGCTTATTTATGACATACTGCTTTGAACCTAGGTAGGGAGGGTGCTCACTTATCTAACATGATTGGAACTAGTAGTTGTTCAGCTAATCAAAGAGCCAGTTTGAAATGAGTAAGCATACAAGTAATATGTACATCTTAAACATTTTAACTTTTATGAAACAAATATATGTACATTTGCCAATTTTTTCAGTAGAGCTAAGGCTTTTTTATTAAGCAGAGATAAGATGGTCAGAGCTCCACATCATAGTTCTTCCCCAAACCAATAGTGTATCATCCTCCAGTTTTAGTTTCATTTTCCTAAACGTGGAGCAAAATCTTTAAGGCACTTGTGAAGCAACTAAAGAGAGAACGTCCCCTAATCACACCCATCTTTCAGTGTTCTTATCTATACCTAATATGGCAAGAGCTGTAGAAACAATTCATTTTAATCAAGTATTTCAAAAGTATGAAACTTAGATTCCACAGAAACCAGAACTCTTCAAACTTGTATTTCATTGGTTTATTTATACTAAGTGTCATAATTTCAATGTCATACACATTGGGCGCTAACAGGTTTGGCACTAACAATCACAACTTACTCTTAGTAAGTATACAACTCACTGTGAAGTACCAGAAATATGTGGGCTGGCCAGAGAGTGGCCTAGTATCCATGTGCACCTTATATATGCCAGGACATCAATTGGTATAATTTACAAAAGGAATGGAGAGTGGTATTTAGTCGACAAACTGGTTAATTCAAAATTGCTTTAAAAAGCTTCTGTATTTCCAAACCCAAAGGATTAACTCTATTATTCTCAGGTTATCTGTGTTCTCTGAAAATTAATTAATTTACTTTTCTAAAATATTACTTAATTTTCATAATTTTCATCCAATGCCCCATCCTCACCATTACCTGTCAGTAATACCTACTGAATCTAAAATATTGTGGAAGAATTTTGTCCTCTGTGGTCATCACCACATTATATATTTTCATACAATTAATACTTAGAGAATTAGCCAAAGGTTGTGTGTGTGTGTGGGGGGATATTAGTGGGGCCAAATTCAAGAGATATTTCAGTCATAATACATTTTTTAAAAGTCTCTGAATCCTTTTAAGAAATATTAATGTTTTCTGGTAGTGGATTCAGTTTTGGTGTTCTTCTCAGGGATTAGGGATGAACTCATAAACTGATTGTAGTCAATTTCAGATTATTTTATCACTAAATACAATTTTGCAAACCATGGTCAAGTACCATCATGTTAGGAAAAGAACCAATTTTTTTCTCAAAAAGTCAGGATGGATGACAGCTTAAGCAAGATAAATACTAATCAAATCCTTTGACTTGAAATTTAAAAATAAATATTTTAATTAAATTTTTGATCTATAAATATCTTTTTTTCTGAAAATAGAGCTATACAGTAAGAGAAAGGAAAGGTAGAGAGAAGTAAGCACCACCTCAATGTTTAGCGCATCCCCCTTTCCTCAGTTTCTGGGTTGTTTCAAAATATGGATAAAGTTAGTTAGCAGAGCTTTCTAAAAATCCCAAAGAGAGAGACATGAGTAGCAATTGCTCTCAAATAGGTCAAACTGACAAGCCATCATAAAAATAACACTCTTTTCCCCAATGAAATCCATTAAAAAATTCTAGATAATATGCATGTATATCTGAAATTAGGCATTGCTAAAAAAGATAAGTAAGCCTGTGAAAGTTCAGAAGCTCTGTCTACAGAATTCTGTGTCTGTTGGCTACCTTGGTGGTTTCACCTCCCACTGCAACAGAGAGTATTTTAGTGAGCTCAAAGGAAAGTCTCAAAAGGCCCTTTTTTGACCTTGAATAGATAGCACTTCTTCCCCTGAAGACTAAAAAATGACTTGGCATTTAGAAGACTGCTCTCACAGCAAGGTGGCATCTCATCTACTTCTGCCACAGGTGAAAGAGAGGTTAATAAGACTGTCTCATGTCTCCGGTTCTGCCACAATGGTTCCAGTCTTGAAAAAGCACCCACAGGAGATCGCACCAAGTACATTTATGAAATCTCGCAAGTCCTAGTAAATTATACAAGATACATTTAAAGAATCATTGATGTTAACCTTTTCTTTTTCTTTTAATATGTGTTGGATATTTTGAAGCTGTCTAAAGATTCTAGTAGGGCATTTGAACCTGGAACGTTTGGCTCTGTTACTCCAGCCCATGAAAAGGGACCCAGTATTGTGAGAAATACATATTTCCTCCTTTTAATACTCAGTCAAACTAATTCTTAAAAACAAAAAGTATTAAATTTTTGAATGCTTAGAAGAGGAAAAGAGATGTATTGGCAGGAATAAGAAATACAAAAGATTTTTAAGACCTGTAGTATTTATATGATAATCAAATATACCAAATCCCAAATCAGGAAATGCATAGTGATACATACAAATATATTTATGCCAATATGAAAATAATAAGCTAGCTATATGAAATTAGGAATGTGCCTGAATGAACAGATTCACAGAAAATAAAAGTGTATAATCAAAAATTGGGACTAGGGCCCCTGGGTGGCACAGTTGGTTAAGCATCTGACTCTTGGCTCAGGTTGTGCTCTCCAAGTCTTGAGATTGAGCCCCACATCAGGCTCCATGCTCAGCGTGGAGTCTGCTTAGAGTTCCTCTCCCCATACCCTCTAAAGTAAATAAATAAATCTTTTTTAAAAATTGGGTCTAAAAATTTTCAGACATCATTTTGAAAATGTATCTTAACGTGTTTGCAAATTTTCACATTGACTTCCAAAATTTTTCAGTATCAGCCTTCAGTAAACCTATGTTTGGTACATAATTTCAGTTCTCTCCATAATTGCTAGGAGTCAGGCTCATGTAAGAGTTCCAAAATGACACACCTGATTCCAGATCTATTGGTTCTTAACCTGCTCTTTCATCCTGAACAAGCCTCTTAAACACTGCCACAGTTCCTTCCATTTGTGAACTAAACAACAGTAATTCCTACCTATAAAGTTAGAATGAGAGTCAAACAAAATCTACAAATCTCCTTGAAAATGAATTATAGATACAGAGATATAAATATTATTGCACAGAAGCCATTTGTTAAGGTGAGGATTAAAAGTTAAAAGCATCTCAACACAGAACATGGCACAGCCAGCAGCTTGACTACGTATATATGTCACTCATCACTATTTCCTTTTCTCCCCATCTCTCCTAATAAAACAGATCTCACTTTTCTGGCTTCTTCCAAAGCTTGTTTGGTAATCACCATATTTCAAATCCTTTTACTGACATATTGACGTATCCTTCTCCTAAAATGCTTCTCAGAGACATCTTCATTGATCCTTTAAGTCTTCTTTCACTTGATAGACTCACCTGGTCCCTGACACTGATCACTCCATACTGATAAGTATGAGGACAAGAACTTCCAGCTTCCATGAATTAAAAAAAATGGTAGGGCTTTCTTTTAACTGCTTTCATATTGGTAAAAGTTAGCGTTATGTTTTTAAACCCGTACAATTTTACATAAGTATATCAGGGCATATGGATTTGTAAGCATATTTACTTTTGAACAAGGTTAAGGGCTTGGTTTCACAGCAGGCAGAGTTCTTCCTTATATCTCAAGCAATAAATTATCCACAATGATTTAGGAAAAGAACCTTAACTAGGGTAATGACCACAGGAGGAAAGGGAGATTATGACAAGATCAAAAGTCCAATGGGAAATGGAATAAATGACACTGATTATGTAGTATTTATTGGGAGAGGGAAAAGGCAGGTAAATAATTTAATAAATGGTAGTACTGTCAACCTCAATACAGATTAGTCATCCCTAAGCATCCAAACTAGCATACCATAGGTTTTCTTAGGTATGCCACTTTCTCTGGACCTCTGTGCATTTCCATAAACTGGGCCCTTTGCACTAAACATCTTTTTCTTCCCTGTGGGCTTAGAAATCTCCTTCAAAGTCATATGAAAAGTTTTTATCTTTTCTGGGAAATTTTCTTTGGGCCATAAGGCAGCTACAGGCTCCCTTCTCTTGCTTCTTGATCTACTTCTGATACTTCTGTTATAATACGTATTTTTTATACTATAATGATTTACAAATCCATCTCCTGGTCCTCAAGGACAGGGCTGTGTTTTACTCACCTGAATGTCCTCAGGGCAACAAACAATACTTGAAATGTGATATAGATTCTACAAATGTTTACTAGAAACATGGCTGGGAAGATAGGTTTGGTGTCTTGAGTATGAGTGTGGAGATACTAATTATGCAGCTGAAAATGTGGATCAGGAACACAGAGATGGCACAAAGATATGAATGCAGATTGGCTTAGATCACTGAGAAAAAATGTTGTGTACCCAAGTGAGAGAAGCAAAGGAATGGACAGAGGTAAAGGAGTGATGGAATGAGACCAAAAGTCGTCCCCAAACCAGATGGGAAATTGGGAAATTAGTTTTATAGAAACTAAAAGAGGAAGCAAATTCCTCCATCTGGACCATCTTCCCCTGCTTCCTTCTGTATAAAATGTGGAATGTAATACCCAATACACAGAATTATGTTGAGGCCTGAATGGAATAGGTGGCAATGCTTAAAAATACTGCCAGAGACAAAATGGTGGCAATAATTACTTCAAAATCAAATATAGTGAAAATTGAGATGAGCAAACCAGTCTGGCAAATTAGGAAGTAGATGGAAGCGACCATTGTGGGAAGAGCATCATTAGAAAGAAAGGAACAGAGGCTAAATTTCTGTGGGTCAAGCAATGGAAATGGGCTGAGAAAATAGAAAGCAGAAACACACTTTCCTTTAAGAATTGACCGATGGAAGAGAGAGGAGAGTGATGTTGGTGTCCTCAAGAGAAGGCAGACTTGTGTAAAGAATGTTTGGTCATAAGGCATGAGAATTTTGAGCACGTACATAGTTGAAGAGAAGGAGCCAATAGAGAGGAAGAAATATTAGCACTAGGAGGACAGAAAAGAGGGATCGAGACTGGTGTACATTTAATGGAAAGTTAAAGGAGGTAAAAAAATATTCTCTTTTCCATGGGTGGGCGATTAGGTTTCCTGATATCAGTGAGATATAAGAGAAGTGGGATATAAGCGAAGTCATAAATGGGTAAAGTGGTCATCATGAGAATGGGAAAGGACATCTCTCCCATGACAATGAGAAAGTTGAAGGGTAAGTTAAAAAAAATTATTAAACTGCATTAATGTCCATCAGTTTCTGCCTGCTGCTCTTGTCTTGCCCATCTGACCACAAGTATTGCCTGTCTTCCGCAGGGTTAGCCCCTCATCACTGAAAGTGTCTTTATCCTGCTGAGGAGGGGGGATGAGTCCAGAGATGTCCTTTCATTGACCATGATTTTGCCCTTTAGGGCCGAAATCACAATGGGGCAAAGCCCTGGGCACTGAGAGCTGATCCATGCTGCCCACTGGATTGAAACAAGCAGGTGAATTTCCAAGAAGTTAAGCCAAACTTAACTTACCAGTGCTCAAAGCATGGAATAATTTTAAAATTCTTTTTCAGTAAAATGGTATAAATTGACCCTAGTGTTTTGAATATGAAGCCCCTAGCTTTGCAAAGATGATGCAAGGAATCTGACTCAAGGCTTCACAAAATTCTTTCTAATTTTAATTACAGGAAAGTAATTTTCACGTGCTTTGCTGTCTCTAATTCATTTCAGTTTTCAGCAAAATCTCTGCCACAGGAGTCAAGGGTCCTCAGCTCCGTCTGTCCCCTTTCTATAATAACTTCCTTCTGGTCCCACTACCCATCCCTCCTAATCAGCTTCAGAGAACTCTTACAGAAGAAACTTTAGTCTAATCTTTTTATTTTTTCACTTGTTTTTGTAGGTTCCCAGTATCAATAGTACCCAATCAATGAGCTGTACAGGAAATTGTTAATAATGGATGAAATAAGATAGGCGCATAAGGAGAATATGTCCTGCAAGGAGTAATTTCTCCGTTCAGATATCCAAAAGATCTAAAACTCTTTCTCAGATACATCCAGGCTTTGGTTCACTGCCACAAGCTTAGAAACTCAGCCTGCCTTTCTCTCCCTTAGCTGAGGCCAACAGCCACTCTATCCCTTGGGTATCTAGGCCCTCTCACACCGTTGGATATAGAACTGGTCAGTCTTCTCAGCTCTTTCCACTTACCTCCCTTCTACCCAACGTCCTCATCCTTTCTTTGTTCCCATTATAGACTGTATTCTTACATTTAAGTGTGAAACTGCTTTAACATTAAAAAAAGAGATCAATATAACAAGTGGGTACATTATAAATTTTAAAGTAACTCACAAAGTTCTTATAATAAGTATCCCTGACTCAGTGGGTGACGTGGTAACTAGAAGCCTTTGGGTTTCAGCTTTCTGCTCTGACTCTCCCAAGGCTACATGTACGCCTAATGTCACCCAGTTAGTGGGCAGAGCAGGGTCTTTATCTCAGATCTGTCAGGCTCAGACTCCAAAGCCCACGCTATAACTGTTATGCTATCTTGGTTCAAGCAGAGCTTGAAAACCTGCCACACTATATTACCTTTATTTACGTGACAGGTACTACCTATATTTACATAACAAGTACTTCTCTTGAGGATGGAAAAATTATCATAACTTTCACATCTTTATTCCCTGATGTTACTTGTAAACATGGGTTGATAGGAGTCCAACTATATGAGTCCTCTGAGCATCCTCACATAATGTGCTTTCTGGCCTTGCAGGATGAGTCAGAGCAGCCCAGGGTTGTACTAGAAAAACACAGCATATTCCCATAAGTCCTCACTTTCCCTTGGTCCAGCTAAGTGACCCATTTCTAAGAAAATACACAACTGGGCAGGAGTGGGGAGAGATGTTCTACTTGCCCCTCAGTACCCAGAAGGACACTGGATTGGCTCTACATTTTCATTTCCTAATTGCTATTATAACACATTACACAAATGTGGTAGCTTAAAACAATCCAGACATATAATAGGTCTTTAGAAGTCCAACACAGATATCACTGGACTAAAATTAGGATTTGGCAGGGCAGAATGTATTTTTGGTGACTCTGGGAAGGATTCTGTTTCCTTGCTTTTTCCAGCTTCTAGAGGCTGCCCCCATTCCCTGCCTATTGGCCCATTCCTCTAGGTTCCAAGTCAGCAGGGCAGCATCTTTAAATCTCTCTCTGACTCTGACTTCTGCCTCCCTCCTCCACTTTTAAGAACCTTTTTGATTACATTGGACCTACTTGGATAATCCAGGATAATCTCACTGTTTAAGGCCTGCTGATGAGCAAACTTAATTCCATCTGCCACCTTAATTCAATTCCCCTTTGCCCTGTAAGATAAAATATTTACAGGTTCTGGGAATTAAGTATCTTTGGAAGCCGTTGTTCTGTCTACCTCACTTTTTCAGGAAGAATAAGATTTACCATTCCAGGAAGGTCAAAGATTCAGGGAGTACATAAGGGAGCATTCTTGAAGCAGAAGCTTGAAACCAGAGCATCTCTTACCAATTTTCTTCTCCCCTCTGCTCCCCATCCCTCCTCCCCTCTCCCATAAATGAGACTAGAAGGCAGTATTCCAGCAGAGAGTATACTTCTAGCACATAGAAATCCAGAGAGAAGAAAAGAGCGGATTCACCTAGATATGTGCAGAGTTGTGAATTGCCTACTTGAAACCAGGGTAGATAATTTGGAGGCCCCATCTTTGTCATCTATAAACTAGAGTTGCTGCCTGCCTCTGAGATTTACATGAGGATCCAGTGAGGTAATAGATGCAGCGCACTTCAGCACACTGTCCTATTACATTCTGGATGCCTCATGAGTCCAAGGATGTTACTGGTTTTAGATAAATCTAAGGAGAAAAAAAAAAAAGAAGAGAAAAAAAGAAAAGATTTTTGCTTCTTCACCGTTTTTCAGAATTTTGGTTCTGAAAAGGAGGTAGCAGGATTTAAATTGCTGATTCATAAGCAGTGAAGTATAAAGTTATTAATGGTCAATGACATTGACTCAGGGCTTATTGATTAGGACATCTTTATTGTGTTCCTGTGGATACAAAAAATGTTTCTCTATACACGTAAGAAAAATCCCATGGCTGGGGCACCTGAGTGGCTCAGTCAGTTGAGTGTCCAACTCTGATTTCAGCTCAGGTCATGAACTCAGGGTTGTGAGATCAAGCCCTGTGTTGGACTTCATGCTTGGCACAGAGTCTACTTGGGATTCTTGCTCTCTCTCCCTCTGCCCCTCCCCCAAATCACACAGTCTTTCTCTAAAATAAATAAATAAATAAAATCTTAAAAAATAAAGTCCCATAGCAAAGGAAATTTGCATAATCTTTAGGAAAGGGTGCATATGTGAAAATAGATATTTATCATAATTCTTACTGGCAAGCATCTACAATTAAATCATGCAGAGTTAGTAATGATGTTAAAACCCATAATATTCTTCAATTATTATAATAATATCTTATCTTACCTTTAGCAAGTATGCTGTTTCAAAGCACTTCAATTTACATGAGTTCACTTTTAATGTATGTTCCAGCCCTAACCTTATTTCCAGTTAGCCCATAATTGATTTATTTATGCTACTTAGCCCTTGGGATTAATCAACCGTTGTAATTGTTTGTGAATTACCTAAATAAATAGGGATTTCTTGATACAATTAGTCTAGATATTATAAAGTAATATGGGATTTAACATGAAAAATGCATATTTTCCTATGAAATATCAGACTTTTGATAATACAGTCTTATTATTTTTAGCCTTCCTCCCCAGCCATTTAGCATTTAACATTATGCATATAATAGCAAACTATGCTATAACTCCTAATGAAATAAAAGTTCCACACAATATCTGTGCTCAAAGATTTAAGATTTTTAAAGATAGAATAAGAATTTGCTACTATGTTGCCAAATCCCCTTGCTAAACTAGGATCCTCTTAACAGGAACTTCATATACAGTGAGCCAGAAAGGATAGTCAGTTCTTTTGAACCAGCTTACCACTGTCTGTGACCACCTCTCCTAGGGTGTAGCTAATGGAACGGACTCCTCTCTTGAGTCACATGTGGGTCATTAGAGCTGACCTGGGTTCATATGACCAGCCTGTTACATGTGCTCAGTTTTTGTTTCCTAACCCAAGAATAGTCAGTGTGATGATGCAACTCTCTTGCTTTACATCCCAAATGTTCTACACGTATTCACAAAATAGATAATGTGGAACCTTTGGCGTGTGCATTTTTCCTGTAGGATCAGGTTGGAGGTGGGGAGCGGAATTGGGATAGGGATGTTGGGTCAAGACTACTTCCTTCCTATTGTATCAAAATTCTTTGAGCTGTACCAGTGAGAGGGGTGTTTTAAATCTATTTTGTCAAAATTTACTTACTTTATACTTAGAATTAAAACTAAA
Organism: Vulpes vulpes; assembly: GCF_048418805.1. Taxonomy (NCBI): domain Eukaryota; kingdom Metazoa; phylum Chordata; class Mammalia; order Carnivora; family Canidae; genus Vulpes; species Vulpes vulpes. Next base: position 84,812,518 of record NC_132786.1, read on the forward strand.
AATGGATTCTCTCCACTGCATGGGACATGGGTGCAACGCCATTAGACATTTCCATGGAAGGAGTATTTCAGAATGCTTCTGTCTAATAGCTTGAACACCCAGTGTTAGAGGGTTGAAGGCTAGAAAATGGTGTGCATTACAATGCAAATCATTTAAATAATCACTTAAAATAACTTTTTGCAAAAGATCAACATGAATATGAAGCTTATTAGCAAACTATACTTCTTACCTTAAAAATTATCTTAATTTAAAAAATTCTGAATAGTCTGTTATCCAAGAGACAGTTAGATTGCTTGATAATGTTGATAATTTCATCTCCTGCCCTGTTGCAGTAGCTGAATTCTTATAAATACTCTGTGTCTAAGTTATGAACATGGATACACATGCATATGCAAACACAGTTTCTTGTGATAACATTTCCCTCAGTTATAAGTTTGTCATATGGAGAAACATATCCAATATTATATAAAAATAGGATATGTAGGTAATTATTTTGAGATGTTCTTATCAGTTCCTGGTATAATTTCTTCCAACAAGCTAAAAGATTGCAGTAAAATATATTTTTTTACTTTTTATTTTTTTAAATACATTTATTTTTAATATAACTATTTGCTTCTAGACAGTTTAGATTGACTCATTAACAATTTTTCCCCTATTCTCCCTTATTTAAACTTACTTGATAATGGAATGTCATTTTGTTGTCTTGTTTTTAAAAAAATTTTAATAACAACACAGGAAGGTGAGAATCCTATTGTAGGGAGTTTCAAAAAAGCACCTCAGGTCAATAAGCTGATACATCATTTCCCAGGACCTAATTAAAAAACTTGTAACAAACAGGGAAAGTAGGCCTGTGAAACACCAATGAGTCACCAGCGTCAGCCAGCAACCCCTGACGAAGGCCCAGGAACCTGACTCCAGCCTCTGTAGGGTAGTCCTGCCCCCACTCTTTGCTGCTGCCCTCTGCCCTTTTGTTTCTGATGAAATGTTAAGAAGCTTCCTGTCCAAACCACATGTGGCTGTAGTTCCCTGATCTCTATAGTAACAGTGAAAAAGAAAAGAAAGCAAGTTGACTCCACTATAGTTAACCAGGATGTTAGACATTCGTCTGTACTGATTAATCATCTTTCTGCTATTGAACCTCGCTGCCTTTAACTTAAGAAATCCTGTTTGCGTTACCCGGTTAGCGAGATTTCAGTCAGTGACGTCTTTTGTAATGAAACAAAAAAAATTGCGTAGGAACACAAGGCATTCATGTAAAAGTTTACCCTTTATCAGTGGTGATAATTTGCAGTGGTGATATTTTGCTAAATTCCGTACTGTATGAATAGGCCATTTGAGAGAAGCATTTGTTTTCATCAAAATACTGTTACATTAAGGATCTTTTTACGATAAACTTTAAAGAATTAAATCTAAGTTTGTGGAATAAAATTTGTTTGAAGGGGATGGAATTTCACCTGGAAACTGATAATCATTTTGCTACGTGGAGACTTTTCTGCTAACAGCTTTATTGAAATATAATTCACATGCCATATAATTCACCCACTTAAATATACAATTCAATGCTTTTAGTATATTTAGAATTGTGCAAGCATCACCACAATCAATTTTAGAACATTTTCATCACCCAAAAAGAAGCTTCTGTGCTTTTTAGCTATCATTTTCATCTCCTGCCCCAGCCCTGAGTCCCAGCCAACCATAACCTTCTATCTGTCTCCATAAATTTGCCTATTTGGGACATTTTAAATGAAATATAGTATAATATTTGGTCTTCTGTGATTGCCTTCTTCCATCACCATAATATTTTCAAGGTTTATCCGTGTTGTAGCAAGTATTCCTTTATCAGTGTTGCAGCAAGCATTCCTCATTCTTTTTTTTTTTTCCTTTTATTTATTTTTTATTTTTTTTAAGATTTTATTTATTTATTCATGATAGTCACACACACACACAGAGAGAGAGAGAGAGAGAGGGAGAGAGAGAGAGAGAGGCAGAGACATAGGCAGAGGGAGAAGCAGGCTCCATGCAGGGAGCCTGACGTGGGATTCGATCCCGCGTCTCCAGGATCACGCCCTGGGCCAAAGGCAGGTTCTAAACCTCTGCGCCACCCAGGGATCCCCCCTTTTTTTTTCTTTTAGATTTTATTTATTTATTTATTCATGATAGTCACAGAAAGAGGAGAGAGAGGCAGAGACACAGGAGGAGGGAGAAGCAGGCTCTACCCTGGGAGCCGGACGGGATGCCGGATGGGATGCCGGACGTGGGACTTGATCCCTGGAGTACGGGATCACCCCTCTGGGCCAAAGGCAGGCGCTAAACCACTGAGCCACCCAGGGATCCCCTCCTCATTCCCTTTTTATAGTCAAATAATATTCCAATGTACGGATGTGCTACATTCTGTTTGCTCATTCATCAGTTGATGGATATTTGGGTTGTTTCCACCCTTTGGCTGCTAAGCATAATGCCTGCCACGAACTTTTGTGTCAGTTTTTGTGCAGACATCTTTTTTTTTTTTTTTTTTTTTGCAGACATCTTTTTATTTCTCCTGGGTTCATAACTAGGAGTAGAATGGCTGAATCAAATGATAATTTTTGTTTAACTTTTTGAGGAATTGCTGGAATATTTTTCAAAGTGACTGTAGCATTTTGCCGTATATAGAGAATTAATTTATCAGAATCTGAACTTGTGGGAAATTGCTGCTTCAGTGTTTTGTTTGTTTGTTTGTTTTTTAGATTTTATTTATTCATGAGACACAGAGAGAGAGGCAGAGGCACAGACAGAGAGAGAAACAGGCTCCATGCAGGGAGCCCGACATGGGACTCGATCCCAGGTCTCCAGGATCACACCCTGGGCTGAAGGCGGTGCTAAACCGCTGAGCCACCCGCGCTGCCTGCTTCAGTGTTTTGAATTGATGCTTAGTCTAACACATCCGAAAGCTATTTGTGTGGTTATGTCAATTACCAAAACTCCAATGAAATCAGAAGAATAAGGGGAAAAACAAGCCCTCAGGGAGTAAAACCAATACAAAATGGTTTGCCCACTAACATTCATATCTGTCCCTAGAAAAATCCCATTAAGCTCTCACTCGCAGTCAGTTTACTCTTTGAGCTATAATAGCTTCTGATTTTCTGAACACTTGAAGATTAGAAGAAGAAAATCAAAATTGGTGATGGTTTCTGGAGATCAGATTATTGATGGTGACAAGAAAAGACAGCTAAATACCTCATAGTGAGAAAAGAAACGGAACACAGAACAATATAAGAAAATCTAAGACCTCTAAACACTGGGAACTATTTAGTTTCAGGGATAAGTCCCTACACACTTGTAATTACCCTGAGATGTCACTGTACTGTTTCACAGTGCAATTGCTGATACTTAAATTTACAATCATCAGTAATCAGAATAAGATACAATCATATCATTAAGAAAAGTGTGGACCTTTTCAAAGCAATTTGAAGAGTATATCCAAATGATGTACTCATCCAAAATGATGCAGTTTTTGAAATTCACCTCTTAAAATCATAGACTCTCAGGGCTGGATAAGACTTTAAGGATTATATCTTACTGAATGTGATAGGATCTTGAGATAGAAAGATGAATAAATGAAGTCTGGTTCTTTTCCTCAAGGTATGCAAACCACTTCTCATCTATGGATCATTACAAATGACAAAAGTTATACAGAGGTAATAATGCTAACAGATCTCATTTCCTGATAACTTACTATATACTAAGAATTACACTAAATGGTTTACACACATCCATAATTTAATCCTCATAACTCTATGAGGTAGACACTATTATTCTCAGACACAGAGAGGTCAAGTAAGTTGCAAAAGATCAAAGAGGTGGTGGTTGTTCTGATTCTAAAGAGAGCACAATAGAAAGAGGGTAATTATATTTGGGAAGGGCCTAAATTTTCAGTTTACTTAGTCCTTTCCTTTCCTAAGCCCTTCTGGTAGGACTACACTGAAAGCATAGGATAAGGATATACCCTACTATTGCATAAAAAAGTTCAACTGTAGGTAATAGAAAATATTTTAGCTATTCTAAGCAGGAAAAAAAAATTTAATACAGGAAATGAAAAAAAAAATAATACAGGGTATAAAGTATTTATAAAATTGTTATGAGAGCTGTAGAAGCAGGCTCTAGGCTGAGCCTCCAGGAATGACTCCCAGAACCACACAGTAGTACTAGCCTGCCAAGAAAATTATTACTTCTGGGAGGGAATTCAAGAGCCAACTCCTGATTCCAGAATCACTCTAGTCTTAGCTGTCATCTAGGTCCAAGAGCCCACCGCTGCCACTGTTGGCCCCAGGGTCATGCAAATCTCGCTAAATCAGCAACCACAAAATGAATTTCTTACACACTAGGCCTTGCTCTTAGGTTAAATCAGTTTTGAATGCAGGTGTCATTTGAGAACATCTGATTGGCAGGACCTAAGTCACATCTGGAATCCTCACTTTCAACACATCTGGCATTTTTGTCCAGCCTCTGCCTATTAGGAGAAATTTGAAATGGATGTTTAAGAGCCAACTTAGCATATCCACTATAACCAAGAAAGAATTCCTGGGCAAGCTCAACAGGCCTCATGAGAATTTCATTCCAACACTTTAAAAGTCCTTGTGGTTTCCTCCACCATTCTTGATGGATCATCCCACATTTCAAAATGCATTTCATTTGAAACTTGTGGTCTCATTACAACTCCAATTTTGTTTTATTTTATTCTTTCTTAAATATAATGAACAAGCAAGAAACATTTTAAATAAAAGTATCTATTTGGTGTTTCATCCTCTAAATTCAACTTGAAAGTTACAGTATTTCTTTTTGAAAGAGTAAGCATTTTTAATGTTCTCTCTCTCTCTTTTTTTTAGATTATCACAAGCTGTTATTTTGTCCATAGAGTTGTTATTTGTATTTGAATCTAGCAAGCTGCCTGATTTTTTATGGTGTCTTAGGTTTATGGAAAAACAAATAGAAGGTTTCAGGTTTCTTAGGCTCCTTTTTCTTTTCAGAAGGACATTCCCATAGTGCTGACATTCACTTTTCTAATCCACTCTCAGGACCCTCACCAAAATGCCTGATGTTTATAGGGGTTGCCAAATCCATCATCAGTGCCCCACCCCCCCCGCCCCGGGATATCATTAAAATCCTTCTCTACTCAACCCATATTCTTGTGGTTTTACAAATTCACTTCCTTGACCCAAAGCACAAACATGCATCTTATAAGTAAAAAAAAGTACTAACATGCAAAAGGTAGATGCACCCCCTGGCAAAACTCATCTTTATGGAGTTACAGAACTGTTATCTCAAGAGTGCATGTAAAAGAAGTCACGAGTCCTTCAAATCAAGTTAAATATTGATGAACTACTACAAGTGATTTTGGACCTCCAAATTTTTTTTTAAAGATTTTATTTATTTATTCATGAGAGACACAGAGAAAGAGAGAGAGCCAGAAACACAGGCAGAGGGAGAAGCAGGCTCCATGCAGAGAGCCTGATGTGGGACTTGATCCTAGGACTCTAAGATCACGCCCTGGGCCGAAGGCAGGCACTAAACCACTGAGCCACCCAGAGATCCCCTGGACCTCCAAATTTTTAATGGGATGTCTTCAAAAATTATAAAAACCAAAATATATTCTGTAAAAAGTGTTAAGGATAGAAGTATGTTTAGTCCCTAAAATTTGGAAAAACCATTACATCATTAAGAGATAGAAAACCTGAAAATTGTGATAAACAATATACTTTTCTGCAAAAATCCTCTTCTTTATTAATTTTTTCTTGATTTTTAAAAACTGTGTCACTTGATGACAATATCCTGGCATGCCGCTCATACCTCATCTCTGCTGGTATGCAGGAAGGTAATGAAGCAGCAAATAACTATTTTTCCATAGCCTATTTCTTGTTTCCTTGCTGTATAGGGCAATTTTAAGTACTTGTGCTTATAGCCAGAGTCACTGTTTGCTTCTGATCTTTTCTAAATGCCAGCTACCAAAAAAGAAAATAAATAAAAAGATCCCTGCACCATTTTCATCATCCCAGGTTCTGAGTACTGCTAAGAAAATGTAGTGAGTGCCCTAGGAAATAGACCAAGATCACATGCTAACCAAATGTTCATGCCACTGAACATATCATTAAGTGCTTATGATCTTGGTTCTATCCCCATTGTGAATAAAATTAAGCTGTATAAATAAAATCACACTTATATGCATGTGTGAATCTGTGGGGGTAGGGGGGTGCGGGTGGGGGTGTTAGTTGGCCAATATCATTCACTAACAAGGAAGATTTGGAATCTCTCCTGACAGCAAGGAAGCTAACTGACACGATGGGCATCAGTCTTCATCTCATATAACCTGGCTCATGTGACCCTGGGAAAGCCCCCTATTCTTGAAGGACCTATACTTTCACATGTATAACCAAGAAATCAAACTACATACTAAGGTTCTATGTGTCCACAACTGAATATGGTGGAACACTTTTAACTCAAAAAAGAGTATTTGAAGGGCCCGTTAGAGGAGTCTACGTGAGATGCAGATATGTGTGGTCCCCAACTGCTTGACTTGATGTTGTGTACTTACAGTCTCTTATAAAGCTCTTTCAATTCAATAGGCTACAAATAGTATCCAAAATTCTTATAGTTTGAAATCCACAAAAGAAACCTAATTTTGAGAATACTTCCACATCTTTGTTGCATTTTCTGAAATATCTGAAATTGCCATTAAAAACCACAAGGGCTTCTCTCCTCATTACAGTCATTTGGGTTTTTGAGGAACAAAGTAACACACTGGGTTGCCTCTGTCATAATTTCCCATCATACGATTTCAGTTTTGTAACAGCTAGTTTTCGATGTCTTTCATAAACTGCATTTCTTGAAAGCCTGAGAAAATGTGTTCTATTATCATCTTAAAACTGCTTTCAAGTTATGCCATCTTGATAAATTCAAGTAAAGTGTTTCCGACATTAGTTTAATAGTATCAGCTATTTCCTATTTATAGTTCTAGAATTTAATCCTTTTTTAGGATGATTCAATGATTCTTTTCTTTCATATAATCATGGTTTTAGTAGCAAACAACATACATTGTATATTAAACAGCATCATTTATTTTTAAAGAACATTTACATAACGGTCGCCATATGGATATTGAAAACAAGATGGGTAATGTAAGCCTATTATGTTGCTTAAAATATATTATGAGCATAACTAAAGGAAATATTGAGCCAATTTGTCACAGTTGTTTATTCTAAAGTGAAGAAAAAAGCTTTTGTTTTATAATAAACAGATGCCCATATCAACATTGGAATTTAAATTACTTTGCTACTCCTTTTTCAGATAGCCTAATTAATTCATTGTAGTTTTATCAATTAGATATTTTTCCAAAGAGGGATTTAATTCATAAATTCACTGAGTGACTGTTAAAATGTTCACAATTATGGATGTGAACCTAATACAATGATTTCCCATAGCACTTTGCTTATTTCAGAGTTGGGCAGATTCTTCCTCATAAGGCTACATCTCATTTATATTTATGACCTATTTGAACTTCTAAGATATTCTAGACACTTATTTATTCAACACATATTTGCTGAGCATCTACTATGTGCCAGATATTTTTTGAGGTACTAGAAGATCAATAAATAAAAGGCTGAAAACTTTTGCTTTCATGGAGGTATAATTCTAATGGGGAATACAATCTACAAAATAAGCAAAATATATTCTATTTTATTTTATTTTATTTAAAGATTTTTATTTATTTATTCATGAGAGACACACACAGAGAGAGGCAGAGACATAGGCAGAGGGAGAAGCAGGCTCCTTGCAGGGAGCCTGATGGGGGACTTGATCCCCAGGCCCCGGGATCATGTCCGGAGCTCAACTGCTGAGCTATCCAGGCGTCCCAAAATATATTCTATTTTAGAAAGTGACAAGTGTATAGGAAAAAATAAAGATAGCAATATAAAGTATAAGTGGGGATAAATTATGGTATGAATGTTTGTGTACCCCCCCAAATTCACATGTTGAATCCTTTACCTTCAATGTGAGAGTAGGTGGGGCTTTTGGGAGGTAATTAAGTTTGGGTGGTGTCATGAGCATGGTTCCTTCATGATAGGATTAGTGCCCTTAAAAAGTGCATACACCAAGGAAAGGCCATGTGAGGGATGCCTGAGTGGCTCAGTGGTTGAGATCTGCCTTCAGCTCAGAGTCCCTGGATCAAGTCCCACATTGGGCTCCCTATATGGAGCCTGCTTTTCCTCCATCTGTCTATATCTCTGCCTCTGTGTCTCTCATGAATAAATAAATAAAATCTTAAAAAAAAAAAAAAAGGCCATGTGAGCACTCAGCAAGAAGGCAGCTTTCTACAAGCCAGGAAGGAAGAGGTGTCTCACAGACACTGACTCTGATGGCACCTTCATCTTGAACTTTCAGTCGTCAGAACTGTGAGGAATAAATTCCTGTTCTTTAAGTCACCCAGTCTATGGTATTTGTTATGGCAGTCTGAGCTGACTTACACAATGGCAAAGAGTGAAGTTTTAGATAGAGTAGCCAAGAAAGTAAAGATGTAAAAGAAGTAAACAGTGCAGATACCGGAAGAAGAGCATTCCAGGCAATAGCAAGTGCAAAGGCCCTGGGGAAAAGAGGATGAATTGGAGAAATAACAGAGAAGGCAGTGAGATATGGGGTCAGAAAAGTAATCATAAATGGCCTTGTAGCTCATGGTAGTTATTTTGATTTTTATTTTGAGATGGGAAAGCATTAGAGGGCCTTAATCAGAGAAAGGAGAGATATAATCTGGATATGTCTCAACTATATATGTTTTGCTGCTACGTTGTGAAATAATAGTGACTTGAGTCAAGCTAATGACAAAAGGTAAGAAGTACTGGGATTCTTAGTACATTCTGAAGGTAGAGATGATAGGATTGCATCTGGGTTATGCAAAAGAGAAACGATACAGAGAGCAAAAATTAGATTCCAATATGTTTGAGAAAGTATAAGAGGAGAGAAATTATAGTTTGTGAGCATAGATTCCTCTTCCAAGGAGTGTTGCTATCAAAGGGAGCACAATATGGGGTGGTATGTGGAGAGGGAAGGTGATTTAATAGAATGTTTTTAGAGGGGAAAAGTAATTGCATATTTTTTATCTGGTAGGAATAAACCAATAGAGAGTGTGAAGTTGATGGTCCCTCAGGAAAAGCATGATCAATGAATAGGTGAAAGAGGATAGGCTGTAATGCACATATGTGGAGGCTGGCTGTAGCTAGCAAGAGGGACAGTTCCCTCCATAGCATCAGGAGGAAAGAGAAAGTTCATAGGCATAGATGCAAATGAATAAGTAGATGTTGTGGTGGGAGTTTTTAGAAATTCGCTTAAAATTGGGGGGAGGGCGGGCAGGGTAATGTAAAAAAAAGCAAGATTATCCATTGATATGAGACTGAGGAAAGAGATATGAATTTAAGGGGAAGGAAAAAAGTATAAAATAGTCATCTGGAAGGAGGGGAGAAAGAACAGGCTAATTATGATAACTGGATAGTAAGATTTATCACTTTTGCATGAGTCAGACTATGTAGTAATAATAATACAGTCATTTGCATAACTAAAAACTGATTTAAGAATACAAGTACCTCAAATAGACTTCTTTTTTTTTTTTCAGATAGACTTAAGGACACTGGTTGCCCATATTTCTACCATTGTGTCCTTGTATTTAGATTAGGATATACGTTTTTGACTGTGCCAAGAGGTGAAGTTATATATTTATGTGTGTGATCAATTCTATTTACCTGTATTTGTATACCTCAAGACACAGACACTGTTAATATCTCAAAGTACAGAATGCTAATATTATGAAGTAATGTGGGAGATTTCTCTCATTTTACAGATGAGGAAACCAAACCACAGGATGATTACGTGTTCCAAAATCTTGCGTTTAGTTGCTAGTTCAGGCAAAGCCAAGACACAGTTCTTTCAACTCCTAATTCATTGCTCTTCTCCAAGCATTTATATTCTGGTTTATGTATAAAAAGTGTAAGGATACATCTACACACATATTGTTTATATTTTTAAAATAATGTAATTAAAAGAACAAACCAAGGGACGACTGGATGGCTCAGCGGTTTAGCATCTGCCTTTGGCCCGGGACATGATCTTGGAGTCCCAGGATCGAGTCCCGCATCGGGCTCCCTGCAGGGAGCCTGCTTCTCCCTCTGCCTGTGTCTCTGCCTCTCTCTCTGTATCTCTCATGAATAAATAAATAAAATAAAATATTTTTAAAAAAGAACAAACCAAAACCTAACAAAAATGACATACCTATAAATGTATGAACGCAACACAGGATATAAAGGCAGAATTGAAGCTAGACTTTTAAAAATCTACCTGGTTTTATAGTTTACCTTTCAAACCATGTACATATTTTATATTAAAAAATTTAAATGGGGCAGCCCGGGTGGCTCAGCGGTTTAGTGCCACCTTCAGTCCAGGGCCTGATCCTGCAGACCCAGGATCGAGTCCCGCATCGGGCTCCCTGCATAGAGCCTGCTTCTCCCTTTGCCTGTGTCTCTTCCTCTCATTCTCTCTCTCTCTCTCTCTCTCTCTCATAAATAAAATCTTTTAAAAAATTAAAATATTAAAAATCACAAAAATTAAATAAATCTAATTATATTCCAATTTGTTTATATAACCATACAGAGAATTAATTACTGCCAGTGATTCCAAAATATAGTAGTATTTTGACTGTAAATCCTTAATCATTATAGCCTAAGGACAAAATTAATTATAAAGTGATCTTGAACTATACTCAGTTAGTTGTAAGAATATTTTTGTTAAAAAAAGAATATTTTTGTTATTTTGAAGCTCTTATAGGACTGAGCAAATAAGTATATTAATATCATTAGGAACTATGATTATAAGTGAAAAAGAAATACAAGTCTAAATAAGGAAATAAAGTAATACCCCATATGTTTAACTTAAACGGAAAATATCAATGTTCTTTGTCTTTACTAAAAATGTCTAATTCCTAGCTGTGTCCAACCAAGGAAAAACCCTAGCAACAATAATAATTAAGGAGGATGGAGCATCATCAGTGGCTAGATTCTGATCTCTAAGTGCTATTTCCCACCTCCACTCTCCCAAAATACTAAATCTCCTTGGGAAAATGGGTGAATCTAAGTCAAGGTTTAGAAATGTAGAAAGCAAGCCTAGGACATTTAAATGTGCCCCAAAGCACATCTTAAGAAGAAGAAGAAGACGAAGACGAAGACGAAGACGAAGACGAAGACGAAGACGAAGACGAAGAAGAAGAAGGAGAAGGAGAAGGAGAAGGAGAAGGAGAAGGAGAAAGAAGGAGAAGAAGAAGAAGAGGAAGAGGAAGAGGAAGAAGAAGAAGAAGAAGAAGAAGAAGAAGAAGAAGAAGAAGAAGAAGAAAAGAAGAAGAAAAGGAAGAAGAAGAAGAAGAAGAAGAAGAAGAAGAAGAAGAAGAAGAAGAAGAAGAAGAAGAAGAAGAAGAAAGAAGAAAGAAGAAAGAAGAAGACTGGAGTCTATTTGAGAAAATCAAAAGAATAATGGCTGCAATAGATTGAAATACATTAAAAATATTAAAATCCACAAGTTCATAATAACATAAGTACCACACACACAATGGTCACCATTAGAGGCTTCTTGGAAACCAACTCATTATTCTAAAAATATGACAAAAAAAGGGACAACACCAAGCCAGTCTTTGCTGTACAAAATCTATTTCAGTGTAATCAATTAGTCTGGCAAGGGAAAGTCCTTTAAATAATTCTAGCTAGTAAGTGCAAAGGGAATGACAGAATTAGAATATCACAATTTTGCAATTCCTAATGAAATAATTAATCTGTATAATATCAATATAGATATAAAACAATTAGTGAGAAGTTATCGGAGAACTTTATAATGGATGCATTATGTTGACATCATCTGGATCCTTCTGGATCCTAATACCACTTAAACAGAACAATCAGGCATTTTGCCAGCATCCCTTATGCAACATTCTTGTCAAAAATTTTTAAGTAAGCCTATATATCTACCGTTTTGCAATAAATATAAGGAAATGAAGAACAAGTTAAATTGCATATTGGAAAGCAATCAAGTGACTGCTCTTTGTGGGAAATTTTATAGTACAAATGATTGAGTTTCTTCAATAAATAAATGGCATTTTAAAAAAGTGCAAGACCTGTTCCATATTTTAAAAAGGAAACTAAAAGACATAGTGAACCAAATGTAATATATGAAACTTAAGATCTTACTACAAACAAACCAATCCTAAACAGACATTTCTGAAAAAATTCAGGAAACTTAAACACGAGCTAAGTATTAGGTAATGTTAATTCCTTATTCCGTTGTCATAAAACATATTCCATATGTTTTATGACAAAGTATTTGTTCAGTATAGATACCAAAGTATTTGTGGAATTTATTATATTGTTTTGGGCTTACTTTAATATCCTTGGTCTCCACATCCAAATAAAAGGCGCCCAAAAATAGTATAGGGGTAGACAAATGAAACAAGATTAGCAAAATGTTAATAATTTTTGAAACTAGGTGATTTAGTTAATGGTTCATTATATCATAATCTCTCTACTCTTGTAACTTTAAATTTTTTCTATAAAGAAACCTACTTTTTTAAAAAAGAAGAAATATAGCAACAGTGAACTTCGTTGTTCATAAACTCTGGGTTCGTGTATACTTATCCACTTAGGATAATTGCTTAGAAGTGTAATTGCGTATGTCAAGTTTTGACATATGTTTCTAAGTTGTGTTCTGGAAAAAAATGTCAGTTTATATACTCCCTCCAACAATACATGAGAAAGTCAATTTCCATTCTCTTGACAATCTGAGTTTGATCAGTCTTTTAATAATAGTTGCTAGTTAGAAAGGGGGCAATATCTCAATTTTGTATTTGCTTGTGTTCACTATGTTACTAATAAGACTGAAATATATATGTATATAATCCACTGACATTTATATTTCTTCTTTGGTGAAGGACCTGTTTTTTTAAACAAAAATATATACATTGGCCTATATTTCTTTTCAAGAATCATCTATTCTTTTTTCAATCCTGAGTGCTTTGTACACTACAATTGCTCTTTTTTTCTGTCACATTAATTGCAGATATTTTCTTTTCATCAGCCTTGTTTATGGTGTTTTTTGGAGTGTTTTCACTTTTTATGTATTCAATGTTTTAAATCTTTAGTTATATACCTTTCTGGCTTTTATTTTAGGCTAAGAAAGGTCTTTACCTGTCCAAGTTATAAAATTATCCCTTTATATTTTCTTCTGGTTCATTAATAATTTTAACATTTCATCTTTATCAATATGGAATTTGTCTTTTTTTAAGATTCTATGCATTTATTTGAGAGAGGGGGAGAGAGAGAGAGAGAGAGAGAGAGAGAGAGAGAGAGAGATCCTGCACAAGAGCAGGGGGAGGGAGAAGCAAACTCACTGCTGAGAAGGGAGCCCAACATGACACCAGGCTCAATTCCAGGATCATGACCTGAGCAGAAGGCAGATGCTTACCTGAGTGAGCCACTCAGGCATCTCTGGAATTTATCTTTGTAAGGACTGTAGTGATGTTCTAGCCTTATTATTTTCTTTTTTCAAATGGCTGGTTAGTTCTCTCAAAACCATTCATTAAATAATCCATCTTTTTTCTATTCATTTTAATGCTACTTCTACCATATGCTTTTTCCCCATTTATACCTGGTTCTATTACTGGATGCTTGTCTACTTGATTGATCTATTTAATAATTTATGCATCCAATTGACAGTTTTAATTATTTTGGATTTATTAAATGTTTTAAAATGTAGGAGGTAAGAGTGACTTCTTAGAACTTTTTCTTTCAATTTCTGATTATTCTCACATATTTTGTCTACATGGAGATTGGAATAAACTTGTCATAGTTAACAAAGTTTCATTGGGATCCATACTGTCATTGAATTAAAACCATAGATTAATTTAGAAAAATTGACAATTTTATAATAATGAATCTTTTCATCCAATAATAATGATATGAGTCCCTTTCTATTTAAATCTTCCTTTCATATCCTCAGTAGAGTCTTAAAGTTTCTCCATAAATGTCCTTGATATTTCTTGCTAGTTTATGAACTTGTTGTTTATCCAGATTGCTCTTGTATATGACACCTTTTTCTTTTTTATTTGTACATAATAAACTGCACTTAAAGTGTACAATTGTTTATATTTGTTTGTAGCTATGAGTCTACATCACAATCAATATAGTAAACATATTTATCACCCCAAAAAAGTTTTCTTGTGCTTCTTTGTACTGCTTACTTTCTTCACCCTCCCCCTACACCCCATCCCAGGCAACCACTACTCTTAGATATCTGTCATTATCAATGAGTTTACACTTTCTCAAATTTGCTGTAAATCAAAATATAGTAGTATACCCTTTTTTACTGCACTTATTTCACTCAGCATAATTATTTTTTGAGATTTATCCATGTCGTTAGGTGATGCAAAATTTCATTTCCTTTTTTGCTAAGTACTTTTTCTCATATGGTCATACTATGTTTTGTTTATCCATTCATCTGTTGATGGACATTTGAGTTGTTTCTTCTTTTGGCTATGACAAATAAAGCTACTATAAACAATCTTATATAAGTCTTTGGATGGCCGTATGCTTTCATTTCTCTTGGGTAAATACCAAGGAATACCATGACTGGATCATGTGTAGGTGTATGTGTGACTTTTTAAGAAATCGTCAAACTATTTTCCAATGTAGTGTCATTTTATGTTCCTACCAGCAGTGTATAAAAGTTCCAGTTAAAAAAATAAAATAAATAAAATAAAATAAAATAAAATAAAATAAAATAAAATAAAATAAAAGTTCCTCCATATTTGCACCGATACTTGGGATAGCCATTCTTTTTATGTAGAGCCATTTTAATAATTATGGCTATAATACTGTATCATTTTAAATTGCATTTCTCAATTGACTGATGTTATTGAACATCTTTTCATGTACTTATTTCACATCTGCATATATTCTTTAGTGAAGCATCTTTCATATCTTTTTTACATTTTGGGGGAGGTTGTTATTGGAGTTTGAGAGTTCTTTGTGTAGTCTTGGTAAGTCTTTTTTCAGACATTTATAAATAATCTCTCCCAATCTGTGGCTTGTTTTGTCATTCTCCTTACAGTGCCTTATTGAGGAGCAGAAGGCTTTATATTTGTTTGTATGTAATTTACCAAATTTTTTTTTTATGGATCATGCTTTTGATTTTCATATCTAAGAAATTTTTCCTAACCAGAGAACTTTTACACCAGAGATAGTTTGCTTCCCAGGGGATATTTGGCAAGTCTGAAGACATTTTTTGGTGGTCACAACCAGGAAGGTACTACTAGCTTCTAAAGGGGAGAGGCCAGGAATGCTGCTAAACTTCCTAAATGCACAGGAGAGCTCTCCACAGTAAAAAAAAAATTACCTGGCTCCAAATGTCAATACCGCTGGGTTTAAGAAATCTTGGTCCAAAAAAAAAAAAAGAAAGAAAAGAAATCTTGGTCTATCCCAAAGTCAAAAAGATGTTCCCTTTGTTTTCTTCTAGAATATCTGTAATTTTAGATTTTACATTTAGGTCCAAGACCTGTTTTAAGACATTGATTTCTTATATATTTTATCAGGTATGGATCACAAATTGTTTATTATTGTCTTCCATATGGATATTTGATTATTCTTTTGTTGAAAAGACTATTCTTCCATTAAATTGCATCTTTGTCAAAAATCAGTTGTCAATATACATATGGTTTTATTTCGGAATGCTCTATCCTGTTCCATTGATTGTTTTGTCTATTTTTACTCTAATATCATGCTGTCTTGATTACTATAGACTTAAAAATAGGTCTTAAAATTAGCTAGTTTTAGTTCTCTAAATATAATGTCATTTTTCAAAAATGTTTAGACTATTCTAGGTCCTTTGCATTTCCACGTAAATTTTAGAAACAGTTTGTCAATTTCTACAAAAAAAAAAAAAACTGGGATTTTGATTGTAATTCCATTTAATCTATAGAGAATTTAGGGAGAATGATAACAATATGGAGTCTTTTGACTCAGGGTATAATGCTGCATTTATTGAGATTTTCTCTAATCTTTTTAGGAATGTTTCATAGATCTCAGTGTACAGATTTGCATATCTTTTATCAAATTTACTCCCAAGAGTTAATATTTTTGGTGATATTGAAAATGATGCTGATACTTAATTTCAATTTTATTGAAAATGATACTGACATTTAATTTCAATTTATGTTTATGACTGAAATACAGAAATACAACTGATTTTTTGAATACAGACTGGATGGCTTAAACAACAGAAATATATTTTCTCACAATTCTGGAAGCAGGAGTCCAAAATCAAAGTGTGAGCAGGATTGGTTTTCTCTGAGACCTCTTTGTTAGGCTTTCAGATGTCTATCTTCTGTCTTCATATGGTCTTTCTTCTGTATAGGTCTGTATCTTAGTCTTCTCTTATAAGGACACCAATCATACTGCATTATGGTCCACCTTAATGAACTACATTTAGCTTATTCTTTTAAAGAGCTTATCTCCAAATACATAACATTCTGAGATATTGTGGGTTAATTATGAATTTGAGGGAACTTCAACATATGAATTTGAGGGGAACACAATTCAGCCCATAACAATAATTAACAGAGGATTGGATGTTTTATTATTTTGGAGTTCCTACCTAAATAACAAGCTCTTGGCTTTCCCTAACTACTTTTGTTTGGGTTTGGATTTTTTTCCCTCCCTCACTTCCCTTCCTTTCTCTCTCTCTTTCTCTGTCTTTTTTGTTATTTTTTTACTTTATCATTGTATTAATACCTTTTACATGTCTAGAATTCTTTATTACAATAAAGTAATACTTTTAGGCTCATTTCATTTTTCTTAAAGCTCAAATTCAGTGTTTTGATATAATGTTGGCATTCATTCTTTCTCGCATTCCAAATTTGCATGCTATATATTTTTCTCATCCTTTCACTTTAGATTTGAAAGTCACTTTGCTTTAGGTGGGTCTCTTACAGACAACATAGGTTTCTCTTTCTTTTCCCCCACACTCAGTATTATTCTTTTAGTTAATGATTTTATCCCATTTTTACTTGTTGTTAGGACAAACATATTTAGCCTTACTTTTGTAATCTCATAAATTTTCTCTTAAGTTTTTTTATGGGTTTTATTATTTTGTGTTTTGATTTCCTATCACATAGTTACTGTCCAGTTGTCACAGCTACTGTTGTTCTCCATTCCTGCCTGAGTAGTTTTGGAAGGTATTTGAGCAGTTTTCAACCTACTCGTAGTTGCCTTTTGCTGAGCTTATAATAAACCACTAAACTGTCTGTAATGGAAACATGCCTCTTTATAGTCATTATTTTTCACTGAACCTTTTTGGTGTTATTTAACTTCTCCTGTTTCTGTCTTACAGTCACCATAACCAAGGATCTGTAGTATATGCTGCTTCTATGATTATTATAGCTTTTTGGACTATGCATTGGCACTTTTCTTTCCACATCTGGGTGTGATGATAAAGCATCATTCAAGGGCATTTCACACACTCCCCATAAAAGGAGAATTTTTGCCTTGCTTTACTTCCATCTTTTAAAATACAGACAACAATTTTTTCCTCACAAAAGAGTTGCAAGGATCTTATCATTCTAAGGTGATTATGGCTTGTCCTAAAATGAATAATAACCATCATGGTCTATCTCTAGCTAGATATAAGGATTACATTAAAAAGAAATATATTCTATATGGTTGCTATCCTGACAAATGTTTTTATCAAGCACCTGCACTATGATGAATATAGCTCCTAATATAATTTATCTTAAAAACTGGTTTCAGCAGATCAACTATTGTTTACTTAGTGAACAGAAATGATGGTCTTGGCTGAACACTCATATGGCTTTTGATTTCCATACAAACGCTCCATTCTCAAAGCAGACTGCTAATTTCCTGGCTCAATTCTGTCAGACTCTAACTTTCAAAGAAGAGCATAGTAGGGCTGTTATCCCGGTAGGTAGCTTAAGCAGTTGTCCTCAAAGACCACCAAAAGCTGAAGGAAAACAAAATATAGCAGAATTTAAGATTTTAAAGTTCACTTTCCAGTAAAAAATAAGTTGAATAAATTAGCAACGAAGCATTTGAGAAAGTCTTCATTTGACAAAGTAGAAGTATTCCATCTTCTCTCTCATTTATACCATGACTTAGAAAATACATTTATATTACAGGACATTCCTTAGACAGTGCATCCAAATAAATACATATCAGAAAGGGCACTTAGATAAATAGGTATCAGGGTTGGTTCTCTTTTTGCTTTACCAAGCATTATTTCCCACAGGCACATCAACAATGGGAACTAAATGGTATCATTCCATAATTCACCTCTCAGTGCTTAAGTCAGGTGGGGACAATCCTGAGTTTAGCCACCTTGAATAATAGGTTGGAAAAAAATCTAAAAAGGAGTTGGGAGCTGATAAATAGACTCAATTCTTCTATTCCTTAGATGGATGAGCTAAAAAACAAATCAGGCTAATCTGAGACTTCACTTGGGAGCTATGTTAGTTCTAAGTTAAAGCTGCCACTGAATAATGCCTTACCTAAGAAGAAAGCTTCCAGTAGATCCTTTAGGATATGTCTCATTCAAAGGTGCTGCCTCTATGATTTTCGTGCTAGGTTGTCACTGTGATTGAGTTGTGAACTTGTTCTCTTTTACCTACAGAAACTTTGAGAATTGTCTAAAAGATTTTTTAAGGTCAAGATTATATATATATATATATATATATATATATATATATATTATATAATTATTATTATAATATATAAAGTGAGTGAATGAGAATCTTCTTTAAAAGGAAGAGCTTCAAAAAAAATAAAAATAAAAAAATAAAAAATAAAAAAATAAAAAAAAAATAAAAGGAAGAGCTTCTGAAGGAAGATAAAGGTGAAAGTACTGGAAAGCTTCCCCAAACAAAGAATTATTATAAACTCCTTTATACCATAAATAGAAACATACTTAAATCCTCAACTGATATTTGAAAATTCTTAATTCATAAAATGCAAAATTATGTTTCTGAGCAATTTTCCCAGGGAATTGATCTTGCTCAATAAGAATATCTATAAATGTATTATTAAAGCTTTGAGTTCAGAAGTTAGTAGCTAGTTGATATATTGTGTAATTTCTAGGCAAGAAAAGAATCAGATCTTTAATACTAATTCCGCTTCTCCAATATTAGTATGACAGTAATCTAATGTCTGGAATTCCCTTAAAATGTCATTGGAAATCCCCTGTATATTTTTTGCACTGTGAAAAAGTCAGGAAATTATGATGAGGTTATCAAAGTGTTATAATTGCCAATATTTGTTCATCCCAAAGCTACATTGCCAAATCCAAATTCCTCCTAATATATCTGTGTAGAAACAGGGCGTTCAAGAATGGGATTGCATGGACTAGGACATAGATAATGAAGAAGCTGTGGTGAATGGGGTGGGAAAAAGAAATTCTCAGACGTGATCTGACGATGTAAAGAACTCAATACCAAGGATTTTAATACTAGAAAAGTCAGAAGATTTGGGATTGAGTTTAGCTCTATTTCTGTGCAGTAAACTTGGAAAATTTACTGGACTTCGCCAAACCTATTTCTCCTTTAGTAAAATGGGTTTAATGTTATATTTCTTGCTGGGTTATTATGAAGATTGGGCAAAATATTGCAGGTGAAAATACTTATAAATTGTAAAGCAGCTGCTGTTGTTTTTGCTGCCATTGTGTTCTTGCTGTTTGTATATGCTTTATCCATACTTCTCAAACAGGGCTATGCATAAACATCCACAGTAGAACAGCTTTAAAATGCACATGCCTGGACTCCATTTAAGTGTTGAAAATGGGCTCAAACATAACTAGTTTGAAAAGGCTATCCAGGCAACTCTGGTGTGCGGCCCTTGTTAGGAAGCATGAGGTTATACTCTACTCCCAAGTCTCTGACTTCCTGATCCCTAATGTGTTATCATTGCCATGAACTAGACCAAGAGGAGGCATCCTATCTGCTTACAGCTCCAGAATTCAATTAATGGTCCTTTTTATCCCACAAGTTTCTAGTGAAGTGCTAAAATAAGGAATTTACCACAAGAGTGAAGAGTTGTAGTTTGAGGAATAAACAATTCAACATCTTAAAGAACACCAGTATTTTATTCTCCTTCCAAAACTAGCTGAAGACTCCTTTCAATTCTATATTATCTACCTATCTCAAAGCCCATTCCCAGACTGTTTGACTGACAGTAGTCTATTCCTAAAGATTAGTCATCCTTTTCTCCATGTTGTTGTTAGAGGTATAGAGACATCAGGGTACAGGGCTTCACTTGCTGCTTACTGCATCTCTCAGTGGAAGACGAAGAAGTTGAAAACTGCCCTCTGAACACACAAACACACACACACACACAATTGCCAATACTGACTCATTTTGCTATATCCATGTAGTCCACATATTATATGACAGGCACTGAATTTTACTTAGTGAATACATGTAAGTAGTGTCTGCTGTTGAGAAATTCCTGTCCAACAGAATCACCAGAAAGCAAATGTAAATGCCAGCAATCATAATTTTGTGTAGACATGCAACAAAAAGAAGTTGAATAATGTCTTCAAGCTAATTTAAACCAAAGGCAGGACTTGAAGAGGGCACTAACCATAAAGAAAACCTCACACCCAAAGCCATGTTGATTAATATTGCTTCATATCTGCTGAGCATTCTAACCCCTTCCAAGGCTTATCTTTGTTTATTATAATACCATTTATTATTCTTTACTGCGTGTAAATTCCCCAACTGATACGATCCTTCCCCACCAACCCCAATTGTGCCATTCACTCGTAATCGAATTTGTTGCCTGGCTAACTCATATCTGTCCTTCCAGTTCACTTCAAGAGTCTCTTCTCCTGTAAGCCTTCCATGATCGCTACTCTAGCCTAAACTTAGCTAGGTAGTCCTCTCTTGCTCCTCCTTGCTGCACCCATAGCATGCAATTGAAAACTGCCTTCTAGATTTCTAGGTTTCATGGTGCCTACTTAATAGTTCATAAGCATGGAAAATCTCTTAATTACTTTATTTCATTTCTTGAATTCTCTGCTTTTTCCTTCATAGCAATTATCAAATTTCTGTATTCTTTATTCTTATTTATTTGGCCCTGTTGTTAGGAGAGCTTTAAGCATTTCAGTCGCACAATTTATCTTTTAAACTGGTTCAGATTTTACCGACTAATGTGTGACATCACATACTTTCACAAAAAGAAATCCATGAATTGGCCTGTTTTTTGGGCTTAAAATATTATTCTGCTTCAAACTCTCGAAGACTGCATAACTTAAAGATAAAGAAGCTGTGTGCATATGTGTTTATGTGTGTGTCAGTTCTACAAGCAAGCCAAATAAACTTGCTCCTTTTTCAAAATTATGATATAAAATCATATCTTCCAAATCAGTGATTCCAATGTCATAGGTGGGCTTGTCATCCTAAAAGGTGACACAAATTCAATATAATAAGATTAATTCATTTTAAGATAGATATGTGTATAAATATATAAATTTTTATAAATATTCTAGTATATACTATTATTTGGTTGATGCAAAAGACAAAAAATCAAAGTAGAAAATTAAACTACATATTACCCCACCTTGCAATAACCACTGTAAACAGTTGGGCATGCATTTCCAGACTCCTTCTGCTGTGCCTATGACATACACCACGCACACACTATTTTACTTAGATGGTATCATACATCAATTTGGTAATCTACCCTTTTCACTCAATAATATATTGTGGACTCATTAATATATCATATGTAATATATTCAATAGTATATTATGCCACTATTACATACAGTGGCATAATATACTATTGAATATATTTAAAAACTTTTAGGAGAAATGATAATGATATACTGAAATAAGGGGGTATCAAAACTTCAGGGTAATCCCAAATTTTTGCATGGCAGGAAATGAGTGCACTTAGCTGTCTGGGAATGCTCTACATCGTGAGCCAAGCCAACATCCCGTCAGCTCATAGTTGTTCATGCCTCCACTGTGCGAGGCCCCAAGAAAAGAAAAACAGATGCATGATTATGCTGCCTAACTCTGAACTCCCTTTTGTCTGTTGGCCTCTTCATCATTCCTGGTTTGACTTAATCATCTATCGTCAGCTTTTAATTGTAATTTCTATTGATACCACATGGTCTTTAAATTAACTTCAGTTTTGGTTTCACACACAAAACAGATATCCATAAATCCAGCTCAAATGAGCCTGCATATTTTGAAGTCTCCGCCAGGGACATAGCTAATGTAAACCAGTCCAA
The DNA here is from genome assembly GCF_048418805.1 of Vulpes vulpes. Classification (NCBI taxonomy): domain Eukaryota; kingdom Metazoa; phylum Chordata; class Mammalia; order Carnivora; family Canidae; genus Vulpes; species Vulpes vulpes. Next base: position 84,834,867 of record NC_132786.1, read on the forward strand.
TCAACCTAATCATACTAAATATTCAGTAAAGACAACAGTAGAGTCAGAGGACACACACACACACACACACACAGGGACAAGTCAGAATAAAGATTAGGCCAAAGTCAATAAAAATCAAAAGTTTTTGAAAAATATCACATGTAAAGAAAGACTCACAACACTTAATAGGAAATAATTTCTTTTTTAAAAAAGATCTATTTATTTATTCATGAGAGACACAGAGAGAGAGGCAGAGACATAGGTAGAGGCAGAAGCAAGCTCCCTGTGGAGAGCCCAACGTGGGACTCAATCCCAGGGCCCTGGGATCATGACCTAAATCAAAGGCAGATGCTCAACTCCTGAACCACCAGGTGACCCAGGAAGTAATTTCTAAGAAGAAATATAAAGAGGAATCTTGGATCCTGTGACTATCTGCTTTCTTGTTTGTAGTCAGAAGTTCTAAGTTAGTCATCAGCCAACAAACGACTAAGTTAGTCATCAGCCATGTGGAATAGATTTTCTGGTTCCCACTATGACCCTTTCAACATGAAAAACAAACAAACAAACAAACAAACAAACAAACAAAACCACAACAGCTCACCTGGCCACTGGGCCTAGTATTCACCACCACCTGAGGTTTCTTGAGGTTAAAACTGTTAAATAAATTCCCAACATGCAAAACCGTTATTCGCAGTCCTCCACCTCATCATAATCTTCACGATACTGTGTATTTCTTTGCCTGGACCCAGCCTCTCTCCCTTATCCTAAATCTTTTATACCCTGCCAGTGAGCCTTATCAAATTATTGTCTCAGAATTTGCTAATTCCTCAATATCTTTGGCCTCTTCTCTGAATTTGCTATCTCTGTAACCTGCTCTTAACTTTAAATACCCTCAAGTTTTCTCAAGGAATAACATCGCATTATTTTCTTTCATCCCAAATATCCTCAATCTAGAAAGTAGGATTGATGTTCTCTTGTTCTTCATTGCTACTTTTAGCTCATTAGCTCCTCATTCTCAAGGAGAGGAGAGAGAGGGGAGAGGAAGAAAAGGGGATAAGAGGGAAAGAAGGGAGGAAGAGAAGAAGGGAAAGGAAGGGAGAAGAAAAGAAAGAAATTCTCTACCTCTTAAATGCTGCCATCTTCTGAAGTCAGGATCACTGTCTGTAGATCACTAGATAATTTGATTCTTGGCTTGTAATAGCCCCCACCATTCCTAAAACACCATCCTTGTCCCTTGGGTCACCTGGCCCAATACTTTGGGATCTCAGTTCCTCAGTCTCTGCATCTCCAATGAGTATGATCTTGCCTTGGACTTTTCTTTGTCCCTAGCAGTAATTCAAATATATTTCAAATATATTCTTTGAGGACTAATTCTCCTCTTCCTTTTTCCTTAATTACTTCTGTTACAACAATTCTTTGACTTTGTCATGATCTCCAATCTAATACTCCGTCTATTTCGTTCCAATTTATGTCCCTCTTCCTTCCTTATTTCCCTTCTGAGACTGTTTAGAATACATGCTCCATTGTTTCAATAATATTTTTGACAGTGCTAGAAACTTGCCTTTCTGCTTTATTCATTACCCCCCTCTAAGGAAACTCCAAAACTGAATGTGTGTGACTATCTGCTTTCTTGATGCCACCTCTCAGCACGTGCATGTAATTAGAGAAAATCATACAATAGGCCACATTGTCTGTATCATAAACCCATAGTCACCAGTCTTCAGCACCACCTCATCTTATCACCTCTCTTCGGCTTGGCTCCTTCACTCTTATGCTCACCTCAATGATTGTGTCCGAAGTTTTCCATTCTACTGAAACCACTTTCTTCATCTCCCCAGCTCAGCAAAATCACCTTTTCATAAAGATGTAGGAACTTTACAAGAACATGGGGCTTTACCTCATTTCCTTGGCATCAAACATCCACCTACATTTTCAATCCTCTAAGCTTTCATTTTTTTCCGAAAAAATTTAAAAGCTGGCTTTTTTTCCCCTGGCTAAATCCAAATTCTCTACCACCTCTGTTTTGGATTCATTGTTTTCTTGAAGGATTAGGGTTTTGTTACTAACTGTCTTTCCTCTCTCCTGTATATTCAACATTTCACCTCTCGATGAACTTTTCCTTTAAAAAAAAAAAAAGATTTTATTTATTTATTAGAGAAAGAGAGATCATGAATGGGGGGAGGAGCAGAGGGAGAGGGAGAAGCAGACTCCTCGCTGAGCAGGGAGCCTGATATGAGGCTTGATGCCAGGACCCTGGGATCATGACCTAAGCCCAAGGCCGATACTTAAATGACTGAGCCACCCAAATGCCCTCTCCCAGTTACTCTTAAAATCAAGATAAAAATATGTAATATGACCTCGGAGGCCATGTGTGGCCTGGCTCTTCTTACCTCTCTAGTTGTATTTCATATTATACACCCATTTCTCTCTCTCCTTCAGTTACACTGATCTTTGCAGCCCATCAGACTGAGGAGAGCCTTTGAACACAGTTTCTCCTTCTACAATCCTCACGTGCCCTCTCCTTACATAGTTAAGGCTTATGTATCTCTCACTTCTCAACTCAAATGTCACTTTCTCAAGGAAGACTTCCCTGACCTTCTCAGCAGGGTTAATTCCCCTATTATCTCTCTATCTTGGCCCACTACACAGTTGCATTTATATACTTCTTTGTGAAATTATGTGATTAATGTTTTCTTCCCCGTGTTAAATGGCAAGTGACATAAAGGCAAGTAAAGATGTGTTTTATGCCCATTATTTTATCTCTGGACTTAGAACAGCGTTTAATAGCAAGCAGTCAGTAAATATTGGTTGAATCAGTCAATTGCCTGAAGAGAATTGAAACTCTCCTGACTCTGGTGCAGCATTGTTTTATCCCAAAGAACCTTTTTAGGGACCAAAGAGCTCCCAGACATAGCTCTCAGTTCTGGAATTCTGTGACCTGTGATTCAATCCCTCCTCCCAGAAGCAGGCATTTCCCCTCTCTGCACTCACTCATCAGTAGAGAAGATAAGTGAGGAAAAAAGAAAAAAAAATCAAGAGAAGATCACCCCTTTACTCTTCTGTTAATAATATAATAGTTAATTTTACTACATACCCAATTCAATGTCATCTACTCAATCTGTACTCAGGTACATGCCAGAGGACACTAGAGGCTTTGGGCTTCAATTGGGCTATAGACAAATTATTACTCCATTCTGGGGGACAATTGAATGAAAATCCATGCATGGCATAGTTTAATCTATTATTTTAGGTAACAATAAGCTTGAAACACTCATCACTATTTGTCCTTATGATATGGTGTGGGACTCTCAGATTTGATTGTTTATCTAACATATTTGCAAACTCACATTGCATGAATTTAAACTTTGCCAATCATCACTCCTACTTTACTCATTATTGATGGGCATGGTCTGCTTTAGTCTATTTAGCACATTATATTGGATGACATTCCAAAAGAGTAAATGTGCATTTTCTCTAAGCACACACAATAGATTACAGTCCCAATAGCTTTTTAGGCACAAATGTTGACTCTGGTAATTTAACCATGACCCTATCTCTGAATTTTATTATATAGTCCTTGTGCTCTTTGGTAGAGCAGTTAGTCTCAAGCAGCCAAAAAGAAGCCAAATGCTAACCCTGCAACATCCCAGTCTTGGAACCAGCCATTTCTAGCAGAAATTTCACAGGAAAGATCTTTAACTTAAAAAGAAAACAAAAAAATAATAAAAGAAAGAAAGAAAAAATTTTTAAAAAGAAAAAGAAAACAAGGTAAAGCCCAAGCAGCAATGGGTACGAAACGGTGAACTAGCACTACCCCAGGCTGCTGCAAACAGAAATAGCACGTGAGAAGGATGTAGGGAGCAAGCTGGGCTTCATAACTCCTGCACTGTGTTGGATCCTTTTTCGTTTCCAACTCTAGTTACCAGCTAATCTTCATGTGAAAGAGAAGCCACCAACTAGTGGAAATTGGGACTGTTTTTCTGGGAAGAAGTGTAGCAGCATCATCTAGAGACTTTAAAATATTCTTAGGCTTTAGTCCATTTTCATTTCTGGAATTTGTCTTGAGGAAGGGTTGCAGGAGGAATACAGAGGTAAAAGTCCAGATATTCTCATTAAAGCATGATTTATAATAGCAAGGAAAACAAATGGAACAAATAGAGAGTGGCTAAAATAATTATGAAATAATTATGAAAATGCAGATGATAAAATAAATATAAAATGCAAAAGCCAATTGTTAGAAAACCATTCATTTGAACAAAAACAACTTAGGAAAATAACATATATAATACTGAATTCAAAAATCAAGTGTTATAATTATATTAGCTTAATAAAAGATATGTTATTATATATGCACATAAGGTGTCAGAAAGGAAAATCCCCAAAGTACTGTTTATGTGTAAGCAGTAAAGTCATGGAGGATATTTATTTTCTTTAATATACCTTGGCATATTTTTAAAACATTCTTCAAAAAATAATACTATTGTCAAATAGTATTAAATAAACAGGAAAAATTAACTTTTAAAGATCTCCCCACCACCACAGCAAGTGTCAGTATCCGCTAAGAAACATGCAAAATAACCAGAGAGGACCTGGGGCTATAGCACTGGAGATATACCACAAGAAAGCCAGTATGGCTTGCCCATTAGGGTCAATGAAGAAATTCTGCTTGTTCATTCACACTTGCCTATTGAAAACTTAAAAAGTGCCAAATACTGTGCTAGTTGTTGTGGGTACAATAGCAAACAAAACAGGTGTGTGCATATCCATAGAGGTACAATTCTACTGCCTGATAGAGGAGGTTAAAGCATATGAGTAAGGAGGGAAACAGTAGATAAATTGGAAAGAAGATGAAATGAGGACAATATGTGTCTTGCCCTTATCTGGCTGTGATTTTATGAATTCTTATTGAGAAATGACTGAAAGTTACTATCAGAGCTCCACTGTATATTATTTGTTATGTTGCACATTAAATGTGTACAACTTGTATAGAGTTCATTGTTCAGCCAATCTCATTTAGTTATCTTGATGAAGTTCATAATAGAAGAACCCTTGGATCTTATTATAGATGGGATTCAAGCACCTGATTTCAATCATCACTGTAGTTATGATTCCAGTGCCTGCAATGAGTAAAACAGATAAACTGCTCCTTTTGTTGCTGAATGGCAATTTTCCTCTAGATAGGCCAAAACTGGCAGCAATTGCATGTATAACAAAAAAGATTTTATAATGTACCACTTTTTAAAAATAATCTACTGTTTAAATACTAGATGAAGTTATGGCACTGTTCCCTAGAGGAAACTGAGTTTGAAAAACTTTTGAAACTTCCTAGAAAAGTCTATTTCTAGCTGAACTTTGAAAACTGAAACTATATTTGTCTTCCCAAACATAAGGAATATTAAAGTTAAGAACCACGTTTGTTTCCTAAAAAAATTAACCATTTCCTAAACACCATCAAAGATTAGTATTAATGACAGATTAAAGGTGAGTATTAATGGCTATCTCCTGTTATGTCCTCTCTCTTAACAGAGTCTAACTACTTGCTTAACTGGCAGGCAGGCCAATTGCTTAGTAAACATACTACACTGTTCTCCACTGTGGAGAAAAGTCATGTCTTGACTATAACCTAGTCCTAACGAGAGAGAGAGACTCATATGCTATATCAAAGGATATTTGTGCAATTTGCAATTGGTGCAGCCCTTAGGCTTTAGTATTTTGGACAGACAAGAGACTCAAAAAAGATTTCAAGAATTAAGAAAAATTCTGAGACATAATTCAGTAAGAGGCATTCTGAATTCTTGGTATTCTATAGTCCCCTATCCCACTTCCAGTATTATCTGCATAGGGTTATTCATCCCTTCCTTAGAAGGTACGCTGCAAAACAGTGTGACTGCTCCTAAGCTTCAAGGCTGGATTACCTCCTAACCCTAGATGTATGTTCGATGATCAGTAAGTAGCTCATTTAGTCTGCTAATTCTGTGTCCAAGTGAATACTCATTATCCATCTGTGTAATAGAAATGCTTTCCCTTTTTAAAAAATGAAAGGGTTACCAGAATATAATAGGAATATACTAACTTTGGGACATTGTTAAGGTAATGTAAAAACTGAAGAAATATTCACATAAAAGAAAGTAGTATTTTCTATATGTTGGGGAGACTGGGCTGTGGGGGATGTGATTATCATAAAGTGGTGATGAGGAAAGGACAGTTTCCTTTTCACAATTACCAGTTGCTCAAGAAGACAAGTTTCTGAATAGATCAAAACTCCCTCACTCCCGTTTTTGGCAGGTAGGGGGACAAGTGGTTGCAGACAATGTATTTTGCTTATACCTTCTGACTACTTCAAAAAGGCAGGCCCCAGTTTTATAGGTCAGAAATGAATCACTCAGTAACCTCAACATTCGATTATCTTTTGTGGGATAGATGCAATAGTTAGACCCTTCTTTTCTCTAATAACATTAAACACTAAGCTGCAACTTGAGAGAGAAACTTCTCATTGGAAAATCTTAAGAATTAAATGGTTCATTTATTACAAGATGTAAAATATATCTTCTGGGAAATATGCACAATGATCTTCGTGTGACTAATTCTGGAGCCACAGATGAAATTACCATTTGTTAATTCCATTTGTTTCCAGGGAAAGGAAAAAAAAAATTACTAATGGGATGGCAAGTGTTAGAAACCTTACACCTATAAAGGAGCATTTTACCAAGGCTTTCTTGCAAACATCTGGTTTAGATGGTATTTGGCTAGTCAGACACTAGGAAGTAGGTGGAGTAGCAATAGCTTCAGTGATAGGATGTAAAGAGCACTCAAAAGAGCTTTTATCACTAAGACAATGTAGTACCTAAAATTCCCATCACTGATTATTCCTGTGAGTGAAATGTTTTATATCATACATTTTATATATTTTTTCAATGACTTATTTCCCACTGCATGTTTTTGTCTTCATTATAATCCTAATAATTTTGTTTTTTTTAAATTAATTTTTATTGGTGTTCAATTTACCAACATACAGAATAACACCCAGTGCTCATCCCGTCAAGTGTCCACCTCAGTGCCCGTCACCCATTCCCCTCCAACACCCACCCTCCTCCCCTTCCACCACCCCTAGTTCGTTTCCCCGAGTAAGGAGTCTTTATGTTCTGTCTCCCTTCCTGATATTTCCCAACATTTCTTTTCCCTTCCTTTATATTCCCTTTCACTATTATTTATATTCCCCAAATGAATGAGACCATATAATGTTTGTCCTTCTCCGATTGACTTATTTCACTCAGCATAATACCCTCCAGTTCCATCCACGTTGAAGCAAATGGTGGGTATTTGTCGTTTCTAATTGCTGAGTAACATTCCATTGTATACATAGACCACATCTTCTTTATCCATTCATCTTTCGATGGACACCGAGGCTCCTTCCACAGTTTGGCTATTGTGGCCATTGCTGATAGAAACATCGGGGTGCAGGTGTCCCGACGTTTCATTGCATCTGAATCTTTGGGGTAAATCCCCAACAGTGCAATTGCTGGATCATAGGGCAGGTCTATTTTTAACTCTTTGAGGAACCTCCACACAGTTTTCCAGAGTGGCTGCACCAGTTCACATTCCCACCAACAGTGTAAGAGGGTTCCCTTTTCTCCGCATCCTCTCCAACATTTGTGGTTTCCTGCCTTGTTAATGTTCCCCATTCTCACTGGTGTGAGGTGGTATCTCATTGTGGTTTTGATTTGTATTTCCCTGATGGCAAGTGATGCAGAGCATTTTCTCATGTGCATGTTGGCCATGTCCATGTCTTCCTCTGTGAGATTTCTGTTCATGTCTTTTGCCCATTTCATGATTGGATTGTTTGTTTCTTTGGTGTTGAGTTTAATAAGTTCTTTATAGATTTTGGAAACTAGCCCTTTATCTGATATGTCATTTGCAAATATCTTCTCCCATTCTGTAGGTTGTCTTTTAGTTTTGTTGACTATATCCTTTGCTGTGCAAAAGCTTCTTATCTTGATGAAGTCCCAATAGTTCATTTTTGCTGTTGTTTCTTTTGCCTTAGTGGATGTATCTTGCAAGAAGTTACTGTGGCCGAGTTCAAAGAGGGTGTTGCCTGTGTTCTCTTCTATGATTTTGATGGACTCTTGTCTCACATTTAGATCTCTCATCCATTTTGAGTTTATCTTTGTGTATGGTGAAAGAGAGTGGTCCAGTTTCATTCTTCTGCATGTGGATGTCCAATTTTCCCAGCACCATTTATTGAAGAGACTGTATTTCTTCCAATGGATAATAATTTTGGATTATAATTAATGAACCATCAGAAGCTTCTAGTATGATTTCATTACTAATGACATAGGTGGTAAGGGTCTTTCTCTTAGCACAGGACTGATAAAAAGCATATATTTTGCAGCCTCTCAGATTAGTTTTAAATTACAGCTTTACTTCTAACTGGATGATCCTGGACCTCACATTCTTCATCTGTAAATGAGACCTTTAAAAAAAAACAAAACCTACACAGAAGGTTGTTCAAAGAGTAAATGCAATAATCCACATAAAGACATAACATATACAAGGTAAGTATTAAATATTATCACATAGAGAACAGTCCCATTTAAAAATCAATATGTTTCTTCTCTACAATTTGCAGAAACATTAGAAAAAAATGCACATAGCTTGGGATTTCATGAGTATTCAGGATAAAGAACAAAAAAACACAAGTAATGTTTAGACCCTTTTTATTCTATACCTTCTAGGGAAGGTGCATCTCCTTCAGCCAACAAGCCATATCACATTTCAACATCTCAGTTCTCTCTTTTAATAAATGAGATGAGAAGGGTATCCCTTGGTGGCTCAGCGGTTTAGCGCCTGCCTTCGGCCCAGAGCGTAATCCTGGAGTCCTGGGGTCAAGTCCCACGTCGGTCTCCCTGCATAGAGCTTCTCCCTCTGCCTCTCTCTCTGTCTTTCATGAATAAATAAATAAATAAATAAATAAATAAATAAATAAATAAATAAGTAAATGAGATGAGTAGACTAAGTGTGCAGGTTCCAAAAGTTTTTATTGTTTCAGTTGATGAGATGCTGTTCATTCAAATGAAAATTTCCCAGAAACTCAACTATTAAAAGCTATTCCATTTGAAGTTACGGTTGGTTTGGGAGCAGAACTGCACCCACCTCACAGTTATTTCTGTTAATATTCTATGATCCCAAATACAAATTCAAGGTTCTTCAAAACCATATCAGGCAAAGATTGAAGGCAACTGCTGATAGATGAAGTGATAAATCAAGAAGGAACCTTTAATAGCATTATTAATTAGTGGCTTCATTCCGCTGGTTATTTAAAACTAGATTTTAAAGAAGTAGGCCTGAATTCCTATTGCAAGGCTCTTTCACAAAGCCATATTTCATTAGCATCATGTAATAAGATCAAGCATTTTTAAGTGCTGTAATTATGGGAAAGTAATAATAATAGATGATAAATACTGAGGATCTAGTAATGTACCAAGCAGATAGTTCTAAGCACTTCTGGGTTAGCCCACTTAATTCCCATGACAGTGCTATGGAATCAAATGCTTTTTATGATATTCTATTTTACAAATGAGAAAACTTAAAAAATGTTAAGTACTTTGATCGAGGTTGATAGTTTAGTAAGTAGACCTTCTGGGATTTGAACCTAGAGAGTCTGAGGTCTAAAAATACGTCCCTAAAAATATTCAAAGATCTTATATGGTTTTGATAAAGAGAAGAACCCATAGAAGGATACATGAAGTAACAATGTAAAATTATGCAAATATAAATAAAATACATTAGGCTCCATAGAGGCTAGAGAATTTATTAGTTGATGATTAGAAGGTTAAAAAATTTAGTTGTTCTTTCATGATAGCTAATAGTCCTTTCTATTTCATTTTCATCATTCAGGTTATTAAAGTAATTTTTTTATTAAAGTAATTTTTAAAATGAACAGAATATTTAACTGTAAATGTTTTTAACAAAGAAGATTATTGCAAATTATATAACATATGTTGACCCTTTCAGAAGAAAACTGGACAAAGTGTTAGATTTCCTGTTAGTAATGCTTGATTTCCTATAGTAAGCCTATAAATAAACTCAAGAGCATCCACTGTGATGTCCTTCCTTTGGAGAAGAGAAACAAGATACTAGTTGCTTTGAGCTAAGGACAGAGTAGATTTCCCTTGAAGAGGGCTACTCTACTTTCCTTTGAGAATATCCCCATCTTGTGGAATCTCCGCTGCCCTAAGGGCGCCGTCATATGGAAACTCCTGTTTGCTTTTCAAACTGGAGGCTGGAGAGTCCTCAGATAAATACAATCTCTGATGATCTGGGTAAAAATCCCAACTTCCAAAGGGTTGTCTACACATGTTCAGTGCATATGCCCAAAGCATGTTCCCCAAAGTCTCAACCAACCAGAGAAACATAGAGTTGTTCCAATGGCTCCAAACTATCTTTTTGAAGTCTTACCTCCTGTGTGTTCTGATTATTTTGGCTTACCAGCAGGAAGACTGTTCTGCTAAATTAATGCACAGGAGATGGGAGGGAGATGAATGTCCTCCCCGTTGAGAGGTGGCAGGAAGACTGGCTGAGGTGGCAGATGCTGTCTGTTTAAATACCCCCTTCTCCCAGCCTAAGTGCCCAAACCTTGAGGAAGACTGCCTGAGGCGGAAATCAAGGTTGTCAAACTCCAGCACCTTGCTGCCCTGAGGGCTCTCCTGCCTCTTAGCAAGATAGTGTGCTTTGCAGTGCCTGTTCTCCGTTAGGGCATTAAATTCACAACAGAGGAGGCATGATAGTCAGGGCCTCGCTAGGAAAGAAGTGAGGTTATCTACAGAGGAATCAGTCCACATCTGAAAAAAAAAAAAAAAAAGAAGAGATAAATCAAAACCTTCAGAACAACGAAGAAGATTTTCTTTCCAGTAGGTCCAGTTCAAGTTGTTCTATAACATGAAACCCATCCACTAAACATCAACCAGTTTAGTGCTTAAGAATAAAGACAGTTGACATCCTTATTCAGGACTCCCAGTGTACATGGGTGAGGGTTGTTCAGCTTTTTAGAAAGTAGCTTATGGCTTATTAGTGAACCATGAAATCAGTTCTGTGAGAGGGAAAATCATCTGTTTAAAAAAAAAATGAAAACAGAAGAGAGATGAATTAAAACATCTTCTAACCATGTATCGTTTATTATAACATAATATATATACATATACACATAAGTTATGAAGCAAATTAAATCATGACCCACCCCAAACCCTTTACTTGAATATTACCTATCCCTATATTGTGTTCAAATTACCTGTGGTCTTTCATATCCCATCTCTTGCCACCCCATCATTACCCAACAGTAATTTCTTATCATGAAGTATGTGTTTTTCATTATTTATATTCAGGACCACAATCCCTTAGTTGAAAACCCTTAGAATCAGATGTGTTTCAGGTTCAATTTTTTTTTCTTTTTACCCAGGAAGATCGCATAGGTCATATTCTGTATATTATGAACACTCTCAACAGATTCTGGAGAGAATTTGTAGTCAAGCTCATTACTATATTGAAGGCAAAATGGATAAATACTCACATCTGTGAAACACCATGGATAAATGGATAAATACTCACATCTGTGAAACACCATGAATAGTCTTATCTCTGATTTTTGCCACTAAATAAGAAGGTTGCATATGAAAATAAACTCCGTCCGCCTTGGCTCAGGTCATGATCCCAGAGCCCTGCATCGAGCTCCCTGCTCAGCAGGGAGTCTGCTTCTCCCTGTCCCCCGCCCCTTCCCTCATGTTCATTCTCTCACTCTCTCTCTCTCTCTCTCTCTCTCTCTCAATATAAATTAAAAAAAAAAAAGAAAAGAAACTTTCATGGGTGCTTAGGTGGCTCAGTGCATTAACCATCTGACTCTTGATTTCGGTGCAGGTTGAGATCTTGAGATCTCAGGGTCCTGAGATGGAGTTCCCAGTCGGGCCCGCACTGTGCTTAAGATTCTCTCTCCCTCTGCTTTTGCCCAACCCCCTCCCTCTCTATATAAAAAATAAATAAGCTTTCGTATTTCATGGCTATATGGATTTTGCAATTGCAGTTAAAGGAGCTTGTGTCTATAGTTAAATCTATTAAACTGTTCACATGTGGTTAATCCTTTCTACATTTTGTTTAAGGCTTTCCTACCCTGAAATCATAAAGATATACTTTTAAATCTTTTTCTCTTAATTGTAAAATTTTACCTTTCTTAATATATTTAATTCATCTGGAAATAATTTTTGTGTATGTTACAAGAGAGTATTCTAATTTCTTCTTTTTCCTCCCTCTATAGATAAATAATTATCACTGAACACTTATAAGACACCAGCTCACTTATGTATCTTATTTCCATATATGAGATCTATTTCTAGGCTGGCTATTTCACTGATCAATTTTTACCCTTGCACAAATACCACACTCTTTTAATTAGCTTAGCTTAATAGATCTGGTAGCTGGTAGGGCAATTCTCTTAACCTTATTCTTATTCATCGGGAGTATCCTGACTCTTCTTGACCCCTTGATCTTCTATTCAAATATTATCATAAGCTAGTCAGGTTCCTCAAAAACCCCTTTTGGGAGTTTGATTGGATTTGCCCTGAAACTCTCATTTAATTTAGAGAAAATTGACATCTTAGCAATATTGATTCTTCCTAACCCTGAATATGAGGATATCTCTGCATTTATTTATTTTTTTCATGTCTTTCAATCATGTTTTATAATTTTCTCCATACTAAAATTCCACCAACAATATAATTGTTGCACTTATGCCTGAGTACTTTATAATATTTTATATTGAAAATAGTTTCTTTTTTTAAAGTTGTTTTCTCTATTTGTTGCTGGTATTTAGAAATGCAATTGATTTTTTATTTGATCTCGTATCTAGTAACTTTCCTAATTTTTCTTATTAATTATAATAAACTATATCTACATTTGTTTAGCTTCTATATACAATTATTTATTTGTAGATAAGAGTTTTGTTTCTTTCTTTCCAAAAGTTATATTTATTTCTCATTCTTAAATTTCACTGGCCAAAAACTCCAATGCAATGATAGGGGAAAAAAGGAGTAGTGATGAAAATCCTTGTATTGTTCCTAATTTTAAAAAGAATATTTCCAAAATTCATCATTAGGAATGTTTGAATGCACAGTTTTTGTAAATATTTATATTGCTAGGCTGAAAAGGGTGATAATCATGAATGGATGTTCAATTATATGGAATGATTTTCTGCTTCAACTGAGATGATCAAATGGTATTTGACTAATCTGCAAATGTGGTGAAACATATTAATTGATTTTATAATGTTAAAACACCCTTATATTCCTGGGATAAGTTCAATTTGATAATGATATATTATCACTTTTATAAAAACCATTGGATTGGATTTGATAATACTGTGTTTTTCATTTTGGCATTAATGTTCACAAGTAAGATTGACCTATAATTTTCCTTTCACATACAGTCCTTATCTGTGTTTAGTAAAAGGATTATGCTTGTATTAGAAAATAAGTCTTGGAGAGTTTCCTTTTTGTTATCTGGAAGAATTTGTATAAGTTTAGAATGTCCTGTTTTCCTTAAAAATTTAAGGAATTCATTGATAGAATTGGACTTGCTATTTTCAGTATGGGAAGATTTTTAGCTACTGATCTGGATTTCTATTTCTTATTGAGTTAGTTTCCATAAGTTATACTGTTCTATAAATCTATCTATTCCATGTATGTTTCAGTGAAATTTTTGATAAAAAATATTACTCTTACTTGTAATCTCTCTGGCTTGAGAAATTCTACCAGACGTTCATCTATATTACTAGTCTTTTATTTTTTTTTTTTTTTTTTTTTTTTATATTACTAGTCTTTTAAAATAACTAACTTTTTTCTGTGTTGATTCTCTTCATTATATCTGCTTTCTATTTCATTAATTTCTCTTAATTCATTATCTAATTTTTATGCTTTCTTTGGATTTATTTTGTTGATTTGTTTCTAAATCTTAAGTTTAATAATCAGCAAATTAATTTTCAGCCTTTCCTTTTTTCTATTTTTAGCACATATCACCTTCAAAATATTCAGTATTCTTTATTATGTGGTAGTTTTATTACTATTCTGCTCTAGGTATTTGTTACTTTCCAAAGAGATGATGATTGCAAACTTTATCCTTTAATGTATGATCTCCATCTTAAGAGTATGAGATCTAGATGATACTATTCTTTGAAATGCATAAAGGCCTCGTATGTAAAGCTTCATGTGTAATGCAGAAGAATGTATATTCTCCAGTTACTGGCAATATGGTTCCATGAATGCCCATAAAATCAAGCTTGCTGTTGCTTTGTTCAAATGCTCCATATTGTTACATTTTTTCTTCTGCTTGTCCTAAAAATAACCGAAGACAAGAGGAATTTGTGGATTTGTAAATTTCCCTTGGAGTTCTGTCATATTCTGTTTTTATATTTCTTGATGCTCTTTAGACAGATTCATCAAAAGTTTAGAACTGTTATATTTTTCTGGCAAATTGAACTCTTTACAGTGCTACAGGGATCTACTTTATCCTTAATAATGCTTCATGTTTTACTTTTTTGTTGTTCCATTTTAAAAAGGAATGATTTATTTTAGAGAGAAAGAGAGAGGGAAAGCAAGGACAAGCAGAGGAGGGGCAGAGAAAGAAAGAGGGAAAGAATCTCAAACTCCCTGCAGAACATGCAGCTTGACATGGGGCTTAATCTCATGACCCTGAGACCATGACCTGAGATGAAATCAAGAGTTGGTTATATTACATTCACTGAATTGAGCAATAGAATATTACCAGTTCCCCAGAAGCCCCTTGGTATTCCCTATCAATCACTATGCCTCTGTACTCCCAAAAGTAATCATTCACAACTTCTTGTTTTATTTTGTTTAGCATGTTCCTGGTTATCTTTTTTTCCCCATTCTTTTATGGTCAATCTCTCCAGGCTCCTATGTTTCTCTTAAATTCAATATTATAATCTCTTTTAACTGGTAGTAGTTAAATTGCTATAACTGGGAAAATCATTACATTTTTATTTATGATGTAAATAACTTGTGAATTTAATGTAATTACATGTATTGCTCTTTGTATCTGATTGTTGTTTATAAATATTTATGTTGTTACCTTCATATCATGGAAGGAGAATACTTGCCCATTCCATTGATTTTGGCATTGGCCATACAATATGATTTGGCAAATAGGATGTAGCTGATTTAATGCAGCACAGGACTGAATTATGCTTGTGTGTTTCTCTGTTGTAGCCATGAGGAAAACATCCCTAGGTTAGCCAGCAGGTTTTGGAGGAGGATGAGAGACATATGGAGCAGATCCAAACCATTTAGCTCAGGCACGCCTTGACTACCAATCCTCAATCCATCTAAAGACCCATGAGCATGGATGCTTATGCATTAATTCACTGAGTTGTGAAATGATTTGTTAAGAAATTTGTGGCAATAGCTGAATGATAACGTTCTTAGTGTATGAGTTTTTGTTTCTATTTTGACTTTGTGCTTATTTGTCCCATTATCTTCTTTTCCTTTAGAGAAGATGTCATAATTGAGATTCAGTTGGCTTGTTTATTTATTTTTCTCATTGTAATGCCTCCCTCTATTTGTTTGGAGGTTGTATGTTCCACTTCTGTTTTTTGATAAATACTTTTAAATTTTTATCATAAATATTAAAGTCTAAATTTAATATCTTATCCTTTCCAAAGAAACCAGAGTTTCAGAATAATTTGATTTCAATCACTTCTTCCTAACATACCATTGTTTTGTAGTAGGTTAGTTATATCTTTTTA
The DNA here is from genome assembly GCF_048418805.1 of Vulpes vulpes. Taxonomy (NCBI): domain Eukaryota; kingdom Metazoa; phylum Chordata; class Mammalia; order Carnivora; family Canidae; genus Vulpes; species Vulpes vulpes. The sequence goes on from NC_132786.1 coordinate 84,850,648, forward strand.
ACTCCCATATTAGGTGTTATAAAAATTAATATTTTATACAGGTATTTTTATCTTGTTTTTCATCTTTTCTTTTAGATTTCTTTAAATAGCTCTTCTTTCTTTGCTCATTATTTTTTCTTCCAATTCAGGCCTTCATTTGTTCCCCTAAAATATAGCTTTAATGAAAGGTGAAGATCCTTTAATGGTATATTCTATCAGTTTTTATTTATTTTAGAAACTTTGATTTTACTCTTTTTTTCAGATTTTATTTCTTCATTAGAGAGAGAGAGAGACAAGAGCGCGTTAGTGGGAGGAAAAGGGGGAGAGAATCTGAAGCAAGAGAGCACAGAGCCCGGTAAGGGGCTCGATCCACAACTGCAAGATCATAACTTCAGCTGAAACCAAGAGTCAGACCTTTAACCCACAGCCACCCAGGCGTCCCTTACTCTTGAGTTTAAAACCTAGTTTTGTCCTTCTCCGATTGACTTACTTCACACAGCATAATACCCTCTAGTTCCATCCACGTCGAAGCAAATGGTGCGTATTTGTCGTTTCTAATGGCTGAGTAATATCCCATTGTATACATAGACCACATCTTCTTTATCCATTCATCTTTCGATGGACACCGAGGCTCCTTCCACAGTTTGGCTATTGTGGACATTGCTGCTAGAAACATCGGGGTGCAGGTGTCCCGGCGTTTCATTGCATCTGTATCTTTAGGGTAAATTCCCCAACAGTATATGTTCTCATTCATTTGGGGAATATAAATAATAGTGAAAGGGAATATAAGGGAAGGGAGAAGAAATGTGTGGGAAATATCAGAAAGGGAGACAGAACATAAAGACTCCTAACTGGGAAACGAACTAGGGGTGGTGGAAGGGGAGGAGGGCTGGGGGTGGGGGTGAATGGGTGACGGGCACTGAGGGGGGCACTTGATGGGATGAGCACTGCGTGTTATTCTGTATGTTGGTAAATTGAACACATATAAAAAAATAAAATAAAATTTAAAAAAATTAAAAACAAAATAAAAACAAAAACAAAAAATAAAAATAAAATAAAACCTAGTTTTTGGGCAGCCTGGGCTGCTCAGGGGTTTAGCGCCACCTTCAGCCCAGGGCGTGATCCTGGAGTCCCAGGATTGAGTCCCTCGTCGGGCTCCCTACAGGGAGCCTGCTTCTCCCTCTGCCTGTGTCTCTGCCTCTGTCTCTCTCTCTCTCTCTCTCTCTCTGTGTGTGTGTGTGTGTCTCATGAATAAATGGGTAAAATATTTTAAAAAAATAAAAATAAAATAAAATAAAACCTAGTTTTGATAAGTCTTAGTTTCTCCCTGCATATTGAAGATATACCCCTACTACCTTTTGGCATCTATTATTGCTATAAAAAAAAATCTGCTATAAATGTAATTGTTACTCCTTTATGCATAATATGTATTCTCTTTCTGGCTATTACAAGATTCTTTCTTTGCCATTAATATTCTACCATATTGCAAAAAATTTATATGTTATTTTTTATTTATCCTACTTGGAATAAAATGAGATTACTGTGTTGGTAGATTTCTGTATTTTATCAAATGTGAAATTTTGTTAGCCATTATGTTTTTAACTATTTCTTCAATTTAGATACATCTTAGTTTTTTTCTTCTTCTAGTTTCCATAATTATGGAACTTTTAAATTCCACCTCCCTTTCTTTCTGTGATGCTTTTTGAGGTACTTATTTAGATTTATATTTTAGTTCAGTCTCCCTTAAGTGGCATTAACTCTGGTAAAGATATCCATTGAGCTCTTAATTTCATCATTTACATTTTTTATTTGGATGATTTTCAAATATGCCTAGCTATTTTTATATATTCTTGTTTCCTAATTTTTTATTCCATTTTTACTTTTAAAAATTTAGGGTTGTATATATACAATTTGCATATCTGCAAATTCTAATGTTTGAAGTATTTGGGAACACATATCTGTCGTTTGCTGTCCTTCCAAATCTCTCATGGTGGCTAGTTTCTTTGGACATTTTTACTATGAACTTATTTTGTTGAATTTATTCTGTGGGAGTACTAAGTGTCTAATATGGGCATACTTATATTCAGAGGAGATTTGTACTTATGTCTGCAGAGAGTCAGAAATTACTACTAAGCTAGGACACCTTATCCCACTTCAAGGGCCCTAAATAATAAGACTCTCGGGTTCATCTCTTCTACTGCTACTTACCCAAGGCTTATTCTCATTCACAAAACTGATACCTACTTTTGCCTAGACAACCTTGAATTTCACCTCTGGGTTTTTCCCCCCTCTTTTATATTTAGCTCACTGCTCTTTTGTTTTATTTTTTAACTGTCATTTGTTGATCTGGCATGGAGATTTCCCTTACTCCCTAAGAAGAGCAATAATCCATTAAAAATTCTGTTTGTCTAATTATTGCAGATCCTAAATATATACTTAATGGATAAGACTTCAAATGTCTAATGACCCACATTGTCCCAAAATACTTTCACTACATAACCCTGTTAAGGCAATTTTGTTGAGTATGGTGCTGCATTATCACCAATATCAGATAAGAAAGTTAAGTCTCAAGTGAGTTATTACTCTAAGGACACAAAATGCTAAGAGTAAACATTTGTCAAGGCTGGTACTTTGGAGATAAAATAGAATTTTTGCATTGCAGGACTCTAACCCAAAGAAACTTACAATGTAACGTGACATTGTTATCAAATCAGTGTTTTGCTCTCAAATGAAACAAACTATTTTCCAGTTAATAATTAATAATATCCTTGATATTTAAAAAAATTTATACCTACTACTTTAAAAAATTATTTTTAATTTTCCTAATTAAAATTCCTCAAATATTGCAAAATTTGACCAAATGCATCAATAAGCATTAGGATTTAATGACAATTTAACTTTAAAAATTATTTTTAGCTATAACTTCATGGAGGCTGAGATAACAAAAAAGCTGACTTTTTTTTTTCTCCAAATAAGCCAATGCTCCACAGTAAGTGATTTTGAAGCCAAAGAGGGATTTCAATTTCTGTATGGAGTCTTAACCATAACTTCTCTGGGGAATTTTCCAAGTCTGCAAAATAATACTTTAGAATAAGCACTTGCAAATCCATAGCACTATTCATGTGAGCCTGAGCGTCATTAAGCCTTACATGACATATTCCATCTTGCAGACATTGATATAGAAACACAGAAGCATTAAGTGATTTTGGCAATGCCACAGAAGGTCAGCCAAAGCTGAGTCACTAGCAATATATTTCATAAGTATCTAAAATAAGAATCAGTTCCAGGGGATTCTCAGGCTTTAGAGACTCTGAAAATCTTAGGATGGTGGTTCTCAACAACAACATCACCCAGGAACTTTGATAGAAATGCACATTCTCAGGCCCTATCTCACACCTACTAAATCAGAAACTGAGGGCAGAGCCAAGAAGTCTGTATTTTGACAATCCTTTCAGGTCATTGTAGTACACCCTACATTTGAGAACTATTACTATAGACAAAAGCATGGACAAAAGGCATGATTTTCCTCTTCCTACTTCCCTGGACAAACTGCAGTAGCTTTCAGAAAGGAGATGGAAAGCAGTATTACATTGCAAAGTCCATAAATGCTCCCAGTATGGTTCTCTACAAAGATTCTTTGTAGGACTGGTCCTACAACCTTGATGTCAGGCTAAACTGGCCTGACATTATTTTTGAGGTAAGCAATATGTTACTAATGCTAAAATAATGACTTTTATATATTATTATCTTCATGTAAATAGTAATGAGTTTAGGAATATCCTTATAGTAATGTCTCACTTAATCATGTATATTCTGATATACTTCTTTAAATTCAGAGAAATATATAAAGTTACAGTGAGAGTGCTATCAACTTGTCCACATCTTTAGGGTGTCTTATCTATGTGACAGGTAATAGTGAGAAATCATTAATAAAGCATACGCTAACAGTTTTAGAGATTCAAGATTGTTAAGGTATCATAATTCTCAAAAATTCTGTACACATTCATAGAATTGTTTTACATAAATAAAATTACATATACTAAGCTAACAGCCTCTCATTCTAATTTAGAATAATTTGAGTGATCAGTACAAAGCAATAAGAAGTATGGAAGGAAACAAGCAAGTCATAACCTGGAAGAAGCCAAGTAATATTCTCTTTAGCATGGGGGATTGGGAGCAGATATAAAGAAATGAAAGACTGTGTCTTGTATACTTTTGCCTACAGCAATAGCTCTCAAGATTTAGGGTATACTAGAATGATCTGAAGGGTTTGTTTTCCTTTTATCTACCCCAGCCATACAGACTGCCCCCAAAAAATCATGTGACATACCAAATTTAGCTGCATTTTATAAATTGGACAGTATCATTTTAGAGGATCCAAACTTACAGGCAAATGTGGTCAAGGAAAAGAGTTGATGTTAACAAGGACTCTGAGAGAGCACCTGGGAGGCGCAGTTGGTTAAGTATCTGCCTTTTTTTTTTTTAATAATAAATTTATTTTTTATTGGTGTTCAATTTGCCAACTTAAAGAATAACACCCAGTGCTCATCCCGTCAAGTGCCTCCCTCAGTGCCCGTCACCCATTCACCCCCACCCCTTAAGTATCTGCCTTTAGCTCAGGTCATGATCACAAAGTCCTGGGATCAAGTTCCACACTGGGTTCCCTGTTCTGCCTCTCCCTCTACCCCTCCCCTTGCTCATGATATCTCTCTCTCTCTATCTCTCTCTCTCTCTCTCTTTCTCTCTCAAAAAAAATAAATGAATAAGATCTTAAAACAAACAAAAAACAAAGACTCCGAGAGAGTGAGTCACGGATCTGGAATACAGGAACCCACACATGAGCATAGGCTCACCCCCAAGACATTACCTGAGGGCTTAAGGGTGGTTTAAGCTTAACTGTGCAAGAAAATTTGCAGTAAACTGGTCAGAGGTCAAATGCCAAAATAGTTAAAATCTAAGATGTCAATGTAAGAAGTAGAAAATTAGCTCAGACCAAGATCTGGGAAATAAGATTCTAGTGTAGGAATTGTAGAAGAGTAGGGAGATCAGCAGAGAGCTCTGAATGAAGAAGATAGGATTTTCTAGAGAGAAAAGGAAAGAAAAGACAGTGACGGTAAGTGAAAGGAATTAAGTTTTTGCTGTGTTCTCTCACATCTGATTCTCTGCTTCTCTTTATTCTTAAGTACAAAGATGGTTCCTATAGTTCTTAACTTTTCCCAGGTTGTGCATTTGCTGTAGACAACACAGTCGAGAGCTAAGTTCAGGCTCCTGACTCCCAAAGTTTACGTGATAAGCAATAACGTCCAAATACAACAGAAATCTGCTTTGGGCTGTGAGTGAGCAATTGATTTTCATCTTACCCTACCACCATAAACAACTATAAAACTCATCACTTTTATTATATATCAGTCAGTGCATGAAATTAGCCCCATGCTAGCTTAAGCTTTCTGTCTTAGGGCAATTTCCTGGCCTCAGCACAGAATAGTGAACCTGAATTGGAGAGCAGGAGTCTCACTGAGCTGAGGAAACAGAAATAGGAGTTCAGTGCTGCTGAGTTGGCTGAAAGTTACAGGGCAGGGTATTAGTGAGGAGGAAGCTTTGCTTAGGGCAAAAATAGCAAAAGGTTGCATGGGGCTTCTGCTTAGGTCGATGTCTAAGAACTAAGATGTCATACAAAGTGAGAAATATCAGGAAGCCAACCAGAAAATCACTGCAATCAGACTAAAAGCTGAGCAGAGATATTGATGGTCATGCATCTCTGGGAGATGTTGGAATTCTGGCCCAGCAAAAGTAAAATCTCAGGCATTCACTTGGGGATTCAAAAATATCATGCCCTGATGAAAGGTCATACCCTAGGACAACACTAAGGACAGTACAGAAATGGACTCACCCTAACAAAACATTAAAAGACCAACCATGAGAGTATTAAGAAATTGTGCCAGTATTTTGGCTATCTATCACAACAGAATTCAACAGTCTCTAAACGAAGACTGATTCCTTACTGTATGAAATCTACAGTGTCCAGCATACAATAAAAATTACCAGACAAGTGAAGAAGTAGGAACTCTGACCTATAATCGAGAGTAAAAGTTGGTCAATAGAAAGGAAACTCAAAATGCCCCAGGTGTTAGAAATAGCAGACAAATACTTTAAGAGATATATTTATAAATATGTCTAAGGACTTAGAGGGAAAAGAATGGAATGGAATGAGAATCCAGATGCAGAATCTCAGGAGAAAAACATTTTTTAAAAGAAGAAATTCTAGAGTTAAAATGCACAATATATGAAATTAAACAACAACAAAAAAAAAAACCTTACTGGTGTGCTTGCTAGCACTTTGGACACAGCAGTATAAAAGATCAATGACCTTAAAGATGGATCAATAAAAATTATGTGCACTGTAGAACACAGAGGGAAAAGGTTGAAAGAATTAACAGATCATCTGTGACTTGTAGGACATACCAACTATATTGATAGTCTTGATACCTGATAACCTTAGAGGAAAAGAATAAAAAGAATGGTATAGGGGAAAAAAAAGAAAAAATAATACAAAAATTTTCCCAGGTCTGAGAAATATGTCAGCTTCAGGAAGATCAGCAATCTCTAAACAGGATAAATACAAAGAAAATCATTCTTAAGCATATTATAAACAAATTTCAGAAAAACAAAGACAAGGCAAATTTAACAGAGAAATAAAGGATAAAGAGAAAGTGCCTTAGAAAAAGGAAGTGTGAGATTGACTAGGAAGATTTGGTGCACATATCAGAATTCCAGAAACTGTTGATAGGCTGAATACATATCTTATGTGCTTGCTTAGAGATTGAGATCCTCAGTCTCTGGAGATCCTCATCTCTGGAGAGCAACCACAGACCAACCAGAAGTGAATCACCACACCGTATATGACCAAATATGACCATATATGGGCATATACATGCTGGGCACCTAAGCCCTCCAGATAACAATGTGTACACCTGTGATGGTGGAGCTGGAGGGGGATTCAGATCCCTTGCTCATTACCATGAAAAAGCTCAAAGTCCAAAAGATCCCTGTCACCATTTGCCACTACCTGCCAGATGGGAGCTATGAAGACTGCAGGGTAGACAAGGTCATTATCACCAACTGAGCTGGAATCATCTTCCTGCCTGTGACTCATCCTGGTTTCTATTTTCACATTCTTTATACATGTAAATAATAAATTGTTCTACCTTTCACCCACAAAAAAAAATTGAGAAAAATTTTCAAAAGTCCCAGTGGTGAATTGATTTACAGGCTGATGTCTCCCATTATTGCTTTTTGTCTTTGTGCAATTGGATACAAATGTATTACAGGACTGGAAACACGGTCTATATATACCAGCCTGAAAAGCAAGAAATGCTCCACAGCAATATTCTTAAATCATATCACACAAGATTAATAATTCTAGTCTCTTATCACTATGCCACGAGATACCAAGAACTCTCTAGGATAGGAATTTCAAAATTCTTTTTAAAGGGTTATCTTTGCAGTTTTCCTCTTTGCTGATGGGCCTATAAATCAGATAAGGTATCTTGAGCTCTTGAGCTTGAAGAATACCCCCAAACAGTAAAAATAGGAAGCCAGAGACTTGATGTGGTGTTAATAAGGAAACCTGCTACTATAACTGCTGGTCATGGAATATGTCTTTGCCAATTAAGTCTTATGGTGTGGGATGATCTTGCTATAGTTCATGATATTAATATTGATGCATAGTCCTATCAGAATACAGGAGTTCCTCAAGTTTTTATCTCATTTATTCAAGGATACCTCACTTAACTGACCTGGGAGCCAGTGTTTCTGCCTTGTGATTTGCTTCCACAAATTAAGACCACTTTAATATGGCCACTTCTACACAGTGCCTGGTAAAGCACAAACACTGGTGCTTATGGTAGGGCCACACAAAACCTTACCATAGCCTGAGGCAAAAGGAAAAATGTGCACCCTTTCATACATTTATCAAAAGATTTTTCTGTATTTTGAACCAAGTGAGAAAAAATTAATAACATTTCTACAGACAAAAACATGATGGCACATAAAGCCCTGGACTGCCTAATCTTTTTATACACTATTATAGACCCTCGGCTGTGGGCTAAGTGGAGGTGACTGTTCTCTTTGCATAATAATATAAGGCTACAAAGCAAACAAACAACAACCCATCCTTAGTTAAATTTTTTTTTTAAGATTTTGTTTATTTATGCATGAGAGACACACAGAGAGAGAGAGGCGGAGACATAGGCAGAGGGAGAAGCAAGCTCCATGCAGGGAGCCCCATATGAGACTCAATCCTGGGACTCCAGGATCATGCCCTGGGCCAAAGGCAGGCGCAAAGCTAGCTGAGCCACCTAGGTGTCCCTAAAATGTTGATATTTTGTTCATCTTGGATTTTCTGTATTTACTTTTGTCAAACCAAACACTGTGCACTGAATCAATCCTAAGGGAGCAGAATACAATACATTGGTTACCATTCCTGGGGAGAACTCCAGACTTCTGCCCATTGCATCTTGCTATTGGAATTGCCAAGGAAAACAACACAGTGTGACACTGGAAGTAACAACGCTCAATCAGTTCCATCAGTCCTTCGTGGCTAGTAGCTAGCTTGTGTACCCTTCTCATACCATAGTAGCACCCCACCCCTTTCCCTGTAGAATTTTGGAATCTGGGGATGTCCCTAAGGCCACTGACATGTTTAAGAAGAACAAAGGAGCATATATCTAAGATATGAAAAGATATTTCCACACAAGTTGATAACCTTGGCACAGACTTTGTGGGCTTTTTATTTCTTGGTAAGGATGTATTCAAGGCCAAAGGCCCATTCTTATGTGGTTGGATGAGGCTCAAAGACTGCATGCATGAGACTACCTTTCCTAACAATTTTGAGTTTTTAAAATATTATTTTAAAGTATTATTTATTTTGATTACTGAGTTTTGGCATCTGCTTAGATTTTTCACTTGAAGAGAGTACCTCATTCACCTCACCCCAATCCCACCCTTGGAGATTGTCCTAGAGATGAAGAGTCTACATTCATCCTTGCCTAACAACCAACTGTAGCCCATGATCCTGATGGTAGATGGAATAATGGACCCCTAAAGATGTGCACACCCTGATCCCCAGAACCTGTGAATACTTTAGACGGCAAAAAGGACTTTGCTGATATGATTAAGGTCAAGAAACTCAGGATGGGGAGATTATCCTGGATTATCCAGGTAAACCCAATCTAATCACAAAGCCTTTAAAACAGAGCTCTTTGTAGCTGCAGAAACCCAGAAGTGGCAGTGTGAGAAGGATTCAATTTGTCATTACAGACTTTGAAGATGGAGGAAGGGTACAGTGAATCAAGGAGTCCTTGAGAAGCTGTAAAAGGCAAATGAATCTCCACAAAGGAATACAGTCCTTTGATCATAGCCTTGATTTTTAGCCAGTAAGACCCATGTGGGACTCCTGACCTACAAAACTCTAAGATAATAAATTTGTGTTGTTTTTAAACCACTGCATTTGTGGTAATTTGTTACAGCAGCAACAGAAAAGTTATGCAACATCTTCTTTCTCTATAACTGTCTATCTCTGCCACAAGGACCTCGGAGCACCTGGGTTTACTCCCAAGATTTATAACTCATCATCCCCATTCTCTGAAAGAAGAAACTGGTATTGTGGTACCTTTGTAATCCCAGAAATATTTCCCCTGCAAATTTTACAAGCTCCTCCTCCAGAAACTTTCAAATTCCTCAAATCAACAGCTTTTCTCCAAGGAAAACAACAGTACAAAGATAATAAAAATATTCAGGTTCTAGAGATCCCTGCTATAAAGTATTTTTTTCTGTTTGAGAAATTCTCAAGATTTCTTGAAATGGAGAAATATGTCCTCCCAATTGCATTCCATTAAATTGCTTACATAGTTTTATAAAACATTAAGTGAAATGTGGTGTTACAAAAGGCATATGTACAGTAGCAAGGAATGTGGGGCAGTAGGCATAGGATTCTAGTGTGGCTTTGCCCAGGTCACATTAATTTCCTGGGATAAGGTTTGTTTTTATGACTGAACCCCCATATGAACACATGAAGATGCAAAGGTCTTTACCTTTGAAATCAAAATATAACCTTTCTTACAGACCCAGTTCAAGCCTTGACTCAGGGAAGGTCACACCTGAAGTGGTCAGGCTTCAGTGGACTCAATATAGAATAGTTACAGAAAGGAGAGGGGACAAAAGAACAAAGAGGGGCTGACACAGCAGGAGATGGGGTAGGAGGTAGGTGATATCATTAACAATTTAGAACATAGCTTACATGGTTCAGCTCTTCACAGGACCTAAAATGTCTATATAAAAAGTGTGCTCAATCAGAGTTTGGCTCCTCAAATAAACAGCATTTTAACTTAAGGGAAAAAAAAATCTTTTAAATCCACCCCCCCCAAAGTGATAAATTGCAATCTCTTATATTAAGCTTATTCATAAATAGTTCGATTCACTTGATTTTCCCTAAGCTTTAAAATATGAAATGCATCCACAAAATCAATTTCCCATCTGTATTTCTAGGTAGGAAATGAAAAGAATAGAAATAGTTTTAACTAGAGGTCATTTTTTTTTTTTTAAAAAAGAGTTTTAATAAACATGGCCATAGAACAGTTTATTCTGTAAATTGTTGGGAGACTATTTTACATGAAAGCAGAAAATTGTATAATCTTGGCCTGATGCAAGAGATTAGCAGTATGGTTCAAATTTGCCACCTGCACTTCCTAGGTTTGGAAGTGATTCTCAAATGTATACTTTCACATCCATATGCAAATAAAAGTTAAATGTCATCAATAGCTTTTTGGTGATCTTAAGTATTCTTTCTTTTTTAGTTTAAGAACAGAGTCTAAAGATTTACCAAAATCCTGAAAATTAACTAACTGATACTGAATCAACATCCCAGGGTTCTCTTCAACTCATGTGGCAATCTTTTCATTTCAATTCAATACCTAGAAGCCAAAATTATACTTACGTAAAATCCAGGAGTTCTGTGTTCAAAAACAAACAAACAAACAAAAAACAAAACCAAAACTAAAGCCAAAACAAGCAAAAAAACCCAAGAGGCTCTAAGGTTAAAGATAAATTAATTGGCTATACTTTTTGTAGAGTTTAGAGTTTGATTCTTCACATTCCCAGGAAAGGGAAGACAGGCACAGAGATCCCTTTGGAATTTTTAGAGAATGTAGTTTCAAACCACCTTTGGCTGCAGAGAGCACTTGAGATCCCCAAGGCAATTGAGCACTGCCAAGAAAAATCTCTGTCCCCCACAAACTAATGAGCCCTCATTCCCAACTCAATAGCAAATGTAGTCATATGGTCCTTTGCCTTTACTGGGAGAAAACAAGGGTGGCCTGGGAAAAGTTGAATATCAGAAAAGAAACACTGTAGATATTCATCATTCTAAGTCAAATTATCTAACTAACAACTTTACCACATATTTAACAGAAAAACCATATTGATAAGGTATAAAATGAAAAATTTTTAAACTTGACACAATCGTACAAAAGATATTTTTACAAGAACACATATATATTCCTGTTGATGGGCATTTTTCACACTTATAACATTCCTCTCCCAAGTTTATTTGAAGAAACTGTGGAGTAAAGAAGCATTTTTATTTATTTATTTATTTTTCTCTTGATGAATCAACAAAATCAATATAAGCCTACAGTTATATTTATGTGCATATGTTGCATATAAAATGTTCAGGTATGTATGTTATATTGATTTTTTTTTCTCTTTTAAAACCCTTATTCTGTTTCTGTTTAATACTTTCTACTAACAAGATGCCTAGAATCTGGGGTTCTACTAACTGGGCAGCAGGTATGACCAAAACACATATGGGGCAAATTTCCCTACATTTATTTATTTATTTATTTATTTATTTATTTATTTATTTAAGATTTATTTATTTATTCATGAGAGACACAGACTGAGAAAGAGAGGCAGAGACACAGGCAGAGGGAGAAGCAGGCTCCATGGGGGGAGCCTGACATGGGAATCAATCCCGGGTCTCCAGGATCAGGCCCTGGACTGAAGGTGGCGCTAAATCGCCGAGCCACCGGGGCTGCCCGTGTTCAGAATTTTTAAAACTTATCATCATTTCTACGACAGCCCAATCATATAGAGAGTTTCCATTATCCCTTTCCTTGGTTTAACAGAGATTTCTGTTCAGAAGAATGTAGTACTGAGAGAGATGGTCACCAACTTCAAAAGCTTTACACCTTTGATATGCAGATACAGTGATAGACATACATTCATTGTCTTTTCTGAAATGTATTGGTTATGTATTTATACAAATTATTGCATTTCTGGTGTTAAGTAATGTCAAGCAAAAATTGCACTGGACAAAGCTAAACAGGCCACGGAGCGTTTATTCAAGCTATTGCAATAGGGGAGAGAGATTGAACTCAATTCTACAGAAAGAAAAGTTGGGAGTTTGCTGAGAGTCAAGGTGAGCTAGTCGAAAGGTTTTAGAGGACATAGTGGAAGGTTGATCAGTTGGATTTGTGGACTGTGCTGAGCTTACAAATGTTTTCCTCTGTGATGAGGCCATCTGTGTTTGTTAGCCCATCAAGTTAAGCTCCTACTCCTTACTCCTCATCTGACACAGAGACTGGGAGACAAGGGTGCTATCTCCTTTGATGTTTACATTTCAAAGACATGATTCCCTGGTCCTTTAAGAAAGACACTTCCTGAGTTGTAAAACCAGTAAGAAGCTGGGAGAAAATTTACATCATTTCAAAGAAGTTGAGAAAGAATTTATAACTTTAGTTTTCTAAAGTAAATGCTCTAAGAAAAGGGAGATCAGGGTCCTAGAGTCAGGAAGACTAAAGCTCCATCAAGCTGAGGGAACCTGTAAAGCCATCTTGGTCCAGAACAAGAGAAGGGGAAATCTAACAATGAAGAAGTGACTTTTGAACAGTATCTTCAAATAACAAAGGCACATAGTCTTCGGAGAAGGAAGGGGAAATGGTATGAAGCCCTGATGGGGCTCTGCCAAGAGCAAGCTGACAAGTTTCATCCAAGGACTGGTAAACAGAGCCTGGAAGCCAGAGAGGAAAGTGTGAGCGGGGGATGGAGGTGGGGTGAGTGGGGGGTGAGGATGGCCATTAGCTACAGGAAACCAGGGGGTGAAGGGCCTTGACACCTGTGATTAAGAGTGCTAATTTGGCTTAAGAGGTAATTGGGCATTGGTACAGGACTCTCTGAGAGGGGAAATAATGCAATCAAAGAGAGGCCAGAGGAAGATGACTGTGACAGCTGTGAGGGATTTGAGGGTGCAGAGGCTGAGGCAGGCAGACCAATAAGGAGGTCATTATCATGCTGCTTGGCTGTTAGAGTGCTGCATCTCCCCACTCGCTCCCACTTTGTCCCTTTTTCTTTTGTGAAGCACTTTTCCCGTCTCTCCTACTTAATTATCTTTTCACACTCCAGTCCCTATGACCACCTTTTAAAAAAATCCAACTGCCCTTCTTGTTTCTTTGAAATCTCTCCACAAGGCACACTTCAGTGATGAGATTTAAGATGTAATTAAATCATCAGATCCTTAAGGCAGAACATGTGAAGCAATAATTAAAATAGTTTCCTGAGTTTGCTGGATCATAAGACCCAACCTGGGATGGTTTTTTAATACAATATGTTTAATGTGTTTGGGCCTTTTTGAAATATAAATTCCGGGGCAAACCCACTGCAAACCCTCTGCAAACCCTCTGAAGCAGTGTTGTCCAGGATGGGGTTTTTTCAATAGAGAGCCCCAAATGATGGTTATGATCTAGCAGTTTCGGAAATGTGTTAAGGGATAGCCCGTAGCTGGCGATACCAGGAGAGAGGCTTCATGGAAGAAGTGAGTGTTTAATGAGTTGCCTTTTAGACTATTTTTCTATTTTGGTTCCTGATGGTAATAGTACATTAGGCTAATGGTGGCTACTTAATGAATGTTATTACCTGGAAAACTGGTAAAGCACAGTGGAAGTACGTTCTTGCTGATTGGCATGAGAGAATAAATGCAATCAGAGCAGATGAATCTGCAGAGCATGAGAACGGCTCTGTAGGCAAAAATCACCACATTGGGGATGGACTGGAGACTAAACATGACAGTGAGGCCCTGGACACACAGTTACAGAAATACTGTTTTTTAAAGTTGAATTTCTGTCTCCTCAGCCCTATCCCAGTAGAGAAGGACTATAGTAGGTCAAAATCTGGATGAGGAAATGAATATTACATATAATGATACTGCCAGGTTTACTTTTTAAAGTAAAAAATTTTACCTTAAATTTAAAAAAAAAAATTTAAGATTTTATTTATTTGTTTGTTTGTTTACAGAATGTGCGTGAGCAGGGGGAGAGGCAAAGGAAAAGAGTGCATCTCAAACAGACTCAGGGCTGGATCTCATAACCCTGAGATCATGACCTGAGCCGAAACCAAGAGTTGAACACTTAACTGACTGAGCCACCCAGGTGCCCCAAACATAGGTTTATATTGCTATGCACCAAGTGAATCAACATTAAAAATGCTCCTTTAAAACTTTGAACAATGCAAAACAAATTATCTCAAAGGAATAAGATTTAATCTGCATTATTATTTTAATCAGCCCAGTTTTCCCCATTAGGAAGAGACATTAGTATATCCATCCTGGGCCTTCATGAAAGCAATCTAAAGGGAAAGTTGAAGGAAGCACTTGGAGTCACGTCTAAAACAAGGGGATAATCTGGTGTCATTTGCACTTTTCTCTAGAGAGCTTACCACCCAGTTTCCCTTGACTAAGTGTGTCAGTAACAGCTGAGCAAAGAGCTGGACAGAGAAGGGCATTTGAGTTGGGATTTGAAGATTGGACGAGAGTAGAACAAGATGGTAACAACTCTCAGTAACATCTATCACCTTCTGGCCATCTCTGGCGGGACACAGTGCTCATCTGTGTTCAGAGATCCTATTTGTCAAGACTATGACTCTTGCTCTCTCCAGCTGATCCAGATCATGTCCTGCTGAGACTGAGTGATCCTCTTTTTTCAAAGTGCTATCTTCTTTTGGTCAGGACCCTTACCTAATTTTCAAACAGAAACAAAATAATGAGCTGTCTCTGCAGACCTTTCCATGTCAAAAGTTCTTATTCTCTAAGCACGTGGGGGAATTATGTATGCAAGGTTCATGTATAGAGTGACATGCACTCTGCTAACAATACCCCCATGCTGTCCCACAGTGGAGAGCCCTCAGGATACTTAATTTGCTTTTCAAATGCAATGGAAAAATTGAGGGATTTTTTCCCCTTTGTATTTTCCTCTAACCCAAATAGCACAGAAGAAATGAAATGACAGAAAAAGCAGGGTATTGAAGTTACAGCATTACAAACTAATATAGACATATTCTAGAGAAGATTTTTTCAGCTTTATTGAAGTTTAAGTCAATGTGTTGATTTGACATACTTACATATTGAGAAATGATTACCAAGTAGCATTAGCTAATACTTCTATCACCTCACATAATTATAATTTCTTTTTTTTGTGGTAAGAACACTTAGGATCTACTCTCTTAGTGACTTTCAAATATATAATACACTATTCTTAACTGTAACCATCATGCTGTACATTACATTCCCAGAACCTACTCATCTTTTTTTTTCAATTTCAGCTTTATCAAGGTATAATTGACATAAAAATTATAAGATATTTAAAGTGTACATTGTGATGATTTGATATACACATACATTGTGAAAGGACTCCCCCATATAGTTACTTAACACATCCATCCCCTCACATATTTATCATTTTTTATGAGAACGTTTAATTCTCTTAGCAAATTTCAATTATACAATACAGTATTATCAACGATAGTCACCATGTTTTACATTAGATCCTCAGACCTCATTCATCTTATAGCTGAAAGCATGTACTTTTCTACCAACCTCTCCCTATTTCCCCCCTTCCCTTGCCATTAGTAACTTCCATTTTATTCCCTGTTTCTGGGAGTTGGACTTTTTTTTTCTTTAATTCTGAATATCAGTGTGATACCATGCAGTATTTGTCTTTGTCTGGCTTATTTCACTTAGCATAATGCCCTTTGGTTCCATTCATGTCACAAATGGTAGAATTTTCTTCTGTTTAAGATTGAATAGTATTCTATCGTAGATGCAAAAGATTTTTAATGCAGTTTGAATATAGATGCAACAAAAAAAGAAAGAAGTAATAAGGTATTAGTAAGAATGGTGATGGGAAGAAAAATATATGTGTCTTTTGCATAATATGATGGCTTTATCACAATAATAACTTCTGACCACTTCTAAGAACTCCATGTTTTCTTCCTTCAGTACCTTGATGCTAATTGCTGGTAATAGTAGTCTAGAAGACTATACCTGTTCTCTCAAATTAAATTTATTAAATACATTATTGAAACAAATATATTAAAATAAATTAATATCTGTCTTATTAAAGCAAATATAATATTTGGTTATGATGTTTATGAATAAGGACTATATATCTTGATTTTGAAACATGTGAAAAAATGTCATAAGCAAACTTAAATTACAAATGACAAGCTTGTGGGACACCTCAGTGGCTCAGGGGTTGAGCATCTACCTTTGGCTCAGGGCATGATCCTGGGATCCTGGGATCAAGTCCCACATCTGGCACCCTGCAGGGAGCCTGCTTCTCCCTCTGCCTGTGTCTCTGCCTCTCTCTCTGTGTCTCTCATGTATAAATAAATAAAATCTTTAAAAAATGGCAAACTTGGGATGCCTGGGTGGCTTGATGGTTTAGCGCCTGCCTTCAGCCCAGGGCGTGATCCTGGGGTCTCAGGATCGAGTCCCACGTGGGGCTCCTGCATGGAGCCTGCTTCTCTCTCTGCCTATGTCTCTGCCTCTTTCTCTCTCTGTGTCTCTCCTGAATAAATAAATAAAATCTTTAAAAAAATGGCAAACTTAGAAGAATATTTCCCAAAGTTAAAATATATATACCCCTAATATAGAAAGAGCTAATACATATTACTGAGAAATATTGTTAACATCCTAATTGAAATATAGGCATAAGCAGATAATCCTCAGAAGAAAACTAATTTTGAATAGGTTGAATGGCCAATTTAATTTTATAATAATTTGCAAGTTAAAAAATGAAATATAATTACTTGAGAATATTTAAGACCAGCCAAGGTACAGTGATATAGGCAAACAATTTTATGTCTAGCAAAAGTATAAATGGGCATAACTTTTGTGAAAAACTATTTGGTAATAGGCACTGAAGTTCAGAGCTTTCCACTCAGTAGTTAATGCTATCCTAGGCAATAAGTGATGTGAAATGATTCACGCACAAGGATAATTAATTCTCATAGAATTATTTGGAATAATGAAAAACAGAAATACTCTAATTTTCCTAAGGGTAACTGTTACAATAAGCTTTAAACAGAAATACGGTATATGATATTGTTTAAATAAATAAAAAATATACAATATATGCAGTTACATAGTTATGATCCTAATGATATGTTTTAAAATATATTTACTCACAAGATCTGTTACTTCAGAAATATATACTTTGGAAGTCCCCACATTTTTAAATTGTACAATGGCATATACTTTCCCCCAAATTCAGTTTTTACAATCCAGAACTCATTAGTCTGGTATATACATAGCGGGGGGCAGGGGGTTTCTTAGACCCATTTCTATCACAGTGTCAAGTCACTGCCAAATTCCCCAGTCTATTTTTAGTTTGGTTTAAATTTGAATTTTCAGAGGTGTCTGGATGGCTTAGTTGGTTACGTGTCTGACTCTTGATTTAGACTCAGGTCATGATCTCAGAGTTGTGAGATCAAGTCCCACATGGGCTCTTCACTGGGCATGGAGTCAGCATAAGATTCTCTCTCTCTCTCTCTCTCCTTCTGCCCCTCCCACCCCTAAAAAAAACAATAAAAAATAAATAAAATTTAATTTTTCCAATGAATGACCATAATTTCTCATACTGTCCACTCTCCATGTTCCTGGCACTGGATGCTTGTTTTCTTTTCAGGATGATTTTTACAAACAAACAAACAAGATTTTTCTTACTCTATAAAAGCTAAGAGATTGGAAAGAAAAAGAGTTTCTTCATAAGAAGCAAACTTCAATTTGCTCTAGAAAAGTTTTAGAAAAAGTTGAATTTTAAATCTCAAATGCAGAGCATCCACTAAATAAGAATATTCATTCAAAGGGCCTAGGAGGAGCAAATTGTGCTGTGGTAATCCCTGTTGAAGGAGTACTGAGGATTTCATTGTTGATTTATACAGGCTTTAAAATTTTTTAACAATATGTTTTGTTTAAATTATAATATAATTATGTACATGTTTACATATTATATAATTTATATATTATAATATAATTATAATCATAAATCAATCTCTGTTTCTGGCCCTAAAAGACAGGATATTTAGATGAGTGGGTAAAAGCACGAATTCTGGAGCCAATTGTCTGGTTCCTATTCTGGCTCTGTTAAAATTATCTGGGTAATCTTAAGTTATTTATCCTCTCTGTGCTTCAGTTTTCTCATCTGTAAAATGGGGATGATCAGAGTTTCTACATCATTGGATTGTTGCAATGGTTAAATGAGTGAAGTATGTGAAGGGTACAGAGCAGTTGGCTTCCAAATAGGAAGTGCTGTGTAAGTCACTGTACGTATTTTGTTCTAAATGTATGTGTTTAGTTCTGAAAACTTAGGGGGACTAAAATTTAAAAATTAGAACCAGTTTTGGATAATAGAGATTCCCAATGACTGATTTAAAGATTTTATTTATTTAATTGAAAGAGCAAGCAGGAGCCCTGGGGACAGGGGGGAGGGGAGGGGAATGCAGTGACAGACTTCCCTCTAGCAGAGAGCCTGACATGGGGCTTAGGGGTTGGTCCCAGGACCCCAGGATCATGACCTGAGCTGAAGGCAGACACTCTACCGAGTCACCCAGGTGCCCCGAGGACTGATATTAAAAGCATAATACCACTGCTAATTAGTTAAGTCATTTACTTGGTTTTCACCTTGTGCTAGAGACTGTCCTTATCACATTACATATATTTATTTAATCCTCACAGAAAACATGATGAGTTATACATTATTATCCCCATTTATGGACAAGGAAACTGGAAAGACACAGTTTGAGAAACCTAAGGTTGCAGAAGAAGGAAGTCAAACACCAGAATTCCAGATCAGGCCTTCCCGACTCCAAGGTCAATGTCCTTAATCATTATGGGCCATTAACCTTTCTGGTAAGTATAGTAAATTAGTCCTAGCTATAACTCAAATATTGTTCATTTTATAATTTATTTTGTAATATTCTTTAAAATTTTGTCTGGATATTAATAATTAAGGATCAGTTGGCATTGCTTATTATTTCAGCAAAGAGTTCATTTATTATAAACAATCATCAAATGTTAGCCATTCTTACTCGACGTCTAGTTGTTTGGACAATGCTGCATAGCCCTGTCACTATATTTCTGTGGTGACTTTTACCAAAAGGAGGAGAGAAAGTAGCTCCTGATGGCTTTCTCTCACAAACTCAAAACTATACAACCATGAAAAGATATGAAAATTCCAGTGATATTGTTACAGGCATGAATGTATTATATTGTTTTATACTTACTACTCCTTATATCCCTATGTACCATGTTTTTAAAAAAAGTAGTAAACCCAGCACAGTTTTGAATATTCAGGTAGCCTGACCCACTGGAGTGTGATGTCTCTTGAGTGACCCACTTAGAAGGATTCATGACAAGGAGTGTTCTAATTCTGGGAGTGGGTATCAAGCTCCAACCCCCATTCCCAAATATATGTGGATTAATGGGGCTTCAAAAGGTAGGACTAGAGAAGAAAAGGTCCCATGTACTGCTTTAAACTGTTAATGAGCAGTCAGGGAAGAGACGCTCACCTTGTGACCTCAGCAACACCTCTGAAGGTTGTACCCACTATTCTGAGCAAGACAGTCTTGGAAAACTCTTCATCACTAACAAAAGACCTAGCAAAAGATTGACAAAGCCTTGAAATTATCTTGTCCCTAATATAAATTGTAAGCTCTTCATTAAAAGCATCAGAATATGTTCTAACGAGGAGTTTTGAGCTTAAAGAGGCTCTTCTGCCACTCACCATGTTGAGACCATTCCAGGGAGAGTAGATTCTATGATTAAGGTGATTAAGGTAATCAGCCAGTCTGATTCAGACACTCAATCCAGCTGCTGCCAGTGGACCTGCTGGTAATCACCAGAAGAGTGCACTTTGGAGGAGAATTTCTCTCTACAAGTGCTCTTGTGTTTGTTCAAGTTGAAACTAAGTTGGGGGAAAAACTGTGCTTGAAAGTTTTCTAAGCTGTACAAACTACAACTTTCATTAAAGTGTGTCCCTGACCGGAAGGTCCTGACCACATACCAGGGATTATGCTCCTGAGGTCTGCATCACTTTCTCATAAACTGCTTTGCACCCAGGGAGCCCTGGATAAATTGTTGTGATAAGGGGACTAAAAAAAAAACTCCAACTTTAATTACTCAAGGTCCCTTATTATTTTTTTTTTTTGCATATAAAATAAATTTTATTTTTTTTCCTTTTTTTAATAAATTATTTTTCATTGGTGTTCAATTTACCAACATATAGAAAAACACCCAGTGCTCATCCCATCAAGTGTCCCCCTCAGTGCCCGTCACCCATTCCCCCCCCCCCGCCCTCCTCCCCTTCCACCACCCCTAGTTCGTTTCCCAGTTAGGAGTCTTTATGTTCTGTCTCCCTTCCTGATATTTCCCACACATTTCTTCTCCCTTCCCTTATATTCCCTTTCACTATTATTTATATTCCTCAAATAAATGAGAACATACACTGTCCTTTTCCGATTGACTTACTTCACTCAGCATAATACCCTCCAGTTCCATCCACGTTGAAGCAAATGGTGGGTATTTGTCGTTTCTAATGGCTGAGTAATATTCCATTGTATACATAAACCACATCTTCTTTATCCATTCATCTTTCGATGGACACCGAGGCTCCTTCCACAGTTTGGCTATTGTGGACATTGCTGCTAGAAACATCGGGGTGCAGGTGTCCTGGCATTTCATTGCATCTGAGTCTTTGGGGTAAATCCCCAACAGTGCAACTGCTGGGTCATAGGGCAGGTCTATTTTTAACTCTTTGAGGAACCTCCACACAGTTTTCCAGAGTGGCTGCACCAGTTCACATTCCCACCAACAGTGTAAGAGGGTTCCCTTTTCTCCGCATCCTCTCCAACATTTGTGGTTTCCTGCCTTGTTAATTTTCCCCATTCTCACTGGTGTGAGGTGGTATCTCATTGTGGTTTTGATTTGTATTTCCCTGATGGCAAGTGATGCTCTGCATTCCGCAGAGCATTTTCTCATGTGCATGTTGGCCATGTCCATGTCTTCCTCTGTGAGATTTCTCTTCATGTCTTTTGCCCATTTCATGATTGGATTGTTTGTTTCTTTGGTGTTGAGTTTAATAAGTTCTTTATAGATTTTGGAAACTAGCCCTTTATCTGATATGTCATTTGCAAATATCTTCTCCCATTCTGTAGGTTCTCTTTTAGTTTTGTTGACTGTATCCTTTGCTGTGCAAAAGCTTCTTATCTTGATGAAGTCCCAATAGTTCATTTTTGCTGTTGTTTCTTTTGCCTTTGTGGATGTATCTTGCAAGAAATTACTGTGGCCAAGTTCAAAAAGGGTGTTGCCTGTGCTCTCCTCTAGGATTTTGATGGAATCTTGTCTCACATTTAGATCTCTCATCCATTTTCAGTTTATCTTTGTGTATGGTGAAAGAGAGTGGTCCAGTTTCATTCTTCTGCATGTGGATGTCCAATTTTCCCAGCACCATTTATTGAAGAGACTGTCTTTCTTCCAATGGATAGTCTTTCCTCCTTTATCGAATATTAGTTGACCATAAAGTTCAGGGTCCACTTCTTGGTTCCCTATTCTGTTCCATTGATCTATGTGTCTGTTTTTGTGCCAGTACCACACTGTCTTGATGACCACAGCTTTGTAGTACAACCTGAAATCTGGCATTGTGATGCCCCCAGCTATGGTTTTCTTTTTTAAAATTCCCCTGGCTATTCGGGGTCTTTTCTGATTCCACACAAATCTTAAAATAATTTGTTCTAACTCTCTGAAGAAAGTCCATGGTATTTTGATAGGGATTGCATTAAACGTGTAAATTGCCCTGGGTAACATTGACATTTTCACAATATTAATTCTTCCAATCCATGAGCATGGAATATTTTTCCATCTCTTTGTGTCTTCCTCAATTTCTTTCAGAAGTGTTCTATAGTTTTTAGGGTATAGATCCTTACCTCTTTGGTTAGGTTTATTCCTAGGTATCTTATGCTTTTGGGTGCAATTGTAAATGGGATTGACTCCTTAATTTCTCTTTCTTCAGTCTCATTGTTAGTGTATAGAAATGCCATTGATTTCTGGGCATTGATTTTGTATCCTGCCACGCTACCAAATTGCTGTATGAGTTCTAGCAATCTTGGGGTGGAGGCTTTTGGGTTTTCTATGTAGAGTATCATGTCATCAGCGAATAGGGAGAGTTTGACTTCTTCTTTGCCAATTTGAATGCCTTTAATGTCTTTTTGTTGTCTGATTGCTGAGGCGAGGACTTCCAGTACTATGTTGAATAGCAGTGGTGAGAGTGGACATCCCTGTCTTGTTCCTGATCTTAGGGGAAAGGCTCCCAGTGCTTCCCCATTGAGAATGATATTTGCTGTGGGCTTTTCGTAAATGGCTTTTAAGATGTTGAGGAAAGTTCCCTCTATCCCAACACTCCGAAGTGTTTTGATCAGGAATGGATGCTGTATTTTGTCAAATGCTTTCTCTGCATCTAATGAGAGGATCATATGGTTCTTGGTTTTTCTCTTGCTGATATGATGAATCACATTGATTGTTTTACGAGTGTTGAACCAGCCTTGTGTCCCGGGGATAAATCCTACTTGGTCATGGTGAATAATTTTCTTAATGTCTTGTTGGATCCTATTGGCTAGTATCTTTTTGAGAATTTTTGCATCCATGTTCATCAGGGATATTGGTCTGTAATTCTCCTTTTTGGTGGGGTCTTTGTCTGGTTTCGGAATTAAGGTGATGCTGGCCTCATAGAACGAATTTGGAAGTACTCCATCTCTTTCTATCTTTCCAAACAGCTTTAGTAGAATAGGTATGATTTCTTCTTTAAACGTTTGATAGAATTCCCCTGGGAAGCCATCTGGCCCTGGACTCTTGTGTCTTGGGAGGTTTTTGATGACTGCTTCAATTTCCTCCCTGGTTATTGGCCTGTTCAGGTTTTCTATTGCTTCCTGCTCCAGTTTTGGTAGTTTGTGGCTTTCCAGGAATGCGTCCATTTCTTCTAGATTGCCTAATTTATTGGCGTATAGCTGTTCATAATATGTTTTAAAGATCGTTTGTATTTCCTTGGTGTTGGTAGTGATCTCTCCTTTCTCATTCATGACTTTGTTAATTTGAGTCTTCTCTCTCTTCTTTTTGATAAGGTTGGCTAATGGTTTATCTATCTTATTAATTCTTTCAAAGAACCAACTCCTGGTTCTGTTGATCTGTTCCACAGTTCTTTTGGTCTCGATTTCATTTAGTTCTGCTCGAATTTTAATTAACTCTCTTCTTCTGCTGGGGGTGCGGTCCATTTGCTGCTTTTTCTCTAGCTCCTTTATGTGTAAGGTGAGCTTTTGAATTTGAGTTCTTTCCAGTTTTTGAATGGATGCTTGTATTGCGATGTATTTCCCCCTCAGGACTGCTTTTGCTGCATCCCAAAGATTTTGAATGGTTGTATCTTCATTCTCATTAGTTTCCATGAATCTTTTCAATTCTTCCTTAATTTCCTGGTTGACCCTTTCATCTTTTAGCAGGATGGTCCTTAACCTCCACGTGTTTGTGGTCCTTCCAAACTTCTTGTTGTGATTAAGTTCTAATTTCAAGGCATTATGGTCTGAGAATATACAGGGGACTATCCCGATCTTTTGGTATCGGTTCAGACCCAAGGTCCCTTAAATCTTATGTTTCTATCATCAAGGCCACCATCTTGATGAGGTGACTTGAGAGTTGATGAAAGCTACCACCTCTTGATATTTTTTTTTTATCAAGTGCTATGACATTTGCTAGCCATATTGACAAAGTTCCTCCTACCCAAAAGTTTTAGTTCCAGTGCCCTTCCCTTCTACTATATGCGGATATTCTTACTTATGAAAGAAAATTGAGTGATAATTTAATACAACCACCTCCCTTCATGCACCCATGTTTTCCAATATAGCAGCCACTAGCCACATGTGGCTATTTAAATATAAATTGGTTAAACGAGCTTTAAAATTCAGTTCATCATTTGCACTAGCCACATTTCAAGTGTTCGATACCCACATGAAGCTAGTGGCTACCATACTGAACAGTAACAATATGGAACATTTCCATCATCACAAAGTTCTGTTGGATAGCACTGATATAGAATAAGGAAGGTGCTATTAGTGCTATGTGATTATAGGTGGTATACAAAGGATCTTTTTTAACAGCTATTATTTTAATGTGTATTAGAAATTATATAACTTATGGGTTATAACTTATTATATAACTTTGGGTTTATAATGTGTATTAGGGTTTATAATGTGTATTTATATAAGTTTGGGTTTTTAATGTGTATTAGAAATTATATAACTTATGGGTTATAACTTATTATATAACTTTGGGTTAAAGCCATTTTTTCATAGGTAATATTGCTGAGGACAAAAGCTTAAATAGACATAAGTTTTTTTTTAAATTTTTATTCATTCATGATAGTCACACACACACACAGAGAGAGAGAGAGGCAGAGACACAGGCAGAGGGAGAAGCAGGCTCCATGCACCGGGAGCCTGACGTGGGATTCGATCCCAAGTCTCCAGGATCACGCCCTGGGCCAAAGGCAGGCGCCAAACCGCTGCGCCACCCAGGGATCCCTAAAATAGACATAAGTTTAAAATGACAGTTGGTTTAAAGAAACATGGTGCAAGCGTTACTTAGATATGACAAAATTGTGAAAGTGGTAGGTGAATGAGGGATGATTGGGAAGTGAGGGGTTAGATTTTCAAAATAAAAATTAAAAAGAATGGGTAGAGCTTCCAGTATTATCCTGGAGCATCTAATGTCCTCCTAACAAAGATTATCAGATAAAGTGACTAACTGGGTAGACAAGATGAGGAGTGAGATGTACAGAACAGAGGTATGTACATAGGGAAGGTAGCCTAAATAAGCAGAAAGGGCCATGGTAGTATGAGGGCAAAGAGCAGAAAGGCCATGTCTGGGCTCATCAGGCCTTTGTTAGGGAAAGCACAAACAAGGAAAGAGGGCACAGATTTTCTGTTTGGGCAAAGTCAAGAGCCTCATGAAATCATTCACTGTTATTTACCAAGTTTTGAGTTTTGATGTGTGTAGTGAATGTCTAATGTGAACACATTTCCAGAACTCTCAAAACTATAATCTTCCTTGCTACTTTCACTGGCTGCAAAATTTTATTAGAGAAGATTTGAGTGGAAAGGTAAGAGCAGTCACAATAAAAGATTATTTAATCTTCTAAGTAAATTTTCGAATTTACTGATCCTTGAGCTAATCCAATAAACCTTCCAATCTTGCCAAGTCACATTTTTGGGGAGCTATAGGTGTTGATGGTACTCCTCCAAAGATATATCAAACAACCCCCAGTGTTCATTACATGGTCAGCATGGCAATACAAGAGGCTGTAACCACATATTTGATTTCACTTTCCAATTCCAGAATCCCATGGAGAATATTTAATACTTTTTGCCAGATTCAAGATGTCCAAAGACTCTAAGGATCAGACTGACAGTGTATTTGTAGAGGGTGAAAGCAGTGTCTTTACAGCAAAAGCAGCAGAGGGAGAGATGTCTTTCTTAAGGTGAGAGACAAATGTCATCAAGATATCCTTGAAGAAGAAACTGGCAGCTGTTGTGGACATATGAGAGGTTGCCCTGGGAATTCTAGAAACACTTGGATGGATTTTTGGAGGGAAGAAAGCAAGGTGTGAAGTACTGTGGTTTTTAAGATGCAAGTTGCTAGCCAACAAAATCTAATGATAAATGTTAACACAAGCTGGCTTGACACCACAGAAATGCACATTCTCAGGTTGATTGAGTTACACTTGGCAAATATGTCTGCCTGTAATCTCATATAAACCCTGTGAGAGTATTATCCCCTGGGAGGTATCATTGCCATTTCACACTAGAGCGTTTTGAGGTTCAGAGAGAAGAAATATGTTACTCAGCTTGGTCCATCCTATGGAACCAAGGGAATCTGAAGTCTGTACCCTTAATCTCACTGCTATTTTAAGAAGATGAGCTAGATCCTTTACTTTCAGGGAGCAGGGTGTGGGTAAATTAGCAGTCACAGTAAAGACCTTGAGTCACTGGGGCTGAAGGGCAACCAGATTGCATTTTACCTAGGATTGGTTCTGCTTCCTATATATAAGCACACAAGAGACTGTCTAGGTCCAATGATTGGTATGAAAAGGCATAAGTTGGGATCCCTGGATGGCTAAGTGGTTTAGTGTCTGCCTTCAGCCCAGGGTGTGATCCTGGACTCCCAGGATCAAGTCCCACATCAGGCTCCCTGCATGGAGCCTGCTTCTCCCTCTGCCTGTGTCTCTGCCTCTCTCTCTCTCTCTCTCTCTGTGTCTCCCATGAATAAATAAATAAAATCTTGAAAAAGAAAGAAGAAAGAAAGAAAGAAAGAAAGAAAGAAAGAAAGAAAGAAAGAAAGAGCAAAAATCAAATGAATTACAAAAGCCTAATGTTTGTCCCCTTCCAGGAAATCTTTATCATAAAAGATGGAAATATCCTGAGCCCCACTAAAGATGACCTATTCTAATAGAAAAGAATCTGTTCTAAAGGGACATATCAGAAAAAAAAGTCACCATGTAGTATGATCATAATGCTTTCCAAAGCTCCAACTCATATTTACTTAGAAATATCCCCATACTTGATTATTATCGAGTCTAACATTCACACCAGAAAGAAAGAAGCATTCCTCTTGAGTTTCTCTTTTTGAAAAAAGAAGAAAGAAAGAGAAAGAAAGAAAGAAAGAAAGAAAGAAAGAAAGAAAGAAAGAAAGAAAGAAAGAAATTGGAGACATTTTTTTTTTCTCTTTCTTTTTGGCTACCTAGCATCTATTTTCCCTCTGGCATTCCCAGGTCTCAGATTTCTTCAGAAGAATTAACTTCACGCCTTCTTTGTGAGCAGAACAGCAGCCCAAGTACCTGCTCTCCTGCTATGAAAACCAAAGAGATGATTCCTGCCAAAACTCTCTCATCACTATACCACCATACCATGCAACCAAGAAGTGGGTCAATGACCCAAGATTGGCAAGTTGAACTTTCCTGGGATTTTGAATCCTGAGTCAAGTTGTCCAAAGATAGAAAAAAATAGAGTCCACTCTTCACAGCTGCAGTGCCTGGGATAGAGACAAGCAATTCCAATCACTGAGACCTTTCAAAACTGTTCCCTTTTCAGTAAATTCTGCTTTTCACTTAAGTAAAAGTTTCCATTATTTGAAACAGTT
Organism: Vulpes vulpes; assembly: GCF_048418805.1. Lineage (NCBI taxonomy): Eukaryota > Metazoa > Chordata > Mammalia > Carnivora > Canidae > Vulpes > Vulpes vulpes. The sequence goes on from NC_132786.1 coordinate 84,878,189, forward strand.
ACAGGTTGAAGTATGTCCCTCCAAAACTCGTATTTTGAAATCATAATCCCCAGGACCTCAGTATGCTCTTATTTGGAAAATAGGATCATTATAGATATCATTAATTAAGAAGAGGTCAGGGGTGCCTGGGTAGTTCAGTCAGTTAAGCATCTGCCTTTGGCTCAGGTCATGATCCCAGCCCCACAATGGGCTCCCTGCTCGGTGGGGAGCCTGCTTCTCCCTTTTTCTCTGTCCCTCCCCTCCCACTCCTGCTCTCTCTTTTACTCTCTCAAGTAAATAAATAAAATCTTTATTAAAAATAATAAAGAAGAGGTCAGACTGGAATAGGGTATGCCCGTAATCCAATATGACTGGGTATCTTTATAAATAGAGAAATTTGGACACAAACACACATGCAGAAAGAATGCCATGTGAGGATGAAGGCAAAGGTCAGTGTGATGCTTCTGCAGGCCAAAGAAATCCAAGATGCTGATCTTGATCTCAGACCTCCAGCTTCCAGAACTGAGACAATAAGTTTCTGTTGTTAAGTCACCCAGTTTGTGGCACTTGATCACTACATCCCTAGCCAACTAACGGGGCAACCAAAAGACCCAACTTGACTTTTCTTTTTTAAACATGAATATTCCGGGTGGCTCAGCAGTTTAGTGCTGCCTTCAGCCCAGGGCCTGATCCTGGAGACCTGGGATCAAGTCCCACGTCAGGCTCCCTGCATGGGGCCTGCATCTCCCCCTGCCTGTGTCTCTGCCTTTCTCTCTCTCTCTCTCTCTCTCTCTCTCTCTCTCTCTCTCTGTGTCTCTCATGAATAAATAAATAAAATCTTTAAAAAAAATAAAATAAACATGAATATTCCTGGGGAGCTTAAGGGAACATATTTGCATGAAGTGATTGGTTAGGAAAGACCTGGACAGCCTGAGGAAAGGAGTTGCTAAACTGTTATAAGAATTCTGTTTTGTGCTTTTGCTCATTGTCTAAAAAATGATGTATTATATTCACTATTCTCTTGTTAATACCTTGATATAATGTTAGCATCTGATCAGAGTCAGATGTTAATATGGCGTGGGCAGAAGGCCCAGGCTTGATCTTTTTTTTTTTTCCCCCCAGGCTTGATCTGATTAAGGTAACTGACTTTTTTCTTTTTAGTGCCCAAGGATTAAATGGTCCCTAATTAACTCTTATTTTTTCAGCAAATATCTATTAAGTATATACTCTGGGACAGGATAGGCTGGTGAATAAGACAGGCAGGTTTTCAACTGTACCTTGGAGAGAGCAACAAATGATGCAACAATTCATGGCAGGTGTATTGTGGAGAAGTAACATTTCATCTCACAAGTGAAGGTCAAATGAGATTTAGCAGGTCTGAAGCAGGATACAGTGTCTGAGGAAAGACTGTCTCTGGCAGAGTAGAAGGTACTATGAGAGCCTAGAAGTGAAAGAGTACTTTGGTGATATGGAGCCAGGGAAAGAAGTTCACCATGGCTAAGAGATGATGCTGGGGAGACCAGGAGCTCAATTAAGGTGACATCAAGAATCATCAAAGAATTTTAATCTGGGAGGTGACTTGATTAGATTTGCCTTCCTTAAGATCATTCTAGTCACTGTTTGGAGAATGACACATGGAACAACTGGTCTAGATGCACAGAAACCAATCAGAAATCTGTTGGCATTGTGAGCGAGACAGAGAGAGAGATTAAACTAGGAGAGTGGCCATGGAAAAGGAGGAGGATATCATGTCTGGGAGAGGGAAAATGCCATGTTACCTGCCTGAGGAGGTTGCATTTCATACCAGTTTGGCCAAGACTGCTGTTCTGGCTTGTAGCCTATGAGTACCGTGAGAATGCACGGTAGTTCCAATGTGTCTCATGACTAAAGATCAGTGAGTGCCCCGGTCGATTTCTCCATAAAACTCAGAGGGGGACTCTGATTTCTGGCAGATGCCCAATAGACTGGCCCATGATCCAGTCCTTTCACCCCTTACAGCACAGCAGTTCTGGCAAGCCTACAGCTCCCATCTCATCTTTTTCCAGACAACTCTTAGAATCAGGAAATGTTGAATTAGGGAAAACTAGGGTGTCTGTGCGTTAGCCCCAGGCCTTCCTTTACCTGGGTGTTCTATCATTTCTTTCCCATATGGCCTTATCCTTCTTTGCAATAGTACAGAGGCAGATAGCAAGTCTACTGGCTAAGCAGAAGTCCAGCTGGGAAACAAAATTTAAGTGCAGTGCAGCCATCTTCAGGAACAGTGAGTTTCCCAAAAGGGAACTCTTTCTCTCCCCCACAGAAGTCCTTTCCTACAGATTGGGGGTACAAGGGAGTTGTATTTATAAGGTTTATTTTCTGCAGAAAGTTGTTTGGTCTCAGCAATGGTCGGTTCCTTGCATTCAGAATTTTGGGCACCTGGTACCATTCTTGCACAGATGTGGGACTGGCTACTCAGAGCAAAAATTAAAATTCCATTCAACCTCTTGTTATAATAACTCAAATGTTTTATTATAAAATTCTTTTTTATAGACTAAAAAGTCCTGAATATGGGAATATAAAATTGTAGCAGTACGCTTTAAAAAAATGGCAGGGCGGGTTAGCTATCTACCTTCTGAGAGCATTTAATTGAGCTATGTAGTCTTAAGTATTGAAATGCTTATGCTTTTACGTGTATATTTAGTCAGCAGTGACTATTATAAGTACTTTATTTATTCATTTATTTATTTATTTATTTAAATTTTTATTCAAATTCAATTTAGTTAACATATAGTATATGATTGGTTTCAGGGGTAGAATTTAGTAATCCATCAGTTGCATGTAACACCCAGTGCTCATTACATCAAGTGTCCTCCTTAATGCCCATCACCCAATTATCCCATCCCCACCCACCACCCTCCAGCAACCCTCCGTTTGTTCCCTATAGTTAAGAGTCTCTTACGGTCTGCCTCCTTCCCTATTTTTATCTTATTTTATTTTTCCTTCCCTTCCCCTATGTTCATCTGTTTTGTTTCTTAAATTCCACATATGAGTGAGATCATATGGTATTTGCCTTTTTCTGACTAACTTATTTCGCTTAGCATAATAGTAGTTTATATATATATATGTATATATATTGTGTGTGTATATATATATGGGATTTATATATGGGATATATATCTATGTATGTATATATATACATATATGGGATTGGCAAAGAAGAGGCATAACTAACTATAAGAATGGCATTTAGGATATGATCAGGCCAAAAAAAAAAAAAGAATTGACTTGTGTGGCTGTGTCAACTCCAAATCACTAATCTCATTTTTTTAATTAAGAGTTGATCTATAGGGGATCCCTGGGTGGTGCAGCGGTTTGGCGCCTGCCTTTGGCCCAGGGCACGATCCTGGAGACCCGGGATCGAATCCCACGTCAGGCTCCTGGTGCATGGAGCCTGCTTCTCCCTCTGCCTATGTCTCTGCCTCTCTCTCTCCTCTCTGTATGACTATCATAAATAAATAATTAAAAAAATTTAAAAAAAAAAGAGTTGATCTATAGACCAGATAAGCCTGTCAAAAAAATAAATTTTAAGGCGGTTTTTGAATCCACTGAACATGAAGTTCCAAAACTTTCCACCAGTCAAAGGTGATATCTCACCCTAGTGGATGTTGATTTCTCAATACAATTAAAGCTGCTGCTTCTGGCTGTATTTCTGAGGTCACCATGCTTACGTGGCTGATTAGATTCCACTCCTGAGAACAGATACTAAACACATTCTCAATGACAGCAATTGCTTTAAACTCCTTAAAGCCTTCAAAATAGAGAAAGTTTAATTTAGAACTCTTAGTTAAAATAATTAGCAATTAAGACTCCAGGAAATTACATTTAAATCACTCCCATAGCATCCTTGAAAACTTCCACACCAATTCAGAAGTTCCCGTATGATAAAAGAATAGATTGTTCATCGTTAAAGTTTTTGAATTTCCTTTTTCTCCACCTCTTTATTAAATCTAACCTGCCTTAAACATAACTCTAATGAGCATTAAGCTCTGGGTAGGTGTGGTTCCAGGATCGCTGAACTGGTGAAGAGGCACACCCACTGGGGCATTTTCTTTGGCAGTTTGATGAATAATGACTCCATTTCAACTTCATCCTAAAATAAGAATCTACCTCTCACTGATCCAAAGATTTTAAAACATCCTGCTTCGTTACATAAAACAAACAAACAAACAAACAAACACCTTGGGTTTTCTAAATAGCTGTATGTTTACTGGCTAATATTAGTGTAGCAAAGAGGAAACAAAAACGTACACTCTACACAGTTTCACAAGACACATTGTAGGAGGAAAAGTGACTTAAGAAAGATCAACAGTATCCTACATCCCTTGGGGTATGCATTCCTGGAGAGGTGGACCTCTAATTCCTTGCGGAGGGGGTCTCATTCTTGGAGGGGCATGCCTATTGGCATCCTTTGAGTAAGGGGACACAACTGGGAGGCTCATGGGTGGTCTCCTACCAGGTGGAGGAGTCATAATGCCTGGAGTGGTATTGCCCAGCCCACAGGACTGGGTGGGCTCCCTCTTCCCGGTGGGTATTGAGTTGAGGCTCCAGCAATGCTGGCAGTAGCAGCAACCGCAGCAGCTACTGCCTCTTCTGTGTGGGGTCATTATCTATTGGGGTGGCCCTCCCACCCCTTGGACAAGGCCTGCTAATCCAGCAGGAACTTGGGGAGTTGGACAGTCAGCTGGCACCCCTCTGCCAGCTGCCCTGCCAATGCTAGGGCCTCCTGCAGCTCCAGTAAAGCCACTATTTTGGGGGGTGGTCTTGTAAACTCCGCCTGCCTCCAAGAAGCACTTCTTTCATCAACTGGAACTTAAAAGGTGATTCTGGGAACTGCCCTTGTGAACTTGTGACAATGCTCAGTCTTTAATTCTGCTCCACCTTCGTCTGTCCATTCTTTTTTTTTTTTTTTTAAGATCTTATTTATTTTTTCATGAGAGACACACAGAGAGAGGCAGAGACATAGGCAGAGGGAGAAGCAGTGTCCCTATGGGGAACCTGATGCGGGACTTGATCCCAGGACTCCAGAATCACAAACTGAGCCAAAGACAGATGCTCAACCACTGAGCCACCTAGGTGCCCTCCTCTGTCCATTCCTTCCCCTCTTTAGGGTCCATTATTCCCAAGCGTATGGTGCCCCATGCATCCTTCTGAAGGAACAAGGATCCTCTCCTAAGGCAGTCCTTTCAACAGTCTAGCCCAATCCCGGATCATCTTTTCATCAAAACTACATGCCCTGTGTCTCAGAATCTTTCAGGAAGCCAGCCATTTGACATGCTTATTTTAAAATGTATTTCTACTAAGGCTTTCATGAACAACAGTGGCATATCTTTCTCAGAAAACATTTGCTGCTAAATTTCAGCCTTTAATACCTTAATCTGAAACAGTGACACTCTGGCAAAGACAGAGGAAGAGATACTGTGACACTGAGGAGCCCTTTGGCTCTTCCTCAGTTCATATATTCCACCTACCACTTAGTTTTATAACTGACTTCACTCTCATATTTCATAAAATTACAAAACCTTAGAGCTGGAAAGGATTTAGAGGTAAGTCAACACTTCTACTTCAAAGATAAAGAAACTAAAGCACAGAAAAGTTAAGAAAACCATCCCGCAGTTACTGAACAGAGAGAGAAGCCAGGACTCCTGGCTCCAGTTCTGACACTTGTCCCCTTATCTCTTAGACTCTGTTAATGAGCTTTCCAGAAAAATATACGTGCACTGCTAATTCTTTCTATCTGTGATTTCCAGTGGGATGAGGTGAGATGGGGTTGGAAAGAGCATACATAAGCGTTTCCAAAAGGCATGTTCAGATTTAAGAAACAAAAAAATATTAGAATATACTTCCAAATTGGGGAAATGAAAATGCAATTACTTTGATAGCAAGAATTACAAGTAGTAACTTGTAACACCATACCGGCAGGTAGCAATTCCATCCTATCCATGTCAGTGATTCTCAAAGACGGATGGTGGGGGAAGGCCCTGGGGGCACATCAGGCCCTCCGCAGGAAGAACGAGGTACCTAGCTTTATCTGAAATATGGAAGATATTTTGGCTATTTATCTTTTGAAAATGTTGGTTCCGGTTATGAAATGTTTCAAAGATAAAAAAAAAAAAACAGAAAAAGCATAACTTCACATACCTCCCCACCATGTTTATAACACATTGTTCTATCACATCTGCTTAATACATCTCTTTATTGTTTAACCTTTTGAAAGAAGTAATATGTACAGGCACAGATAAAAATCCAGCAACAGTGTGCCTTCCTTCCCTTCTTTCTGAGCAACAAGCACCCTGATTAAGTATGTATATATTTTTGCCTTCTCTTTTACCACATATGCATGGATGCATAAATAATGTATATTATTGTCTGATATATTTTTAAATTTTATTCAAAAGATACTACTAGTGCCTATATTTTTTGCAACTTATTTTCTCGTTACATATACTATTCATGAGGGTTTTTTCATATCAATATATGTAGATCTAGTTAATTCATTTGACTCGCTGTATAAGTAAACCCAACTTACCTGCCCAGTACCTTGCTAAGAGACACTTACATTGTTTTGACTGTGTTGTGAACAGTGCTACAATGAAAATCTTGACATATGGCCCCTTGTGCACATATGTGAAAGTTTTTCTAAGATGTATAACTAGAGATAGAATTTTAAGATATGTGTTTCCATGCATCCTAATTAATGAAATATTGAAAGCATTGCTTTCAATATTTCATTAATGGTTGTGCCAATTTGTTCTACTGGTAACATTCCCTGAGTCCTATTTCCCCACATCCTTATCAATATTTCCTGATATCACACTTGTCTTTCTTATCTGTTGAGGATGAAATGGTTTCTCTTATTATTTTGATTTGCATTCCCTGTATAACAACAAAGTTGGGTATATGTTCATATATGTATGAAATACTTCAGTCTCCCCTTCTGTGAACTGCTTTTTAATATCCTTTATCGATTTTCTAAAATGTTGTTTTTCTTTTCCTTATTGATTTATAGAAGACTTTCTATATTCTGAATACTATTCCTCTGGCACTTATATAGATGGAAAATATCTTTTCTCAGAGTCAATTGTTTTGTTTTACTTTGTTTTATGCTCTTGTTATGGTATATTTTGTGCATGCACAGTTTTTAATGAAGTCAAATTGATCACCATTTTCTTTCATTTTGCTTTCTTTTTTGTTTTGTTTTTTTAGGTAATACCTCTCACCTGAAGTCATATAATATTATCCGTATTCTTTCTTGGGTTTTTTTTTTAAAGATTTTATTTGTTTATTCATGAGATACAGAGAAAGAGGCAGAGACACAGGCAGAGGGAGAAGCAAGCTCCCTGCAGGAGCCTGATGTGGGACTCTATCCCAGACCCTGGGATCACATCCTGAGTCAGAGGCAGATGCTCAACCGCTGAGCCACCAAGGCATCCCTCTTTCTTGAAATTTTTAAAGTTTCGAGTTTTACACTTAGTATTCAATCCATCTGCAGTTTGTTTTTGTGTATGGTAATAAGTAAGAGTCTGCCATTATTTTCTCTATGGATTAGCCTGATGTCATAGCACCAGTTGCCGACCAGACCAACTTTCCCTCATGCATTTGTAAGGCCGCTCCACTTTACACAAAGTTCCTACATAGAGACGGGTCTGTCTTTGGGTTCTCTGTTCTCTTCTATTGACCTTTTTGTCTCTCCCCATGTCAATAACACTGCCTTATTTAATATGATTATATCAAAATTTACTCCTCGTGAAAACTGTCTCCGCTTTTTATTCTCCTTCTTTTCTTCCTGAGCCTTATTCTTCATCTCTTTCCAAAAAATTATTTTAGTCCATCCTTAGGGCTTTTTACTTTTGTATGACATTTAGGTCATCTTATACAGTCCTGTGAAATTAAATTTACCTTGTAAATTAATTAGAAAATTGCCATCCTTTTAATATTAAGTCTTCCAATCTTTGGACATGCCTTCTCCCCATGTATTTAACTCTTTAGGTCCTTCATAGAATTTTGTGACTATCTTCATAAAGTATCACACTTCTTTTGTTATATTTACCTTTAGGTACATTTGCTACATTTTATGGAGGATATTAAGATACACTACTGATTTTGTACATTGGTCTTGCATCTGGAGATCTAGCTGAACTATTATTGGTACTAATAGTTTGTAGATTTTCCTACATTTTTCTATGAGACCATCATATCATCAGCCATGTCTTATTTTTCTTTCTGATTTGTTCACATTTTAAAAGTTTTAATTAATTAATTTGTCTTGCTGCACTAGCTAAAATCTGCAGTTCAAAATTAAAATGAAGTTGTGATTGCAAGCATCATTTACAAGGGATTTAAATGGAGCCTCTAATGTTTCCCCATTGAATATGATTTTGCTGTTAAGATTTTGGTTGATATTCTGAAGCAGATTAAGGAATTCTTCTCCTGTTCTAATTTTAGCATAAACATGTGGGTTGCTCTTCTTTTGTTGCTACCCTGAATGGGTGTTGAATTTTATCAAATCACTTTTTTAATCTGTTGGGATAATTATGTTTTCATCTTCAATTTCTTTATAGAATGAATAAAATTAGTAGATTTGTTTAATTTAAACCATCTTGGTATTTCTAAAAAGAAACCCACTTGGTCATGCTATAAATTTTAATACACTGTTGGATTTGTTTTATGAGTATTTTATTTATGATTTTGCATCATTGTCATAAATGATATTAACCAACAGTATTCCTTTGTGGTACTACAGTTCTGACAAGTTGGAGTTTCAGATTTTCCTGCACTCAAGAAATGAGTGAGTAAAGTATTTTCTTCTTTCTACTCTGGAAGAGTTTTATGAAAAAATAATTACTTATCTTTCTTAAATGTGGAGAACTTGGCTTTAAAACCCTCTGAATGACTTCATTTGGATTTATTTTTTTTCTTTTTTTTTCTTTTTTCTTTCTCATTTGGATTTATTTGTAACTACTGATTTAATTTCTTTAACAGTTATAAAACTATTCATCTTTTTTGTAGTCATTTGGTAAATTTGGTAATATTTCTAAAAAGTTTTATTTTTTGACTAAAGCTTTCAAATTTATCTCCATACAGTTTATGAATACATACGTACACATACATATACACATTTGATCTGCAATTGTCCTTTTTATTCCAAATATGATTTATCTGTTTATAAACACTCTTTATTTCTTTATTACTGTTGATCAAAATCTTCCTAATTTGGTTCTTTGCCACTCTTTGGCTTTATCAGCAATATTGTTTCCTTTTTTTTTTCTTTCCCCCATTTTCTTCATTTCATTATTCACTGCATTTTACTCATTTGGGGGACAAATTATATACAAATTTCTAGGCTTGGAGTTTCCCAAACAGAGTTTTGTAAAGTCATATCTAAGCTCCAGTGAAGCAAAGGCAAGGGCTTGTGATTTCCAGGGGAGATGTCTTCATTTTCACTCATCTTCTGCATTTTCTTGTTATCTCTCCATGCTGCCTGGGTGAGTTTTTTTAAGGCCACCTTTTCATTTTTCCAAAGCACTGGACTTTAGGCAGCATTCTCAGTGTTACCTTCCCTTCCTTGTCTGGACCCAAAGGCCCTCTCTCCTGACTCCAGCTAGGTGTTAGAACCCAAACATGGGGATTCCCAGGGCCTCATAGGCCCCTCCCTGAGGCAGGATTAGCCTCCCTCAGTTGCCATTCAAATTTCTGGTTCTTTCTTCAGTTGTAACTCATGGGGGGAGAATTCCACTTCTGTTTTGGGGGTTCAGATATCCAATAATTTTGTTGTCAATATTTTATCTCTTGCCGTTTTCTAACTGTTTAACTCAAGGGAGTATGTCTGTTACCCTAGTTGACCAGCTTATTGAAACAGGAAGTTTTCAATTTACATTTTACGACCATGAATTCAATATTTAAAGAACTCATGCTTCCGTTTTTCTGTTAGATTGTATTAATAAGTGCTACCATCTATAGAACATGCAATGTGGGTGCAAGATGCTTCATCTTGATTGTTATATTTACTTTTTGAAACAACTGTTTTACAGGTGAAAGAGCTGAGGATTGGGATTGTTAAATCATTTCACCCAAGTTCACACAGTTATTCAACTCACATCTGTCTGACCTCAAAAGAGATGTAACTGATTCTCAAGCTCCTGGGGTTTTTCTCCCCCCTTGGGTTGCTTTTTTTTTAGCTCTTCTGTTGTTAAGGATCACCTCTTCCTTATACAAACCTGCTAGTTCCAGGGATTTCAGTAAAAATCTGAAGGGCAGGAAAAACTCTTTCTGACTTTTGCCTTAAAGTGCCCCCTAGACACTCCCTTTATCCCCTAAAATTTAATAACTATGTTTAAATAATAATAATTTATAATCATTAATATTATAATTTAAGGAGCGAATTAAGGAAAGAGAAGCATGGATTTCAACAACATCAATTGGATCATTTTTGAAGGTGAATTCCAAGCATGCAAATTTATTTCAAACCTTCCCTGAGGATTGAGTGCAAAGCAGCTGGCTGGTACTTTTAAGCCGCTCACAGTTCGGCACAGTGGCTCCTAATGCTGGCAGAGCTCCTGTGTCACCAGGATCTGCAGAGCGTGGCAAGCCAAATGAAAGAGGAAGTTTGCAATTAATTAAAAATAAATGAAAACAAAAATCTTCCCCCAGTGGCTCGCTTCTCATCTTGGTTGTAATCCACAGTCAACATGTGGAGGCCACGTGGGGCATTTACCAAATGGAAAAGGTATAGGACTGTGTCGAAGAAACCACAGACTGCCGCTCTGGACCACACTAATAATTCTTTTAAATCCTCTCATTCCACCTCGTCAGGAGACACAGCAGCATTTTAAATCTGACTGACCCATATAAATTACCTTTCTACTCATCCGGCTGTGAAATTAACAGTCGAGGAAGACAGGTCCTGTCAAGCTTGCTGTGCTGAGCTGCTGAAGGGTTCAGAATAAATGGGGGGTGGGGACAAGGGACCTTGCGCCTGAAGGAAACCAGGAGCCCGGCTGCACCACTCTTCTGGGGCCCGGCACCCGCAGGGGAAGGGGGTGCGCCCCGAAGGCGCATGTTGGGGTGGGGGGCACCTGCTGCGCCCAGACGCAGGGGGCTGGGAGCCTGGGGGCCCAGGGCAGAAGTGGCTGGGACAGATCCCACTGCTCTCGAAAAGGTTAAGCCCTTGGGACCTGAAAAACAACCCCAGAAGTACTCTCAGTTCTGAGTGTCCCCTAAACTCGCTAGAGTCCGGGAATAGGACACTTCAACTTTCTTGGTCGTGGTTTCCTAAATATTTATGTAATGCTATTTCTAGATGTTAATTGAAAGGGAGGGGGGGAAGAAGAAGAAGCCTGGGTGGCTGAGAGGTTGAGCATCTGCCTTCAGCCCAGGGCGTGATCCCGAGGTCCTGGGATCGAGTCCCACGTCGGGCTCCCTGCATGGAGCCTGCTTCTCCTTCTGCCTGTGTCTCTGCCTCTCTCTCTCTCTCTCTGTGACTATCATAAATAAATAAATAAATAAATAAATAAATAAATAAATAAATAAATAAATTTTTTTTTTAATGAACCTCAGCAGTTGTGGTTTGACAGCAGTGTGGCCCTTCTTACACCATTTCCAATAGCATGGTTCCCTCTCTTGCTGCCCTTGCCACTCAGGCCTAGAGGTATAGTGGCACTTCATTGTTGCTAATCTCTCCCTTCAGGGAGCCTGCTTCTCCCTTTGCCTATGTCTCTGCATCTTTCTCTATGTCTCTCATGAATAAATAAATAAAATCTTAAAAAAAATCTTAAAATCTTAAAAAAAAAAAAGAAAAGAAAAGAAAAGAAAGAAAAGAAAAAGAAGCTGCCTCCTAATGAAGCTTCATCAGTAAATCATCCTAGAATTTTGTGTCGTTTTCAGATGTCATTGACAAGAGGTAGAGTGAACCTCTTACTCTTAAACTCCCATAATTTATCCCATAGCCCCACCAATCTCCAAAATGACAATGTCAATCATATTTTTCCTCTATCCTTACATGGGCAGAGCTAGTCTGATTTAAGAAGAATTTGGGTTTATCTTCTGTTCGACATGAGAAAAAGACCAGTCTTATCATCAAATCCTTTCATATTAGAAGATGAAAGACAACAGAGTGGGAAGACCACCTTGCCAGTTCTCCACTGTGGGCACGCGCCTGTGCACACATGCCCACACACAGAGATGTGAACAGAAGTCGAGGCTGATGTAAATGTAGCAGCACCTATGCACGCTGTGGCCTGCGGTCTGTATGAGTTGGCCACATGTCAGCATGGAAATAAGAAGGCAAAGAATAGCTTTGATAGTACTGTGCCAGTATACCAGAGAAGCACAGGCAAGACAATCAGTTGGTAATTGCTATCAACCATTTATTAATAGTATTGGTATGAAGGATGACGTTGGTGACCTTTCATTTATCATCTGATGTTTTCCCCAAAAAGATTTGGGACGGATTTTATTATCCCTCTTTCAGAGAGGGGACACTTTGGCCCAGCGATGTCAGGTAATAGTGAAGACCACAACTAATAAGACAGAATTGGAATTAAAACCAAAGTCTGACTCTAAAACATCACAAAGACTTTCAACTCCAGAGTCCATTGTAACTTGGAAAGAAGAGAGAAGACCAATACTGAAATGGTAATACTACTGATAATCAGGCATTGAAGTCCTTCCTTCTTCTCTTTCCCCAAACCCCAACTTCTAAAAGAGAAAACAAAATTAAGAACATTCTAGAATGAATGACTTCTTCTGCTCAGACTACTAGAATTGAAAAACCTTGAAGATCATTGCCCATAATCCTCTTTCAAATAGAGAAAACTGAGGCCCAAAGAGCTGCTTATAAATGGTCTCAGTCTCTCATGGCAGAACTATGGCTAGAAATAGTACACATTCCCAGACCAATGCTCTTAATTTCATACCAAAAAAATGAAAGCATTTTTTCATTTTTCACCTGGTTCCATGGTCCTCACTCCAGAAAGCCCTAGAATAATTTGGAGAATGGCAAAGTTCTCTTTCTTTGTACACCCAGAGCATGAATTTACAGTTAGTGCTTTCCCACAGGACAGAGAAAATCAAAGCTATTACATGAGAAGATGTGTCACTTTTCAGAGCAGGCTATATTTTGACATCAATATGTTTTTCTTTTCATCCTTAGCTCTCTGACAAGGAAAGTTTTGAATGAGGTCAGTGGTGTTAATTTTACTTCAATTTACCTTCCCAAGTGAGTTAGTCTGTAGAGTTTCTATTTTGGTAATTTTGAGTTTTAGCAGTTAAGTTGTACTCTGATATTCTGTATTCCATGAAATTAAACACTAGATGGAATACATTTGAGACATGAAGAAGTCTCCAAAGAAGAAATTCATAATCTTCAAGCTAGAGAAGATTTGATTTATAAGAAAGTTAAACAACAGCAACAAAAACCCAAGTAAAATAAATAGGGATGACAGGAGCAACTCTGCCTGTAAGGCTACATATGAATAAATAGGCTAACATTCATATTAGAAATTTACTTCTACTTTGAAAATGTAATTGAAATTGATCCATCTTTATTTGAGTTTCTAAGCAAAGTTAAGAAAAAGGAGTTTCTAAAAGTAATTTTTCTGGGCCAGTTTCTCACTTCCAAATGCATCCTTCTTTTTTCTTTACTCTGTCTGCAAAAAGCGGGGCTGGAGGTCTGCAAAATGTATTTCTTCTTGGCCAGTTGGCTTCCTCCCCTTCCCCAGAGAAGGGGAGCCGTTATTTCCTCTTCCTGTTGGGTTCTGCCTCAGACTTCCTCTGGCACTCTCAGAACCAGGGTCATTACCTTCTCCTAGGGGATAAGGCCACGAGGCAGGCAGTTCCCCAAACTCAAGCGCTGAGCCCCAGCTTAACAGAGGCCCTCCTCCAAGCTGCAGGGAGGCCAGCACCAGTGGGCATCACTGCCTTCCCGGTTGTCTGATCACCAGCGTCACAGGGCTCTTTCTCGAGCCAATGAGGTGTAGCAGCAGCCTAGCGTCTCTCTTCAGAAGTCTGAGGTCTACTCCTTGAAGTTCCTCTTCAGGCTCCTGAGAAACCAGAAGGAGTCCAGACAGCATCTTCTCTTCAACCCCAGCTCCCAAACACTGGATTCCCCTGAGGGTACCAGCCCTAGAATGATAGCTGCATCCTGCCGTCATTACCTCAGTGTGTTTGCTTTTTGCTTTTTTGCAATCCTCCAAGTCCGGTTTAACCAGTTTCCTGTATTAAATTATCTGTGAAATACCTTAGCCTGGGGCCCCTGGATGGCTCAGTGGGTTAAACGTCTGCCTTCAGCTTAGGTCATGATCCCAGGGTCCTAGAATCCAGCCCCACATCTGCTCCCTGCTTAGTGGGGAGCCTGCTTCTCCCTTTTTCTCTCCCTCTGCCTCTCCCTCTGCTTAGGCTCATGTGCTCTCTCTCTCAAATAAATAAATAAAATCTTAAAAAAAAAAAAAAAGAAAGAAAAGAAGGAAGGAAGCAGGGAAGGAAGGAAAGAAGGAAAGAAGGAAGGAAGGAAGGAAGGAAGGAAGGAAGGAAGGAAGGCCTTACTGTGTTTTTGGTTTTCTTAATTATACCCTGACATAAAAGTAAAAATGAGAGCACATGTGGAGAAATAGGTAAAGTTGGTGGCCTAAGAAACTGGAATGAGGAAAACTAAAGCACAAAGCTTATGACTATTACTTTAAGTCTAATGAGAAAATGAGGGAAGAAATATCTCATTTTCTTAAATGCAACTGTCTTTAGTCTTCCAAGAGCTATCATGTGGTAGAGAGTCTGTACTACTAGTAGTTACCAAGAGGGTAGAACTAAGCGGTCCAGAACATGACAGCATGGCAAAGCCGAACTTCATTTTCCGTGGCAAAGAACTTTCTTACAATTAGCAGAATCCTTCGCTAGGATGATTAGTGAAAAAGGACTATTGTAGAAGAGATTCGATTTAGTATTCTCCAAATACCAAGATTCAATGCTTCTAGCAACAGCTGGCAATAAATAGAAAGGTAAAAGAGGGCTGTGCACTGGAGCATCCTTATGCTAGGTTTAATCTTAGAGTCCAGAAGCAACAGAGACCAACCCCATTGCCTGTGAGATCAAATTGATTACCCAGAAATTGATCTCTAAAATGCCTGGAAAAAAGATACAAGTTATAAATGACTAATGTAGTGGCCTCCTAGGTGATATGCCAAAAGCAACGTGAGAAGTAAGTAATTTTAAGAATTAATTAATGCAGGGTTGAGGCACCAACTGTTTCCATAGTGGAGTGTCATCAGGGAGGTGAACTAGCCAATATGTGATATCAAAGACTCTGGAAACTGGAAGCACAATTCTTTAAAAAATATTCTCCTAATATTCTAGTCTAACACCGTTCTGAGATTTCCTTGCTCGATATTGCATTTATGTAAACTTCCAGTCTGGAATATCCAAAGGTAGCTGAGGGAGACTAACTCTCTGATCAAGTTTATAATAGAACAGAAAAGTGAAAATGGAAATACAGAGACCTTTTAGTCAGCAGGTATTCCTGCATGCTGCTCCTTTTCTGTTTGTTAATATTTTATTTAAATTCAATTTAGTTAACATATAGTGTATTATTAGTTTCAGGGGTAGAATTTAGTTATTTATCAGTTGCATATAACCCCCAGTGCAAATTCCATCAAGTGCCCTCCTTAATGTCCATCACCTAGTTACCCCCTCCCCCCACCTCCTCTCCGAGCAACCCTCAGTTTGTTTCCTAGAGTTCTTTTATGGCTTGCCTCCCTCTCTGTTTCCATCTTATTTTATTTTTCCCTTCCTTCCCCTATGTCCATCTGTTTTGTTTCTTAAATTCCACATATGAGTGAGATCATATGGTATTTGCCTTTCTCTGATTGACTTATTTTGCTTTAGCACAATACCCACTAGTTCCACCCCTGTCATTGTAAATGGCAAGATTTCATTCTTTATGATAGCTGAGTAACATTCCATTGTGTATATGTATACCACACTTTCTTCTCATTTCCGTACATTTCTTCTCCCCAAATCCATGCAGTGTTCTGAATCTAACATTTAAGTCCTATGATACAAGTTTGATTGGCTTTTTCCTCTTAGCCCAGAAAATTCTCAGAGTATCCCAAGTAACAGTGGCTTTTCGAAGCAGAAGTAATTAGTTATAAAAGCCCCAATAACATGTATTTTCAATGTTTCATGACTACCTGTATGTCATATGTTTGCCTCTCAGTAAGTTTCTGAATGTAGATAATTATAATTAACACAGATACAAGGGGAAGGAAAAAGTCACACATCTTGCCTTCTTTTCATTTTGTCTTTCTCTTATCGTCCCCTTAAAGTCCTCTCTAAGTGCTGTGATTCCCTTAAAAGCAGTTTAGAATATATGCTCATCATAGGCCTTTCATTTGATTTTGGGAAACATTTCTACCCCCTGAAAAACTCTTGGGAAGTTTCAGTTTTCACAGTCAGGAGCCAATGGGGGGGAAAAAGTGTAATGGGAAACAGCGAAAGTTGAAAAACCCCAGAGCGTAAGGATAAAGCTCTGTGTGATTTTTGTTTTATTTTATTTATTTATTCATGAGGGACACACAGAGAGAAACAGAGATATAGACAGAGGGAGAAACAGGCTTCCTGTGGAGAGCCTGATGCAGGACTCGATCCCAGGACCCCGGGATCATACCCTGAGCCGAAGGCAAACTCTCAACCACTGAGCCACCCAGGTGCCCTGCTCTGTGCAATTTTAACCATACTCTTCACCCAAAAAGTATTTACTAATGCAAATGTAACAAGACCCATCCCAAGAATCAGCATTATACTGTCATTTCTGAACAGCTGTTTCTTGACATATTGTGTGTTACAAAGAAGTCTCACAGCTTCTTCATCTTTGGGAAACAGATTCTTCTACATCTCTATAATTGCCTACGGTGGCTCTTTGAAGTTTTGTTTTGATTTGGTTTTGTTTTGCTTATTAACACAGCGGGCTTCAGGTTTGAGTTTCCCTTAAACTTGCCTAGAAAGCGTGAAAAAAAACCCACTTTTTTAAAAAAAGATTTTATTTATTTATTTGACAGAGAAAGAGAAGGAGAGAGAACACAAGCAGGGGGAGCAGCAGAGAGAGAGGGAGAAGCAGGCTCTTTGTTTAGCAGGGAGCCCGATGCACGGCTCAGTCCCTGGGCCCAGGATCATGACCTGAGTGGAAGGCAGACGCTTGACCAACTAAGCCACCCCAGTGCCCTGAGAGCACCAAATTCTGATTTGGGAGACCTCAGTCAAGAAGTCAATCAAGTCTGCATACCAAAAGCAGAACATAGCTAAATGCAAAATAAGGGAATTTAATCAGCACCTCCACAGATTTGTTATGAATATGCGTTGCTAGAGAGGCACCTGGGTGGTTCCGTTGGTTAAGTGTCCATCTCTTGATTTTAGCACAGGTTGTGATCTCAGGGTCATGAGATTTACCCCCATGTCAGACTCTGTTCTAGGCATGGAGCCTCCTTAAGATTCTCTCTCTCCCTTTCTCTGCGCCCCTTCCTTTCCCCCACTTCACTCCCCCACCCCCACTTATGTGCTCTCTCTCAAAAAAAAAGTGGGTTGCTAGTTACATCTCTTCATTCAAGCAAAAATGGAATCTTACATGAGTAGCCTATGAATTCAAAGCCAACCTAAACTGGAGGGCAGTTGTTGCTTTCCCTAAGAGTTGTTACTAACACATTAGGCTACCATGGCCAGTCTGGAGACTCCTGTGTCCATGGACCTACACCTGATGTCCCACAAGGATGCAAGCTGAAAGCAATCATTAATGTTCTTCATCTGATAAGAAATACATTAGCCACATGTAAAGACAGTGGCACAGCATTCTTAGCTTTGATTCTGCAGAATGGAATTAAGTTTTAATCTTCACCTCTGTGAATCTTTCTCGTTCTTTGAGACTCAGCTCAAGTTCTACCTCCCCCAAACAAATCTTCTTAATTATACTCAATCAGTGTTCTCTTCATCCTCTGAAGTCTATAACATATAGTACTTGCCTGGGTTGGCAATTATCTTGTCACAGACATATTGTCACCTCCTCAACCAGGTATTAAATTTCTTTATATCCTCTAAAATGCCTAGCACAGTGATAAAGACATAGTAAGAACTCAAAAATACTTACTGATTAGATAATCAATTGGTTGAAGGTTTTATCCAAAATCATTTTAAATACTTCTTCCAACCTCCAATCTTTCTTCTTTATAGAGATGATCTGGGTTTTTTCCTTTACCATTTTGGCTTTCCAATTTACTCATTAGTTGTACAAGATTTTACCTTGGTTTGTACATGTAGAGCAAGGATGATATTCAAAATATTTAAAATCATTATGTCGGGGTACAGACCAATCAGAATGAAGCAGTTTACCAGAGGCCACCTGTTGTGTCTGGCATTAACCCTTTAGTTGACGAATTACAGGCAGGGCTCAGCTGTGTAAGGGGATGGCCAAAATGGCCAGAACAACTGGAGGATAACTAGCAGGGCAAGGTCTCTTTATCAACAGATATGGAAAGTGGTTTAATAGTTTTTAATAGCTTAACAACTAGTATTGTTAGAATGGTGCAAACTAATAATTACCAACCTTGGCCTGGCCCTAAAATCTTCAAAAGCAACAATTGCAAGCAGGGAAAATAAACAACTATCAAGCGGAGTCTGCAGGGAATGCAGTTTTTTTTTTTTTTTTAAGATTTTATTTATTTATTCATGAGAGAAAGAGAGAGAGGCAGAGACACAGGCAGAAGGAGAAGCAGGCTCCATGCAGGGAGCCCCATGTGGGACTCGATCCTAGGTCTCCAGGATCACACCCTGGGCCGAAGGCAGCGCTAAACCACTGAACCACATATAAGCCAGCCTCTTATATGTGGAGGTTTAAAAAAAAAAATAGAAGAACTCTCCATCCTTTTTCCTAGCTTTGTGTAGCCAGAATTTATAGGTACTTTAGAATTAGTTGAAATCACCAGGACTTTGTTTCTAAACTACAGCTTGGAGTAATTTATTCTAGTATTACAGAATGGCACTTCGTTTTGAATATTAATATTTGTCATTTTCTATGCATTCACTGACCCTGCAAACATTATTATGAATAATTGTTATCTATGTGCACTCCACCTTGTTTCAAGAAAAATGCTTAGGAAAATTCATAAAAAGATACCGTGCAGTAAGATAAAATATATTTGGTGTATGTGGGATGAACCAGATAAAAGTAAAAGGAGAAAAGATAGAATTAGGAGTGATGTTTGTATTCAAAGTACTTGCTATAAAGTCTGATACATTTGCAAAAAATGAGCTATGAATTTGGACTCTAATCTTTCTAGCAGATAAAATGCAGAAGGAAACATCAGTTATAAAATATACAGGGTCCATTGAGATAAAAACAAACCAATTGCTCAAAGAAACACACTGATTCATTCTCCTGAGACTGCTATCAATAATGAAGGTGTTTGCTTAAAATGGAATTCTTTTATACAACTGTTTTCTTTAATCAAAAGCTTGATATAAAAAGCTAATAAACCAAAACCCTTATTTTGCAGGTTTCCCACTTAAACTGAACTTAGTTTATTCAAGCCTCTCTTCTCCCAGCAAAGATCCAAAAATGATCCAAATCCCTATTAGTAAATAAGCCAGTCTTACAATTTTGAATATTGGGCTAAGTAGTCCTATCCTATTAGAAATGTTTGTTCCCTCTGAACTGTCAAAACCTGAATGAAATAGACATAGATTTTATAACATATTTTTGGCCCTTTGATCTCCTAAAAGAAAACAGTAGTCAAATGTCAAGGACAAGCTCAGACCTTGTAAATATGCCACAGCATTGCCAACCTCAAGCCTAGAAACCCATTTTGAGCAATTACTAGTAGGCCTATTTAATTTGAAATTCAATTTATGAGGCTCTTAATTCTAAGCAACTCTGCTATGAGGGAGAGGCTTTTCTAGTATACATTTGGGATGTGTCCCTTTGTGTTTCTGAAGAAGAGATGTGTTTTAGAACTTTTTGTGATAGATAGATGTAATTGGCTTCAGTGATTCAGAAACAGCATTCATTTCTGAGGCATTTATAGGAAATACATATTTAATAAGCAAAGAGTCTATCTCTCCCTCCATTTCCCAAGAGGCTTCTTGGAGGAAACTGGAAGGTATGATTTCTTTCAGTCATTCCATCATGCTCTCTTTTCACATCCAATATGCTAAATCACATAACCGCAAGGAGCAAAAACAGGGGCAGGGTTGGAAAAGACATGGGCTTTGCGCAGCACCGTGGTCACACCCTCCCTGAAGACTCAGTACCCTGAAACCAAAAGTCCAGTGACTGGCACTGCAATGCCTGGGAGGCACGCAATTAATGTGATGCGGTGCTGGTGAGTAAGAAAACGAAATGTGTGTCATTTTGATCATTTTGCTATTGACCCGCCAAATCATCAAACCCTCTGAGGCTCAGGTGATTTTTATGGTTAACTTTCAGAATACATGATAAGGCTGAAGGAGCTAGCTTTCAACTTTTTCTAAAATTCAGAATGTATAATTAGTATTACCTTGCTTACTTTAATTGTTCTGAAACTATAGAGGACTTGAGGAACTATACAAAATTATTTGGTTTAATGAACTCGGTTTTCAACTTATCTAAGTCACTAATCTTATTTCCTTTAATAAGGGCATGAACAAAACTCCCCTGGCTCATTAGTCCTGAAATCAGAAGTCAACTCCAAAGGGAAAAGTACTTAATATACTTAAAATGTTGAACATTTTTACAGGCCTTTCTCATACAAAGTCTTATTTAAACCTATCTTATGAGAAAGGTTTTTTGTTTTTTGTTTTAGCTTTGAGAGTTTTCCCTTAGCTTAGGTGCCCTCAGTGGGTATATAATTGAGTCTTAATAAGTACTCATTGGCAGAAAAGGAAGAGAGGCATCTGGGTGGCTCAGTGGTTGAGCATCTGCCTTTGGGTCAGGTCATGATCCCGGGGTCCTGGGATCGAGCCCCATATCAGGCTCACCACAGGGAGCCTGCTTCTCCCTCTGCCTGTGTCTCTACCCCTCTCTCTGTGTCTCCCATGAATAAATACAATCATTTAAAAAAGGAGAGAGACAAAGGTTCATTTTACATATGAGAAAATTCAGAGGAGTTGGAGATTTGTCAAGGCATATTGGGCTGCAGGAATAACCCAGAGTCTTTAAATCCACCATCCTTTATTACTCAAAATGGCTTTTGCTCTGCCTAGTATATAAAATAAAATTTTCCATTTTCTAGAAAATCATGATATTATTATTTGTGATCTCCAAATTGTTGTTCACTTATAACATTTGTATTCATTTCTCCACCAGTCTTTTTTTTTTTTTTAAGATTTTATTTATTCATTCATGAGAGACACAGAGAGACAGAGAGGCAGAGACACAGGCAGAAGAAGAAGCAGGCTCCCTGCAGGGAGCCTGATGTGGGACTCGAGCCCGGGACTCCAGGATCACACCCTGAGCTGAGGCAGATGCTTAACAACTGAGCCACCCAGGCGTCCCTCTTTACCAGTCTCTTTTTCTGATAATTTTTATTAGTATTCCACTCACTGTAATGAAACATGAACTCTAGCTGCAAACATTTCCCAAAATTACACCAACATTGTTGAGTGTTACTAGCAGCTTTAAGGCATGACTTTGGTATTTAACTTTTCATGCTAATTCTTAATTTGTTTCCAAGAGTAGAAACTTCTCATTCGCAACTCAAACCAAAAGGACATGATTCTTTACTTTTTTATTGTTGCCACTTTCTCCACGTCACTCATTTTAGCTCCTAAACAAATAACTGAGTTTTTCATTCAAACCTCTTAGAAATATCAGAGTAAAAATAAGAATCCATTAAGGTATAAGACATATACATGGAAGGTAATGTGGTTTCCTCAGGCATACAGTGAATAATAAATGTGCGCTCATACTATTTGTTTTATAGTGTTGAATGCAGAATCCCAGTGATGTAAATTGAACTGTGTTCCCTAAAAATTCATGTGTCCAAGCCCTAGTCCCCATTGTGGTGACATTTGAGGGTGGGGCCTTCGAGAGACAGTTAGATAAGGTCATGAGGGTCAGATCTTCATGATGCAATTAGTGGCTTTATGAGAAGAGAAAGATACTACTCTCTCTCCACCATGTGAGGACACAGGAAATAGGCTGCCACCTGCAAGCCAGGAATAGAACTCTTACCAGGATCAAACCGGCCGAACCTTGATCTTGGACTTTCCAGCCTCCAGAATCATGAGGAAAAAAATGTCTGTTGCTTATGCCTTCCAGTCTATGGTATTTTGTTATAACAGCCATGCGCCAACAATTTTAATTTAAAATCTAAATTGTATTTAGTCCATTATTAATAAGATGATTAGGACTGTGTTTTATTTTTACATTTAGCAAATGTTTACTGGTCATTGTCATTATTAGTCTTTACCAGCGTCACAAGTAACATGTCAAGAGTCTCACCTCCTTTTTGTAAAGAAACTTGATGCAGACAGGGCTATTAAAATATCATGATACTATGCCAGATTAGCCACTCAGCCAACTATAGACTTCAACTTGGGGGTTAAAGTTTGTTTCTTTAGGCTCACTCAAACTCATCCTTTATGATTCATAGATTTCTGGAAAGGGATGCTAAAGAAGCAGTGGTACAAATTGAATTACCCCTACCTCCTTGACCTTGGACATTTTTCTATCAAACTTCCTGCAACATAGTATTATATTTTTACATATCAAATTCTCTCCCCCAGGCCCTAGAACATGTCTCATTTGTTGTTGTTTTTCTTTTTAGCACCTGACACAGAGGCTGACCTAAACTGAACCTTCACAATTGTTTGGTGAGCAAATAAAAAATTGACTGAAAAGACTGAACATATGAATGCAACCTGATAAAGCGATTAAGAGTGTGGGCTTTGTGGTCAGACAACACAGATTCAAATCTCAGTTAGGTCATATCCTAGTGAGTGACCACAATCTCACTGAAATTTCTTTTCCTTATGTGTAAAACGGGTTTGGTAACAGTATCTCACTGAGGTGAGGAAAGGATGAGGTAATGCACATAAAAGACGTGGCACAGTATTGGCATCAAAGATACTACTCCCGTGAGTTACCCCACCTCTATCTATGTTGTCTCAACACATTTCTTATCCCTCTTTACCCTGGCTTCCAGTGGAAGAAAGGGAGGTCATGAGGTTTACCTGAGAGGGGTAAAAAAAATTCAGAGAAGATAGTGAGTGTGAAAATACAATACAAATTCTAGGTACAAATGCTACTATTTCACTGTCCAAAACGTAGTCTCTTAGGAAAGCAGTAGTAACAAAGTAGAGTGAGCATCAGACTCAGATTTGAGAACCAGTTCTAATCTTGGTTTTACCATTCTAATCCTAGACAAAGCACATAAATTTCCTGGGCCTCTGTCATCTTTTCTTGAAAATAAGGTGGTAGCCTAGATCATTTTTTAAATCGATTCTGTGCCTAATATTGTATAAGTTATATCACTGTTATTTATACATTCTGAATGTTTCTTTCTTGCCTGAGAATATGGATATGAAATATTGTTGTATATCTCAGAGGGAGATGAGTAGTCAACAGATGTTTTAGAGATGGGCAAACTGAAATGCTGTGTGACCAGTCCCCAGTCCAGCGAAGGTCAGTGGTGGAGGACCTAAGAAAGAGAGGCCTTAGAAAAAGAGAGGCCTAAGCCCATTTCATGAATATGCTTTTCCACTGATTTTCAACTAATTCTACATTTAAAATTCTCCTGGTTAAACAAGTTATGGTACCTGCATTGGAATACAATAGGCTCATTAAAATGATGTAGTAGAAAACTTTTAATTAGATATAAAGATACTGATGAAAACTGTTACAAAATGAACATATTCCATATCCATTATGGACACACACACGGGCACATGCACACTCAGTCCAGACATTAGTAATAATGGCATTTTCTGAGATAGAAGGACACAAAGACTCAATCAGGTAGAGGATATAGTAAGGAATTGAAAATACATTAAAAACTCTGAGGGTCAGGCTAACAGATTTAGGTAAGTGTGTCTCTACAGGTGCAGAGTTCCCTAATTCTTCAGATTTCATGCATTGTTTGAAAGCTGTAAATGTGAGAGTTATTGCTTGCTCAACAATTTTCTGAGAAAACTAAGTGAGAAAATACATACTAATGCCTCCAGCCCAGTGCCTGTCCACACTAAGTGTTGAAGGAGAGCTAGTTCCCTTCCACTCTCTGTCTCTGTGTGAGGCTCTACTTAGTAGGCCAAAAAAAAAAAAAAAAAAAAAGGAATCCTGCATTCTTGCTCCATAATTTAATCCCTTTTCTCAAAATGGCTTTCTGAAGAAGACTTCCAGATAAATCCACTTGCCTTCTGATGGTAGAGGCTAAAAATAGAAAACAATAATTTATTACTCCATGCCTATCTAACTCTGTTTTGATTTAACAATACAAATATACTATCTGGACACATTTTGGGAGAAAGAGTGTATGAGATATGAAGGAAAGCACTGCTTTTTAGCTGTGCCTATAATAGGTTTACTCAATATATTAATTTTATAACTCACTTTTTCATCTATATTTCTTGAAGTCATTAAGCATTTTTATGAGTCCACTGATAATCTACTTCTTATTGCTAAACTTTATTTCTAACACTTCCCCCTTACCCATACACACACTTAGTCTTCAGTCCTTCTATACTTTGTTTTTCTTTTTCTTTCTTTTTAATTTTTTAACTGATCTCTCGCTCTCTTTTTTAAAGACTTTATTTACTTATTCATGAGAGACACAGAGAATCAGAGACATAGGCAGAGGGAGAAGCAGGCTCCCCACAGGAAGCCTGATGTGGGACTTGATCCCAGGACCCTGGGATCACAACCTGCACCAAAGGGAGATGCTCAACCACTGAGCCACCGAGGTGCCCCTTAACTGATCTCTTAATAAAAAATTAGGTTTCAGAGATAGAGTAAATTTTAGAGGTAAGCAAATTGAAATGGACAAAGTGGTTAAATATACCATTGTACATAAAAATATGAGAAGCCTTTTGTTAATTTCATTGTCTTAGTTACTTTATTTATCTGGGGTAGTAGGTTCCTGTTTTCTTTCTCAGGAAACTACTATTCCTTCTGCCAAGACAGCCAATCAGTTCTTTCAAACTCATGACCACACCATCCATTTCCTTTTCCAACATTAGCTTATGCAAGTGTCATAATAACAGGAAGCCTGTAACAGCTACAGCAGGTACAACTGCAATCTGTGTGTTCCCTAAAATATTAACATTTAGACTTCTCTAACATCCAGCCCTCTTCAAAACTGCGTTTCAGACCATAACCAACAAATCAGAGAGCAGGAGCAAGAAAGGATTTAAGAGATTTGTTTACTGCTAGGAAAACCTGCCAGCTGCTACAATACCTGCAGGTCTAGGATATTATGCTCAGCCTTATTCTCAGTTAAAGAAATACAAATTAAGATAATTATAAGGCAGTACTTCTGAAGCTTTAGAGTGCTTAAGAATTGCCTTGAAAGTTTGTTCAAAATGGGTATTTCCAGATCCCATCTCAAGAGACACTTTGAGAAGATCTGCAAGAAAGCTAGATTTCTGAAATATTTAACAGGCATCCCAA
This sequence comes from Vulpes vulpes, assembly GCF_048418805.1. Lineage (NCBI taxonomy): Eukaryota > Metazoa > Chordata > Mammalia > Carnivora > Canidae > Vulpes > Vulpes vulpes. Next base: position 84,903,819 of record NC_132786.1, read on the forward strand.
GTGATTCTGATGCAGAAGCTTCATGTCCCGTGTTTTGAGAAAAATTGCTTGATAGTCCCAAAACATGCCTGATAAGTTAACAAAATAAGAAAATATTATATAACCCACAGTTGATGGGACTATGAACAGGGACATTACTAATTGCACTATGAATTTGTTATAAAATAGGTAACATGCCCAGCAGAAACTGTCAAAACAACCAAAATCTGTTGCCTGGTATTTCTTTGGGGAGAATCATAACCCAAGGAAGTATTCTAGAGTATTAACTCTAACGTTAATATTTAAAGGCAGTGAAGTACTATTTATAATACAAAAATATTAAACAACAAAAAATATTAACAATAAGACGGTTTATCTATTATTAACAAATGTTTGTTTAGCACTACCGTGAGAGATAAAATACTCGGCCCTTTATGAATATTACCATTTAATCCTCGTTTTAAGAAAACCTCATTATGGCTGAGCAAATAAGATTTCTGAACCTGAACATACACTCTATAGATATTTTAATCTCATATGTGTGGGTCAAAATGATTCATAGAGTTCTAAAAACTAACATAAGGTGGAAATGGCAAAACACAATAACCTAATTACAATTTTAAATAGAGATGTAGGGATTATCAAAGATTATCGAAGGGATTAGTGATATAAAAGAATAACAGTGTGTGAATATTAGATGTTTAATTAAATTATTTACTTGACAAGTTTTTAAGAGCTCATAATTCTGTATATTCACAAGCTAAAACAAGCAATGAAATAATTTCAGTATGTCAATAATATGAAGATTAGAGGATGGAAATTATAAAACAATCAATATATTCAAATGAATGGTAGTATTACATATAAAGAGAAAAGATGATAATAAGTTTTGTAAGGTCTAGATTAAGATCTGAAGTTCTGAGTTAATTCTAAAGGATTTTTTGAAACTCAGAAATACTTTTCAAAATGTCTAGATATACCGGATCCCTGGGTAGCACAGTGGTTTGGCGCCTGCCTTTGGCCAAGGGCGCGATCCTGGAGACCCAGGATCGAGTCCCACGTCGGGCTCCCGGTGCATGGAGCCTGCTTCTCCCTCTGTCTGTGTCTCTGCCTCTCTCTCTCTCTCTCTGTGTGACTATCATAAATAAATAAAAAATTTTAAAAAAATGTCTAGATATATTTTTAGAAGTCAAATAAACACTGGATTTTACCATTTCCCCTAGAGTTTTTCATTAGCTTTGGGTAGCAAACACTGGTCGAGTTTCTCTTGCCATCCGCAAGACCACCTGGACTCCATCTCCTAGATTTCCTTCTTTCAGCAATGAATCATGATTCTAGTTATTCCCATACATACTGCCAGATAAAAGCCACAGGACAGCTGTAGAGATAGCCCCTATGATGGCTCAGATCCAGAATTACATTTTATGTGAGATCAGTCTCTCTTGAATTTTTTTTAAGTTCCTTTGAATTGGCACATTGCCAGAAAGGGGCTAATATTCTTGATAATTTGTTTTAGCCTCAAAGAAAGTATATACATAAACATATACAAATCTAATATAAATCTGTGTATGTAAACCTAATTTTACACGCACACACACACAAACATACATGTGGATTTGCACTAATATCAAAGTCCATAGAAGAAGTTATTTCAAGTTTATTGACATTTAGCCACTTGGAGGAAAATTGGCAGATTCATTCCAAAATAATTAATTTTTGCTGAAAACACTCAGAGGTCTGTTTTCCCAAAGCAACCCTATGAGCCATGTGCTGCACTGGTAAAGGCATACTTCATTGGGCATCATCATTGCTTTCCCATCTGGCAACAGGTGGCCATTAATATGAAATGTTATACTAACACTGAAATGAAATCCATGCATAATCAGTGATTTTGGAGAGTGCAGGAGTGCTTGAAAATATGAAAACTGCTCATTTCTTTAAACAAGCAAGCCTTCATTCCAAACTCTTCAAAAACAGAAAATGACCATGGGCATCAGCTATAATGATGTGGTTTCCAAACTTTTTGCTTTTGTAGCACTAAAACACCTGGAAAAGTGATATGTAGAATTGGAATCCTTCTGGTTAAAAGTAGAGTAAGCACTGTGATGGTCCACAACAATGATGGTAGCCCTAGTGGATGCTCTCTGGGGCACATTTTATTAGACACTCTTCTGACAAAACCTTATGGGCTCACTAGGCTTCTAAATATGGTAGCAAGGAAAATTAGGCAGGAGGCAGCTCATACCCTCAACTCAATAGGAGAGAAAAGCTTTAATGAACAGTGGCTTCATCTCTTACACACATCATGAGTCCAAGTATCTAGCATATTTAGCTAACCATGATTCAAACTGAAAATGGGTAGGGGCACAAGTTGAAATCAGGGATTATCCTGAAGAATTTAGATCTATGCCTTCATTGAATTCTGGTTTGCATTATGCCTTATTTTTATCAACGGCTATTATCTAAAATATACACAGAACTCTTAAAACTCAACAATAAGAAAACAAAGAACCTGTTTAAAAAATGGGCCAAAGACAGACACCTCATCAGATGAGATACGCAGATGACAAATAAGCCTATAAAAAGATGTTCCACCACTTATGTCATCAAGGAAATGCACATTAAAAAAACAATGAGATACTACTATACACCTATTAGAATGGCCAAAATCTGGAACACTGACAACACCAAATGCTAATGAGGAGCTGGGGCCAAAGGAGCTCTCATTCATTGCTGGCAGAAATGCAAAATGGTACAGCCACTCTGGAAGACAGGTTGGCAGACTCTTACAAAACTAAACATACTCATAATCTAACAATCATACTCCTTGTTATTTATCGAAAGGAGTTGAAAACTTATGTCTACACAAAAACCTATACACAGATTTTTATGGCAGCTTTATTTGTAACTTCCAAAACTTGGAAGTAACCAAGATGTCCTTCAGTAGGGAAATGGATAAACTGTGGTACATCCAGGCAATGGAATATTATTTAGCACCAAAAAGAAATGAACTATTGAGCTATGAAAAGACATGGAGGGGCCTTAAATACATATTACTAAGTGAAAGAAACCACTCTAAAATGGTACATACTATATGAGTATGACTATATGGCATTCTGGAAAAGGCAAAACTACGGAGACAATAAAAAGTCAACAGTTGCTAGGGTTCTGAGAGTGGGGTAGGATGAATAGGCTGAGCACAGAGGATCTTCAGGGCTTTGAAAATACTCTGTGTCATCCCATAATGATGGGTATATATCATTATTCATTTATCCAAACCCATAGAATAGTGCATACTGTAAAATATGGGCTTTGAGTGATTGTCATATGTCAGTGTAGGTTCATTGATCATAACAAATCTACCACCCTGGTGGGGGATGTTTATAATGGGGAGGCTATGCATGTGTAGGGGAAATATGTGATATATGGGACCTTTCCTTCATTTTGCTGTGAACCTAAACTGCCCTAGAAAATAGTCTTAGTGAAAAAAAATTTCTAAGCAAAACAGAATCATTGGATTAAGTATCTATTCTCTCACGTTGACCCCTTTAAAATATATCATGCTCATTTGGATATCTAACCTAACCATGACTTTGCATGCCATGCTCTCAACACTACAGCAGATCACATAGATATTTGATTTGTAGGTCCAATGAGCACAAATTAAAACTTGAAAAAAAATTGTGGGAAGCCTTCATCACTCCAGGCTGTTTAGAACTATGAAAAACAAACCCAAATGTTCCTTGAGTCTACAAAACAGTGTATTCAGGGAACCCTAATATGAAAATATTATGCCCTTAAACTTATAGAATGTCTTGTGGAGAGCCAAGTTTGTTAAAATTATGTTCTTTGGTTTCAATATGTCCCTTTCATGCAAATGAGCCTGACTATGTAGCCTCTTGTCTCTTCTCACCAGGAGGCCTACTGCTTATTTCTAATATGTTTGTCTCAAGTTTGAGAACTTTGCCAAGATCACAAGCTGCTAGAACAACCTTTCTCTTTTTAATTTCCTTCTTTCCCCAACTAAATTCTTAATTGTCAAAAATATTAAAATGGAGATAATCTCTCACTGGAGCATTTGTGAAAATTACAGAGTCCTCAGTGACTTCCGATGTGACTGGGACCAGCTGCTGATAGTAACTCAGATAACAATGTGTTTCAAACAGCTAATCTAGTGAAGCTTTCTAAAAATATTAATAATAAAATCCAAGTGATTTAATTTCTCTAGATGAGTATAACGCAAGCTCACTGACTCCGTGCGTCATCAGGCTCTGGTTGCTAGGAAATCCATGAATAGAACTTAATATGCATTCAGCAACAGGCTGCAGACGCAATTTATCTCCATGGATGCTCCCTCAATTGCCTTTGAAATGACATTAAGATAACTTTGAAGCATTTGAGACAAGCCAGAGTCAGTGAACACAAAGGAAACAGACCATTTTTGGGCAACCATCTGGACTTCCTGCGTAGCTTTTTGAAGTTCACACTCCCTGGGCTATGCATATCTTAATGTATATTCTATGTAGGTAGGGATTGTGGAGTTATGTCCATACTGTGAGTAGTAAATGAGGGACAGAGAATGATGCAGAAGTGTGGGTTTTGGAGACAGATTCATCTAAGATCAAATTTCAAGTCAGGAACTCACTAGCTTGGGTGTATAAACTTTTCTGAGCTCTGGTTTCCTCTTCTACAAAATGAGACTGACCTTATGGAATTTTTGTAAGCATATGTACGTATCTAAAGCCTCTGGTATACCATACCAGCACAATCAGTGATATAACAAAACTAGCAGTGGAAGGAAGTGGCAATAGTAGATTTAGTAGAGTCACAGCAGCAGAAGTACAAGAGTAGTTATTGCTATCAGTACTGCCACCACTATGATAACTACTACTACCACTACTGGAAATAATTATGTAATAAGACAAGAACTCTTTAGCTTTAAAGCTCTATATAACTACTACGACCTAAAAACAAACTAAAGGGGAAGAGTAGTTTATAAAGAGCCCCAAAACAGGGTGAGGGCCTCAGTGGCTCAGTCAGTTACACATCCAACTCTAGATTTTGGCTCAGGTCATGATCTTGGGGTCCTGGGATTGAGCTCTATGTCAGGCTCCCCATTCAGCAGGGAGTCTACTTGTCTTGCTCTCCCTCTACCCCCCCATCACCCCCACTTGTATGTACTCATTTGTGCACATGTACTCTCTGTTTCAAATGAATAAATATTTTTTTTAAAAAAGCCCCAAAATATTCACTTTCACCAAATTTCACTAAATTTTGCATTATTATCAATATTGCCCTAGAGATATATGGGAAGCAAATTTTCCCTTTCCAGGTTCTTTGCCTGGCCTAATAATTAATTTTTTTATAAAACAGATTAATGAGAGAAAAGCCAATTTAATTACCTATGTACATGTGCCCCACAAAGACATGAGAGGCTCCTGACAGTCAGTCAATTGAGGTTTATATGGCATCTTGAGTGAAACAGAAGGGGGTAGTAGTCTGGGGCTTCCAATTTATAGGAAGATGGGAAGAGTAAATGTTTGGTAAACAAATGTTTGCTATGCCAAGGGAGGAGTCTTATGTTTAAAAAAAAAAAAGTTATTTCTGGTAGTAGCTCTCTTCCTGATATAGTCTCCTCATCTAAATTCTTTTAGGCAGTTAATGGGGAGATAAAAAAACTCTTCTTGAGTCTCTTGGGCCTTGATCATCCTCAGCTCAAAATAATCCACATACCAAAGTGGCACATTCTAGGATGAACTGCCCTGAACCCCATCACTTAACAAAGGATGTGGATAATGGTGCCACCCACTGGTAGGACAATTTGTTCATGGTAGAACTTTGATTTTTGTTTTGCTTATACTGTGAAGCCCAAGTCCCCTAATTCACATTGTGAAGAATTCCTTTTTATATCTGAGTAGTCCTCATGACAGAGATAACAAAGACTTAAAAAGTATTTACTCCTTCTATCCACACTGGGAAGAATCTCTGGGTGGCACAGTTGGTTAAGCATCCGACTCTTGGCTTAGGCTCAGCTTGTGATCTTGGGGATGTGGAATCAAGCCCTGCATCAAGCTCTGTGCTCAGTGCAGAGTTTGCTTGGGATTTTCTCTCCCTCTCTGGCTTGTGCTCTCTCTTTTCTGTCTCTAAAATAAATAAATCTTAAAAAAATAAAGAATAACCCTCCATATAATGTGTAATATCTACACAGCCAGCTGATAGAAAAAGAAGTTAAATAATCCTTATGATTTAAAAGAGTAAACTTCCCTAATCTTTTCCCAGAATAACTTGCAACTCCATGCACCCATTTCTCTGCTCAGTCCTGGGAAAGTTCTAGCTCTTTTTTCTTTCTAGATTTTGAACCAACATAAGCTTCTGAGAAATTTATAAAGACTCATTTGATTTTAATCATGGAAACAGACACTTCTTTTCCTTTAGGACCCCAGCAGATGACACTGCATCAAAATTGTCTTATATATATGATTGCAAGGACTTTCCCCAATTCTTCTGCTTCTGTACCTGGAAATTCCCTTTTCTAGCTATACTTACCAAAACAGCAACATTTAAAATGTCTTGGGCATGCAGTGTTCCACATAGGAGAAAAATCTCACAAGGAAACATAGCTTGTGTCCTTTCTTTCCTTCCTGCACTATTCTACTCATACTGAGTGCCACATCCTGTCCTCCAACTATATGCACATACCTGGGGCACACAGGATCCATCTACACAAGTGTCTTGCTGGCTGTACACTTCTTGGCAGTGCCCTGTCAAAGATTCTTGTCCTCATCTCCTATCCTGAGACATTTTGGGGCCAGGCTACATAATTTAATAAAATATTTTATACTAAGGTGGTAAAGATTTATACTTATTTAATTGATTCAAAAACAGTTATTGTTTGGAGGCTGAGGGTATAGAGAAAGGAGCATTGGATCAAATTAAAGAAGGCTATAATTCTAGCCTCCTCTTCTTGAAGACTTGGAGGGGGAAATGTGGCAAGGAACACAGACTTTTTCCACATTGAGGAAAAGCCAAAGAATTCTAGGCATTTAAAGTGAAGGCAAAGTAGAATGCATGTTAAATGTATACAACACAGTTGGAGCTTCATTTTGTGGCCACAGGCGAATAGCTGAAGGCTTGGTTGAGAAGAGTTTTATCACCAAGAGTTCTAATCTAGGGAAGATATGCAGGAGTGGAGTACAAAATGAGTTGTATTTAGGAGCATGGAAGTAGGAAGACAAGTTAGCTTTGCCTCTGCCCTCTCCACCTGGTTCAAAGATAGCATGGAACCCTGAACAGATTGGTGGTTATGGAGTACAGCAGAAATGAGTGTGATATAGGCATCTCTCTGAATCTGTGTTCTTCCTACCATCTCTGTTTTCTGCACTTATTTTTGCTTGGTCTGTCTCAGAAACAGGTAGACCTCAAAAGTATTGCCAAGCAGGCCCAGGAGACACATGGGAAATGTGAAGATCTCAGCTCCAACAGAGAAGCTTTTTTTTTTTTTTTTTTTTTTTTTTTTACTATTTACCAATTTCTGCTCACAGTGACATAATTGGATCATAATGAACAAAAGGACAAAATGGTAAGTGAAAGACCTAAGCAATTATTTCAGCCATTGTCCTCAAAGTACAGAGGAGGTAACTGAGTCACTGAGATATAGAAAGCCTTGTCCAAAGTCACACAATGCAAAGAACAAGGAGCCTAAGCCTCCTGGCTTCCCTTGAGGGCTATTTTCAGGCTTCCACCCAGAGCTTCTTCCTGCCAGCAAGTTGCACTTTTCCAGTGACAAAAGTTTCTAACGTCCCTTTGGGACAGAGATTCTCACCTGCAGATAAGGGAAGGAGGAACTCAAGGGTATCAAGCGGTAGTCCATCAGTGTCTCAGTTACTACACAGATTTTTCTGATAACGTGAAGTTCCTGCAATTCCTGGATATCTTATGCTAAAATCATGTCATAATCATTTCAATATTGAAAGCCACTAACCAAAAAAAAAAAAAAAAAGAAAGTCACTAACCTTTAGGCTGTATCTGTCAAAACTTCCTCTACGTAGATATCCGTGGTTAGGGATGGTTGAGGTCACAGACAGCCTCAGTTTGTTCTCCACCCTAGGAAACAGGAGCCTGTTCTCCAAACTCTTATTCAGGTTGGTTCCTAATTCCACCACCAAAAATGAGGATTTTTGAAAAATATCCCTTCTCTTTTTAGTGAGTGTGAAAACTTAGGGAAAAACTCCAAATAAAACATTTGGCTGCTAGTTTTACTTTCCACCCTCTGCAGAGAGAAGAGCATGAAGCATATAAAGAAGTATGAAGGGCATCATAGGAGATCTCACTTACTCAAACAGTGTTTGCTAGTTCAAGGGTGGCCACTTCTGCTTAAATGCTTTCAGAAGTATTGACACATATTGATCCAAGAAATAAAAAATCACAAGTGACATCTAGATAACTGGTTTTTAAAAAGTGGTTTGGCTTGAAAACTTTCAATCTGGACAGGAAATTATACAGCAGTAAAGTAAAATATCACTAAGAAGGGACTGAGTTTGCTCTGGGTCTGGTCTTTGCTGGCAGAGTAGCCGCCTAGTGGGCATGTGGCCTTGCCAAGCTGCAGTTCCCCATCAGAAAATGAGAAAACTAAACCTACTCTCACAACCTTCTGAGATAGTCAGTATATGTTACAGACAAGAACATTTAACTCTCAGAAAGTTCCAAGCTCTGCAAAGTTCACAAAGCTAGTATAAAAGGCAGGGGGGCAAAATTCAAAATTCAGTTCAGCTCACCATCAAGGATAACATTCTGTACTAATGATTTTCAACCTGTGCTCTGTGGTCACCTGCAAGGTATTGGGGTGGAGATGGAAGTGGCAAATGAGTAGGGATCTAGAACCTTCCACTCTAGCTTCAGCAAGAACAGCTCTATACAACGATCATTTGTATATATTGACATTTCATACATAGTTGGTTTAAGAAATTATTTTTTAGCTAAAAAAAAACATTGAAAAAGTCTTCTATATTACACTTCCTTCCAACATATCCCTTAGTTTCTCAAGCAGTGCCACTCCAATAAAATTTTTAGTGATAACGGAAATATTCTGTATCTGCCTTGTTCAGTACAATAGCCAGTAGCCATTTGTGGCTCTAGTGCACTTACAATGGGGATAGTGTTAAAAGCAAATGAATTTTTAATTCTATTAAATTTTAATTAATTTAAATTTAAATAGCCACATGTGGCCACTGGCTACCATATCAGATAGTATAGTAATCTACAGAAATAGATGAGGAGGGAAGGCCCTAGGGGTTAACAAAAATTGAGCTGTGATAATGGCAAAACTTTCATTTTAAGCTTAAACACCATTTGGCAAGAGTAGTGAGAAGCTGAAGAGCTTTCACTCAAAAAGAAAGAAAAAAGGGAAAGAAAGAAAGCAAGAAGAAAAGAAAGAAGAAAAAAAGAAAGAAAGAAAGAAAGAAAGAAAGAAAGAAAGAAAGAAAAAGAAAGAAAGAAGAAAGAAAGAAAGAATCAGATCCTGTGGCTTCTATTATTGTTTGTTGTTGTAGTTTTTTCCTAGAGCTGATTAAATGGCTGTTCTCATCTTTATAATATGCAGGCAAAAGAGTTACAGTTGAGGGTATCTGTGTTCTCTGCGTAGCTATTTACCTGCACTGAAACAGAAGCTCTGCTTGTCTTCATAAGTTATTTTATATTCATCTTGGTATTTACAAACAGGTGATTTTCTAATGTAGCAATTTTTCCTGTCAATAGGATAATTGAAAGATGAATTGCAATTTGTTTCCTCTCACATACTTTTAAAGCAGACCACCGTCTTCTCCTGGGCTCTGTTCCTCTCCCATCTCTGCTGGTGAAAGCCTGGGCACCTGCCAGTCAATTGACCCCCCCCCCTCCAAAGGGAAAGAGGCCTGGGGCAAGGAGGCAGACCAGAGAGAAGTCCTCCCTTCGAGTCACAGCTCACAGAAGTGAGAAAGGATTCAAGTCAAATGTCTATCTCTAATGGATTATGTTACAGCTGTCTTCTTTCTCAGTGACTGAATAAACACAAAATCAGAGTTCATTTTTTCACCTGATTCTAGAGAAACCAGTGCATTCATAGTTCAATTCTTTCCGCATAGGTGTAGCCTTCCCCACCCCCTTTCATATCTCAGTGAATCAGGAATCAGGCCACCTGACAGCAGAGGCTGCAGCAATCATTTCTCATATTGTCATATGATGAATGTCTGAACAATGCTTCGTTTAAACAAAATCTGAGTCTCACAGCTTCAAAATGCCAGTACCTTTTCCCCAAGCGATTCCACAGTGGGTCTGCATTAATTCATTCAGACATACTAGAGTTAGACATTAAAATAAAAATATTCTGAACCAGATTATTCCTCTCCATTGGAATAGAAATAGGTCAATTGATCAAACCTGGAAGATAGAATGTAGAACCCAGACAGAAATAAGACTTTGTAAGGTAGAGTTCTTTAAGGATATTGCTTGCCTACTTTTACCCACCAGAATCTTGACTGAAATCATTAGGCAAGGTCAACCAAAGGGAAAGTAGTCTCATTAGTTAAAGCCTTTGAAATGACCTTGAACCATGACCCCCTTGGCCAAGGCTATAAAGAAAAGAGCTTCTAGTCAATTATTTACACACATAAACATGATTAACACACATATAAAATCAACTGGAGAGCCAGCCCAGCATGATAGGAGTTGAAAACCAGAGCCTCCCCACTTAATCTAAGCCCTCAAAGCAAAAGTCACACTCAGAGAAATGAATTCTCTGGAGTACAAGGCTTGCCACCTCCAGCAAGCCTTCCCTAACTGATCTAGTCCAAATCCAAACTGGGTTTGTATTGCTTTCCTTCTTGTTGCCACACCTTATTCACTTAGCAGTTTTCCAATGCTTTAAAACAAAGACTACTTCTCTTCAAGACTAACATCTTTGAGAGTTGGGTCTGCATCAAATATTCTTATACGTGCCAGCCCAGTGCCCAAAACCATTTGACAAAAGTAAGTAGTAGAGAGTATTTTCTAGGTATGCTGTGGTTAATTAACAAGCAATCTTTTTCCATTTCCATTTCTCTAAACCATAAGCAATTTAACTATGTTTTTCCACTCTTATTTGCATATCTACTTACAATGTCATCGTGTTTTACATATATATGTTCATTTTGCTTACACAAAATGAAGCTATTTTTCTGCAATCACCGGAATACTGTTAACATCCAGAGCCTAGAGTTTCCCATCTGGTAGCAAATCCCACAACAAAGAGCCTTTTTGGAAGCTTGGTTAATCCTCTAAAGAGATGTATTTCACAACTCAACTTTTATCTGATGTCAACAGAAACATATTTTTGCAGAATGTGGCTCATGTGCAAGTATGCTGAATTCCTAGTTTAAAATACAGAGAAATGGAAGGGGTTGTGGGTAAATTTGAAAAGGGAGAGTAGTCTCATTAGTTAAAACCTCTGAAATGGCCTTGAGCCATGACCCCCTTTGCCAAGGCTATAAAGAGAAGAGTTTCCAGTCAATTAATGAGGCCAACATTTTTCAAGCCCTTTCTCTGGGGAAGACCTCCTGCTGGAAGGTCAGTGAAAGGAGTTCATTTGGAAAAGATCAACAAAAACCAATAGAATAGAAGCAAGAAGAATTCCTTCTTTTTTCCTAGATCACTATTTCATTCTTTCTGCCTTTTCCTCAACTCTCTACCTACCTTCCCAATCTCTCACTCTCAGCTGAACTAACTTCTCATTTCATTCAGGGGGAAAAAATAACAGGAAATGAGAATCAAATTTCCACAAGCACTAACACCGCCACCTTTTTATCACCATCTACCAAGATACTGGCATCTGGGCCCATCTACTCTGACTTTCTTCCCATTACAGTGGATAAATGGTCCTATCTAAGACCAGCCTCCTCTTACCTGTTGACGACACCACTACTGTAGTTGTCCTCTTTCTCACATGTGACATCAAGGTTTCTGTCTCTACTGGGTCAGTGCATCATCACGAAATGCCCACTCACATCTCTTCTTGCCACTTTCTGAGTTCTCTGCCTCCCCATATCCTACGACATTAGAAAAAATTGTCTGTATTTGCTGCCTCCAATTCTTCTCCTCTCATTCATCTCACTCCTGTCATGCTTTTGACCCCATGAATCCACCAGTGGTGGAGTCTCCAATGATCAGATCATTGCTGATCCAAAGGCAAATTCTTAGTCTGCAACATTGGCATAGTTGGATAATACCTTCCTTCCTGAAACATCCTCTTCATTTAGCTCTGCCTTTTGGGTTTCCTTCCCTCTCACTGGTTGCTCCTCCAGTCTCATGTGCTAGTTTCTCATCTCTGCAACATCAAGTATCCTCAGGGGTCAGTTCTTAAACCTCTTCCCTTTTCTGGTCTCACTCCATATTAAGGAATTTAAGTTGTCTTCTAGACATTGGCAATTTCCAAATATATACATTTCCCTCTGTATATTAGACTCATATATTCATTTACTTACATCACGTCTCCATGTATATATCCAATAGTGTTTCAAACCCAACAAATCTAAAACCAAATTATTGATTTTATTCTCAAACTTACTCATCTCACTGTCATTGTCCAGTAAATGGCAAATCTGTTATTCTAGTTACTCAGGCCAAAAGGTAAGTGTATAAGCTCCTTGGGGGCAGGGTCTTTGTACAGTTTACCTTGCACATCTGCAACAGTGCCTGGCATATAGAGGGGAACTGACAAATGCATGCAGAGTGAGGTACTGCTATAGAGTTATACATAAAGGACATTGAAAAGGGTCACTAATCCCAAATTTAAGATGGGGGTTGGGGGCAATTCTTCATTAATTACTTCATGAGAAAAAATTTTAATTTGGTTTTGAAGGATTAATAAGAATTCGACAGAAAAATAACAGGGAAACATTCTTAGCAGAGGGAACAGCATAAGCAAATATAAAAAGATGTGGAAATGTGTGTCATGTTTACAGAACTAGAACCATGTCAGTGAGGTGCAGGGTAAATGATGAAGCACAGTGGGAGATGATCCTGGCAGAGTAGTTTAAGGCTGGATCTTGTAGATTCTTGTTAAGAAGCTTGGAATTTATTTTATGGACAAAAGAAAGCTGTAAACACAATGATGGAGATACAGTATATGATTAATAAATGTTTCCGGGAAAACAAAAGCAAGATCAATATGGGTGACAGACTGGGGAGGTCAAGGGGAAAGTATGGAAGTATGGGAATCCGTGGCACTAGTTCGGTAGAGAGGGAAAAGCATGCGCTAAACTGTGGTACTAAGAATGGCCAGTAGAGGGAAGCTATAGGAGGGGCTGTAGAAACAGAATTGTCATGGCAAGTTGGTGAAGAAGCATCAACAGAGGGACAAAATGTTACTAACCTCCAGATTTCTTCTCTGACACCCTGAAGTTTTTTTAAAACAACCGGAAGAAGTACATCCCAAACTCCTGGCAGTCTCAGATACTGTGAGACAGATGAGGAAGAGGCCACCTATAGGCAAGGACAGGCTGCAGACATTTGAGTAGAAGCATGTTCACAACATTTACATTCATCTTCTCTGTGCAGTGATCCCATGTGGTCATCAAATAGCCATTTTCCCATCATCCTGGCATTACTTTTAGGTGGGATTCCACCACAGAGGACTTAGTTGAAGATAGTATAAGCATTATGCCAAAGGTTGGAGGTGAGAGAAAACTTCATTATTACTAAATTTTCTCTGTAATCAGCCTGGCTTTCAAGAAAGAAAAGAAAACTCACTATCTCCCCTCTTGCACCGCATGCATCAATTCTGCCCTGAACCTCCAATTCTTGCTTGTCCTATTAGTTTTGTATTCAGCTATATTATGGCTTAAAGAGATTTGGAGGCAGAAGCTAGTTGGAAAACTCAACATCATTCATAAAACTATCAGTATTGAGAAAAATGTGTTGAGTTTCAAACTACACATTTATAAGTAAACTTCAGTATTTCATCCATTAACACAGGAAATAGGATTTCTTGTTCTGTTCTTTGTGATTTGTATTTCCACTCCTCTGTCAATTATTCATTATTACACAGCTTCTAAGAGGGCATGAAGTTAACAATAAAAATTACATTAATAATAGAGTGAGTTATTAAAATTTAGTTTAATAGCCACTATATTTGTGATGATAATTATAGTTATGACTAACTGTGATTATAGTAGTCATTGTAATCATAATAACCTCGAGGATAGTTTAATGCTAATTACTCCATCATAAAGAAATGAGAATATAGAACTCTAAGTGAATATACTTATGATTGTAATGCAAAAGAATGTATATGGATATTAGTTACTAGATATTAGCCTTCTCCAGGAAACTGGAGCAAAGAAAAATTTTGGTGAATCCAGACTTGATTCAGATCTGCTTTAGGTCTCCTGAGGAAAAAATCATTCTTGAAACTAAATATATTAACACTGAGACTGATTTGAGATTTCGGGAATGTCTTGATGAGATATTGAAACCTTCTTTAATTTCAAGTGGGCTAGAGAAACTACCATAATTCTTTAAGTCCACTAATGAAATAAACTGCCCCTCCATCAAGATCATATAAAAAATACCTACAAATGCAACTTCCTGGAGGGCATTTCTATTGAAAAGACTCCTAAAGCACTCTCCTCTTTTCATGTCTATTCCTACAAGCTCCAGGGAACTTGTCAGTCTTATGAGGACAATGAAATATATGTGCCTAATAATTATGGAGATGGATAGGTGAGATTTTGCAATTCATAAATCTCATTATAAAAAATCAGCATACTTGCCCAGTGATTATTTGTCTTGAACTCAAACCTTACTCTTCCTTTTGTCCCAGAAAGATGCCATTTTGTAAAAATTCTATGAATAGCATGAGAAAGCTGATAACTTGGGGTGAATTAGCTCACCATTAGGCATCCAAGGTGGAAGAGGACAGACTGAGCCAACATGATCTTTCTTAGATAGAAGAAAATGTCAAGTACCATGTTTTTAAAGTAAACACAAGACATATTCATTTTCACACATATTTGCTGCAGATGGAAATTTCATTTCATGATGGCTGGTTGTGGACCCTGGCCAAGGGCTTGTAAATACCAAGAAGACATTATTGTATACGATGGCCTCACTAATAAAGCAGCCACACAGAGACCCCAAGAACACCACCAGAGCTGGCTTCTAGTGAAATATTTGACAATAATGATGACATCAAGTATTGCCATTTGAACCAACATACATTGTTATGGAACCATAATAAAAACTTTGCATAATCATTTTCAAGGAAATTAAGAATAAGAGTAATTCTTAATAGTTAGAAGAGTCCTATTGGAGAATGGAGAGAAGGAAGAGAAGATTTAGTGCTGATTTTCAAAGGTATGAAGTTAAGTAAGTTTCAGTTACATCATGAGTGATGAATATGAGAAATCTTGAATCGATTCTCAATCTTTAGTGAATATGCCAGCCAAGAATTTTCCAAAGCTTCATTGGCTATCGACACTCAGAAGGCTTCTCAAGCCTCAGAGGCCCTCTCACCAGTAGAGGATGCTATTCTTCCATACAAAGCAAGCCCCCCCATTCTTCATCCCAATTCCATCTGGAAAACCTTCCACACAGGAAGAGATTCCTAGCCTGCCATTTTGTAACTGTGGTTTTGCACTTCAAAGAGAAGAGAATCTTTCACTCTGCTAAAGTTAATTTAAATATTTTAGCAGTGATTTCTATATCTGTCATTCGTAAGAAAATGAAAATAATGGAGGGAAGTGGGAATGAAGTAAATGTGGCTGCCTAAAATATAAATATCAGCCACTGTTTTCTCTTCTGTGAATTTCTAGCTCCCATTAGTGAATCTGAAAACAATGCGTCTCAATGAAGGGAGGGTGCTTCTTGACTTGATCAGAACTTTTCCTCTGGTGAATAATGAGGCCAAAGGATAGACTAGGGGCTGAGAACAAATGAAAACAAGACAGTCATTCAAATTAACAACAACAACAACAACAACAACAACAAAAAACAAATTAACAACAACAATAATAATAAAAAGCTGAAGGGGGAAAATCTATCTCCAAGGGAAAATGAAAAAAAAGAAAAAGGAGATGGAATGTGCCAGGAGGGAAGCAGAGATAGAACATAAAGCCTAAGAAAATGAGTATAATAAAAAGGAAAATAAGGAAAGGACTCGTTCCTCCGAAAAGAAGAGCTTGTAAAAATACAAGCAGGATAAAATTATACAGGGACCCTTTCTCTCCCAGTAAGTAGCCTTTCATTCATTTGACAAGCTTTTCTTGAGCGCCTCGCACTTACAGAGAACACTAGAAGTACAGGCATAGAGCTGAACGGCACCAGGTCTGATTTCCAGGAATCTTCATATCTAAGAGCAGAAATACACCATATGGAAATTATAATGTAGAGAAGAAAGTAATAAATGTTGTGACAGAAATGGGTATCAAGTATTACACATGACAAGAAGAAGGGGAGTTGTACCTGTGTTGATGGATATATCAAGGAAGACCTCATAAAAGGGACAGATTTTCAGTTTGACCCTTAAAGGATGAGTAGGATTTCAATAAAAGGATTTGGGCATTCTTCATAGAAAGAAGAAATGACATGATTAAAGGTTCAGAGTTGGGAAAATAATTTGTTTTTACTGTGAGTGCTTGAGGAGAGAAGGAGTGGGATGTCTGACTGGTGAGAGGCTCTTAGAAACCAAATCATGGAGGCCTTGGAAAGTCAGGCTAGGAAGTGTAGACTTTGTTTTACAAGCAAAAGTTTTTAAATCTGGGTTTGTGCATAACTTTTAAGGAGGCCCACAAAACTCCATTTGTATCACGCTGTTTGTGCTTTTTGTGTGTATGAAGAGAGGCATTAGTTTTCTTGGTGTTTTGGTGTTTGTTTGTTTGTTTTTTTAAATCAGATTCTCAAGTGAATCCATAGCTCAAAACAATTGAGAACATAGAGAAGACATCTCTATTAGGGTATCTGCCCAGCTTACAAAGTCTTCTCTTTTTCTGGATACTGACCTTGACATACAAGGATATGGCCTCTAGTGGCCAGAGCTATATAATCTGACCTTGCCACAATGGTCATAGTTGAAGGAAGCTAAGCAAACAACTGATCCAGGCTGACACAATCTGATCAGAAGAGTATACAGATGTGAACTGAGAAAACCAGAGGCAGGGGTATGGGAATTAGAACTCTAGACAAAATATTCATTAATTCCTTATTTTCAGGTATCTATCACTATTTTGATTTCTGCTTTTCATGGTGCTAAGTTGTTCAAATCTTTCTTGAATTCTGTGAGATAAACCTCAGTATCCTTACAATACCCTTTTTTCTCTTTCTTTTTTTTTTTGATTGGCTATCCAGAGTTGATTTCATTCATTGTAACTGAAAGAACCTTGATATAGAAACTGTATTTCAAACACTGAAATGAGGCAGTGCGAAAGTCTTGAAATGTTTGCACAGAGACATGACGTTATCTAAAACTTATTTCAGAAACATGAGAGGTGTCTTTACATTTTTTCTCTATCTCTAGTCTTCGACATTAAATCAAAATTTATCCATTTTATCTGCCCAGGATGTCTAGTATCCATTCCCACTGAAGCCATTCTCACTGAAGCCATTCAGGTCTTAATCGTTCTTCTCATGACCACTGAAATGAGCTAACTTCAGCCTCTAATCCATTCCTCAAATGGCTGACAAGCATCATTTGCAACTTGTATAAGATCATATGCATCAGCTCAAAACTCATAGCGCACACATTTCTAGTGAAAAAATCTAAACTCTCCAGTCCAGCATTCAAAGCTTTTCAGAGTCTGACCACAATCTACCTTTCCAACATTATCAGTCACAGATAATACACTCAAAGTGACCAGACTCCATTTCAGATCAGGTCTTGGACTCCAGGTCTTTACACACACTGCCCTCTTTGTTTGAAATGATGTATTTTTTTCTTTTTACTCTGATCATTCAACATAGGTATCATCTGTTGTCCTTCCCTGCTCTATCCAGGCAAAACTCTCTCCATCCTGTTTTCTTGCAGCAGAGCCTTCTATTACATTTCAACACAGTATAGCTATTTGCTCACCTCTACTTCCCTTCTATTCTATAAGCTACTCAAGATTATGTCTTATTTCTTTATCTTAATATTTAGGACCTAACACAGTGCCTTCCAAAAGTGGATACTTGGTAAATATTTAATTAATATGCAGAGGATTTGGTGAATGTAAGAATTACTGAAAACAATAAAGAAGACATTGGGTGAGAGGTATAGAGAGGACCTGGTATGTAACATGGTTAATCTCAAAACATTCCAAGGAGGAGGATTTGGTCAACAGTATCCAAGGCCGGATGGAAGTGAAGAAAAAAAAGAAAGAAGAAAGAAAGAAAGAAAAGAAAGAAAGAAAGAAAGAAAGAAAGAAAGAAAGAAGAAAGAAAAGAAAGAAAGATAATCAAGGGTGGGGAAACCTCACTGAATTCAATAATGATGCAATTGTTATGATATATTCATAATGTGAAGAAGAGTGGCTAGAGAGGTTAAAATGCTGCTATGTGAGGAGGAGGGAATGAAGCAGAAGACAGAGAAACAGTTTACTTCTTTGGGTAGTAGGAAAATGAGATGAGGTTGACCGCAAGGAACAGTCTAGTCCAGTAAGGCAAGAAATGAAATCAGAATGGTCCTACAGAAGAAGGCGGAAGTTGGAGGGGTTAGAATTGTCAAGAAAGAGAAATAAGAAACAGGTCTGGATAGAACGATTATTTTGGAAGAAAAATGAGATTTCTTAAATCCAAGAAAAGAATAAATAGAAAGAACTGCAGTCCCCAGTGTTATTCATTTTCACTCAGCAGTACAAAGAGTATTTCCGTTGCTTCTATCAAGAACTCTCCCCCAAGCAAAGTTCATCCAATATAGAGTCAAGACAAAGGTAGAATAACTATAATTTTGTAAAGGGGAGACGTTAAGGACATAAAGACAGCAAAGATCACTTGAATTGTATCCGTTTCACGTCAAGGGCACCCTTATAATCACATTTAGTTACACATGGATGGGCTGTGGAAACAGCTGGGTGGACCTTAATTTAATTTAACTAATTGATTTATTGGTTTCATTAATTGCTGTCAAAGGATACAAATACTGTCCCCAAGGGCCACAGTTTAGTTGGTCATCACTACAGATTCTAGAAAAGTAATTGGATTTCTTAGTTTAGCCCTCGAGGTGAGCTATCAAAGAGCTAGCAGGATTTAACAATATAGTGCCATGGAAAATAAAGACAGAGAACTACCTATTGATATAAACAGTCCCTCCTTCCTTATTCTCCTCAGTGGCAAGGTCTTTTTCAATTAGTCTTTTTTAATTCCTTTTGATCAGAGTAAATTTCCTTCATTTCTTCTCCAAGCACTCTCTCTACCATCTTTTTCTTTGGATTTCATCTTTCATTTTTAACCTTGGCTTTTCTCTAATTATCTGAGGTGCCATCAAATCTTCTTTATACATAAATGGGATATGAATCAATAAATAATTGATAAAATTGTGAACTCTGGTTTTCCTTGCTGCATTGCAGTCTTTGGACATAATGCTAAAGCCTGGAACCTTGAGTTATAGATGTTTCTCTTTCTTTCTTAAGTAAAATTAACACCTATCCAATTTTTTTAAAGAAAAATATCAAGTATTGGGAAGAAAAAATAACTTAGACTCCCAGATTTCCTACCTGTGGATCTTTTCCCCTATGTATATAGATACGCCTGAATCTCAAGGAGAAAGAGCTCTAAGTAAAGCCTTCTTCAATGGCTGCTTTGCTTTGTGACACACCAAGGTGGAAGCAGCACGTTTAACCCTAAAACAAAATCAGAGAGAAAAATGTTGTCTTCCTTCCTTTCATCCTCCCTCCCTCCCTTCCTTCCCTACCCAAATTTGGCATGCCTAGAACCTGTGTCAGTGCCCACTAAAAATTAGCCACGCCAGACACAGTAGCTAATGCATCTGGGATAACATAAGCATCTCTGGATGGGGAAATGTAATGCCAGGCAAAACAGAGGCTGTGGTGTACAAAAGTGTAGCAGCTTCAAGGGAAGTTGCGTATCCCTGCACACATACGAAAACTCCCTTTGAGATACTTTTCAAATATTTGGTAGAAGAATGAACATACTGAACTGCTTGAATCCAGTATCACTCATATAAATAAAATGAACCTATGAAATTTGAGCCATGGCCACTGATATGACCTCATTCATCTGCAAAGTGTTATAGAGCCCAGGGAATGTCAGGTGTTTAGATATTCTTAGACTTCAAGGGCCTAATACATTTGTGCCCAATTTAGTAATTGTGTTCTCCATTTGCCATACCCCTTCTGTAATTAATGGATACGTTCACTACAAAATGCATATTTCTTCCTAAATATTTGAGTTTTGGTTCCCAAATTAATTTGGGACTCCATTTCTTCTGAGAGCATATATGAAAATTATCTTACACTGGTAGGATGAATGGAACAATGTGCATTGTGATAAATGCAGGAATAAAAAGGCTGAAGACATAGGGATAATCTCAATATACCAATGTCAACTCAGAATCTAGAAAAAAGGTTTTATAAGAGAAACACGCTGGGTGCCTGGGTGGCTCAGTGGTTGAGTGTCTACCTTTGGCTCAGATCATGATCCTGGGGTCCTGGGATTGAATCCCACACAGGGTTCCTATCAGGGAGCCTGCTTCTCGCTCTGCCTATGTCTCTGCCACTGTCACTCTCTCTCTGTGTGTCTCTCATGAATAAATAAATACGATCTTAAAAAAAAAAAAGAAACACTCTATGTTCTAAGGACTACTAGAAATAAGCATGCCTGGCTTAAGTTTTCTATAGTTTTCAATTCTTCTATTTAGTTTGTGGTTCAACACTGCCTCTCATGGCATTTTACACTTGAGGAATTTTATTATATATATATATATAATATATATAAACACACACATATATATATAATATATATACACACATATATATAATTTTTATTATATATATAAATAAATAAAATAAATTTTATTATATATATATATATATATATATGTGTATAAACACACACACATGCATACACTGGCACCATAGTGTTGTTATAATATTAGGGAACTACTGAAATACTAGAGTTCATTCTTTACAAAATAATAATACTGTTACTTTAACTGCCTGTAAAATACAATTTGCTTACTATAGTGACATTCATATTGAATTACAGCACAATTTTGCATTGTACAATTTCTTAAGACCCTCAATATGCCTTTAGCTCTATGACTATGATTTCATTTTAACTGTATACATAAAATGTAAATACAATGACTGCAGATCATATGTTCTATGTAGTGAATCAAATGATCTCTACAAGCCAAGAAAGTCAAAAACGTTTGAAAACTACCTCAGTATTTTCCAGCCAGTGAACTTTCTTATCAACATCACTGTTAATACCATCTTGTCAGTCGGGGGCCCTTTTACAGAAGAACTTGTTAGACAATGTCTGATGCAAATATCATTGTAGTAGGGTCTCGAGTGGCTATGCGGTTACCTAGACTCTCTGGGGCAATCAGCCCTTTTGATAATAATTCTGAAAATTGATTCATGGGCTCTTACAATGGGAAAGGCTCTTAGAGATCATCTAGTATAGCCAAACTTCCTCAATTGGGACCTGCTTCTAGACACACAATGGATCTGGTCCTACCCTCAGTATTTCACTTGGCTCTGCTTCTGCAGTACCTCTTCCTGCTCAGAATCCAGAGCTAGGGATCCCTGGGTGGCTCAGCAGTTTGGCGCCTGCCTTTGGCCTAGGGCGCGATCCTGGAGACCCGGGATCGAGTCCCACGTCGGGCTCCCAGCAAGGGGCCTGCTTGTCTCTCTGCCTCTCTCTCTCTCTCTCTATGTCTATCATAAATAAATTTAAAAATCTTAAAAAAAAAAAAAAAAAAGAATCCAGAGCAATAGCAGCAGTCCGAATACCTACCCTTTTGATGCTTCAAATTGTATTTCTTGTTCTTTAAATTGATAGCTAGCATTCCTGTGGCATAGCTCTTTTTGTTTAATGAGAAGAATGGGAGCCACCAGAACAGAAACTGGACTAACCTACAGGCGATTTGCGCAAGAAACTATGATTGCACAGCTCCAAGGACTAGCTGCCTAGTGTGCTGTGGCTTTCCTTGTAAATCACGAGTGAATTGGGGGGTCAATCAAAGACCAATGAACCATGAACTGCTTGCAATGTGAGGATCCTAAATCCTGCTCCTTCTTCAAAACTCAGTTTAAATATCTCATCCTCCTTACTACTATTAATAATTAATACCGCTTTCCATGAGTCTCAGGTGCTTTGTCTACATCCTTACTGTTGTTGTTTAAGAGGCTGTCTACTAGTGAGATTATGTAGTTTATTGAGGAAAGTGACTCTATCTTATCATTTTTTGTTATCTTCAGTGCCTGAGATAGAATAGTTGTTTAATAAATGTCTGAATGTAGAAGAAAATGTCAAAGAAAAACATGAAGACAGCATACTCCTTTTATTGAACATCAGGGAGCATCAGGAAAAGAATGTAAAAAAAAAAAAAAAGATTCAGGAGATCTCTTCTCTTTGTATGGCCCAAAAAGTCTATGAATAGAGTCAGATAATCCTAACCAGTGTGGTAAATTCATTTCTGAAAACGAGGAAAGTTTACATTGTCTCTGCACCCCTGATAACTCTGACCGGTGTTATTTAAATTGTTTACTATTCATTCAGATAATTCTCGGGACCGTGCATCCTTGCAACACATAGATAGATTGCAGAAAAATGCCAGCGTTTTCTTTTGTAAATACTTTTACACGGCACACAGAATTGTCACGGCAAGTCATTTTACTAATGTCATTTGAAAAACGGATTGACTTCAGGAGCTATTGTCTGTGCTATTTTGCTGCTGTTTTCCTCTTTTCTGCGTCCTGTACTGTAGTCTTCACAAAAGAACACTAGAGGGATCAGCTTCATATTTTTCAGAGGCCTTTGTGTTAACCAAGCCAAGTACAATTATGGCTCTTCCCAGAAGAGGGAAAGAATAATGTTGGCAATAGGGTGTTACCACCCAGAACCACACAAAAAGCTGCAAATGTAACCAAAATGACTTTCTCAGCCTTTAGAAATGCAGAAAGCTACGTGGCATTTTCTATGGCTAGAGGCAGCACTTTAAGAAATTACCTTTAGAAAACTGGTTAGAGGTCTGTCGGAGCTTTGAAAAGAACTTGAAACCTGGAGAGGGATTGAAGGAATAAATAAGCAGACTTGTTGTTTAATAAGGCTGCCAATTTTTTTTTTTTTTTTTTTTTACTTCCAAGGGACAAAATCAAGTAAATGTCAAATTTTTCCCAGCTGGTAAACACATTCAGATTTCAAACTAAAAAAACCTCCAAAAGGAGTAGGGCTGATAATGACAAAGTAAGAAAATCATGAATTCCTTTTTTTTTTTTTTCAAAATAGGATAGAGAAATAATTCAGTCATCCTTAATCTGGACATTTTTCCTCTTCACTTCGCCTAAATTGTGGATCTGAATAAAGACATAAACGAATGAAACAGTATAATTTTAGTGTTTATGGATGCATAAGAGAACTAATCAAGCTGGTGATCTAAGTCTGTCAGAACTAACACAGTAACTGAATCAGATAAAATTAAAGGGGAAAAACACCCTTCTTGTCTATAGTGTCACTTTGTAGCTTTAATCTATCCATTTCAGAAAGAAAGACCTTGTCAGCTCCCACACCGATCTGGTTAGTGAACTACTTGCTGATCCTCTTGCCTCCCCCATCCCCTATCCCTGTGATTTGTCCTAATTAAAATAAAAACTACACTGCTCTAATAATTTGACCCTACCATTTCTCTTCTCAAAGCTTAGCAGTGGCTTTTAATTGCGCTAAAACCTGGAATTCAATTTAAAATCGATTTGGGGGCTCTGAGTCCATGTCTCAATTGTCCTCGTGTCTCTGACCCAACCGCTGGCCTCCCTGCTCTACACAGCCGGGGATGTCACTCCAGGCAGTCAATCTGCTTGACTCCAATAACATCTTGACACGATTCCCCTTTTTCTTGATTGTACCTTCCTCTTCTCCAATAAATAAACACTCAGCTAGAGCGCAGCCGCACAGGCCTCTTTTTGTTTGTCATGCCAGGTTGTCATTTATAGGATTTGATGTGCAATATATCTCGTTTCTTCTGAAATCAGAAACTCCATGCTTTTTGACTCCTCAATAAGTCCACGACATGGGGGTGGGGGGCTTCAGAAAAGTGGTCAGCTCTTTCACAGGAGATCTAAAAGGAAGCTCTTCGGTTTGTTTTCAAAAGCCAAGAGTGGTCATGCAAATTCAAAAATTTCTGGAAATCGCTGCGATCCCCTTCAGCCATCCCTCTTCATTTCTTACTCCTGATTTGGTTGCACACTGCTCTGAAAAAAAAAAAAAGAAAAAGAAAAAGAACTCTGGCTTTCCTACATTATGGAACTTTCCAGCAATGTCCTTTCATAAAAGGGATGGGTCTTGTGTCAGAGCCAAGGGATCTGCCTCCAACAGTTTGGGCTGTATGGTGGTAGGGTTTGTTTTTTTTTTTTATACTTTTAGACAACGTGGAAGTGTCTGGAATGGTGCCTTCAGTCCTAGCCATCCTAGGAATTACTCAGCATTTCAGGGCCCTGAGCCAGTAACCACTGCCCAGCCACCTCTGCCACGTTAGCTCTGACAGAGAGGTGGGTGAGCTGTGGGTTCAGGAAGGCCAGAGTGATGGGGTCTCCCACGCTGAGAAACCCACCACAAGATCAACAGTAACTGCCCAGCAAAAAGTGCCCACCGGCTAGTTCCTACCCCTGCCCCCTGTAGAACATAACAACTAAGTGAGTTCTTCAGGCTTCACTCCCATCTGAGCGTCTCAAAAAGTTTGAGGCACGAACACTGTTTGCAAGGCTGTGACCCACCTATCCAAGCCCTGAGCAACCCCATCCAGACAGAATTCCTTTTTCTTTCTTCCTTCCTTTCCTTCTTTCCTTCCTTTCTTCCTTTTTTCCTTACTTCCTCCTTTCCTTCCTTCCTCCTTCTTTCTTCCTTCCTCTTTCTTTTCTTTCTTTCTTTCTTTCTTTCTTTCTTTCTTTCTTTCTTTCTTTCTTTCTTTCTTTTTTTCTTTCTTTCTTTCTTTCTTTCTTTCTTTCTTTCTTTCTCTCTTTCTTTCTTTCTTCTTCTTTTTTAATTTTGGGAGACAGCATGCCTGTCCCCTGCTCCAGTGTTTGAGCCATCTCCTTTGCAGCTATCAGGCTGCAAAGTTCAGAGATCTTGAACCAGTAAACATCAGTAAGCTTGCATTTTC
Source organism: Vulpes vulpes (assembly GCF_048418805.1). Classification (NCBI taxonomy): domain Eukaryota; kingdom Metazoa; phylum Chordata; class Mammalia; order Carnivora; family Canidae; genus Vulpes; species Vulpes vulpes. The sequence goes on from NC_132786.1 coordinate 84,929,119, forward strand.
TTTAAGATTTTATTTACTTGAGAGAGAGAGAGAGCATGGGGTGGGAGGGAACAAGCAGACTCCATGCTAAGCACAGAGCCCAACATGGGTTCAGTCTCATGACCCTGAGATCATGACCGGAGCCAAAACCAAGAGTTGGATGCTTAACTGACTGAGCCACCCAGGCGCCCCAAGTTTGAATTTCTAATGAAATTAAGTGTGAAGAAAAAAAGGTGAGGCTTTGTTAGACTGTGGGTTCTGCAAGAAAAATGGGTCTCATTGGTTCCAGGCAATTGGACTACAGGTGTCTTGTTTTAACCAGCTTTACTGATTCGTGTAAAGTGTAAAGTGCTACTCTAACCAGGAGGCTGTAATGTCCTTTTTACATACACGTAGGCACAGAGATACACACTCTTTCTCCATCTCTCCCCCTCTCTCTCTCCCTCTCTCTCTCCCTCTCTCCCCCTCTTTACTGTGAAGGGGAATCAAGATGGGTTTTTGCTTTTGTTTTTTGGGTTTTTTTTTTTTTTTTTTGAGATGGGTTTGCATCATGCTTGCCTCTGACACTTAGGACTCTGATGTAGTATTGTGTCTTAGTAAGTTCATCTGTAAAATGAGGTGGAACTGATAGTAAGCCCACCCCTCTCCGATATGGTCTGTCTTCACTTTTCTAATGTTTTCACAAGAGTATTCACACAGTCTTCCTTGATAATCTAGTCAAATGTCAAATCTCTGCTCTGTCATAATGTAATCTTCCTACGGTCAGGTACCTCATGTTGTGTTGTTCTGTATCCTCAATACTTTAAAATATGCTTGGTACAACAAACATTGGTTGAATTAATGAAAGGCAGGAAAACCTACTTAGTTTCCAATTTCAACTCTGCCACAAAAAGCTGTAAGTAACCTCCAGCAAGTCATCTGAATTGCTTTGGCTAGTTTCTTCATCTGTAAAACAAAGTGTTTGTAGTACAAAGACTTTGGTTCTCTAAATTACTCTTTCTCAGTTAGGAGATTATTGTAACCTCCAGTTCTTTTCTCTGCTGAATTTTCATCATCTGTGGCATATTTCACATCAAAAAGGCACCCCCGTAGTGATTCAGTATGCTGGCTCCAAGCCCACTGCTTGGGTTTGTATCCCAGCCCTTCTACTAACTAGCTCTGGGTTTGGGGAGAGGCTCCTCAATCTCCCTAAGCCTGTTTCTTTATCTTGAAAATGGAAGTAATAATAGTACTATCTCAGGGAGTTGTTGAGATGAGCAAGTAGCTCCATTCATGTAAAGAATCAGAAAAATGTGAGATAAAGAGTAGGCACTCAATAAAAGTTCACTATATGACTGCCTTTTATTCCCATATTTAATTTTATTTTTTTTCATTCCCATACTTTAAATTTAGATAAGTAAAAGTAACTGCTATTTGGGACTTTTGAACAGAATTCCAGGGTTTTTTTTCAAACTTTTTCTGATCAATGACATAGCAATATAACTAACTGGGTGTCAAGTATAAGGAAAATAGTTGTTTTCTTAAAAGCCCTAGATATAATATCCATCCAATTTATCAAGACTATGACTAATAGCATCTTCTAAAAAGCACAGTGTATTATGTGTTCTTATGCCGATCCTAAGCCACAAATCAACGGACTTCAACCAATTTCAGCCAGTCTTGACTTTTCTATCTTACCCTCATGCGTAAGATTTTGATTTCCCTAACTTTAAGATCAGTTTTATTACTTTCTTCTTTAAGGAGTGAAGAAATGTTTCTCTTTAGAAATGAAGAAACATTGACAAAATCACATTGCTTGTTTTTAAGGTTTTTATTGTTACTATTGTTAATCTTGCTCCAGCCACAGTACCGGAACATAATTTTCCCTGTGGTGGAACGTGGTCATTTTGCTATTCTGAGCAAAGTTTGTGAAGATTGAAGTTGAAAGAGCTGTGAACTATGGATAACCCATATATTCCAAAATGGTTGTTACATTATTATTTTTCTCACAATTATCCAAAAAAAAAAAAACCCACAGATTTATTTAGTAAGGCTCAGAACAATGAAATAAATACAGTACTGATTTCAAATGCAAATGTCATGTCATTCCTAAATGAGTCAACCTTCAAAAGACAATGATAAATCAACCAGATAATTTCTGCGTGTCAAAGAGTTTTAAAGGTGATAGCTAGTAAATTGAAGTACACATCAAAGTTTCTCAAATAAAAATGTTAAATATAAGTTACTTCTTCATACACATCTAAAACCTGTCAAGTACAAGGGAAAATAATCTGTCTCACCCCCACCCATTAACTGAACAGATCACAGAAGTAATTGGCATCTTTCCACCTCCCAGGAGTGGCCCCAGAGCAGAGTGGCAGCATCATAATTCCAGCTGTGTGGGAGTGTCACTGCGTTTGGGCCTTCTAGCAGCGATCACAGCAGGGCTGCAGCACATCCCAACCCAAGTGGCAGTGCCCAGCACATGGTTAGAATGCCAGATTCAAAAGCCATTTCTGAAAGTGTCAAGGCTTGAGACTGGTGAGTTCTAGCTTATTGGTCATCTCAGCTGGAAAGGACAAGTGGTGATTTATAAATACATGTGCATACCCTGCGGAAATGCACCTGCAAGAGGATTCTCTAAAACACTGAGCTTCTTGCAGATAAGCAAGTGGGGTCTTGAGCTTTAAGATGTGGGTGTTCGAATTAATGACAACACCTATTTCCACCAGCTCCCAAAGCCTGAACCCCCCAGGTTACATGTGTCTTACATATTTTGAAGGGAGATTGATGCTACCTGTTGTTAATTTATGAAGTGAGTGGGCTGAGAATTAAGGAGGCGGATAAATCGTGACATGCAAATGATTTTCCTCCCCCTATGGATCAGAACCTTAATCATACAATAAATATTCTTATTCTTCATGTGGTTGGTGAATGTGATCTCAAATCACCAGGGCATGTAAAATCCAATATGTATTTTTCCATTCCCAAGGTGAAGAAGATTTTAAGTCAACGATTACCTTTTTGAGGGAATTTGCGTTTATCAGTCATGGCCACATCAGGCAGCCCAGTTACTCCTTAGCACTCTTCTCTCTGGAGCCAGAGTCCCCGTGCTGTGCCTTTAAGGCAAGGGGGGGGGGTCTGCTTCCAACTCGGGGCTGAACTCTGCCCTGGGCGGCCAGTGAGTCAGACTCCACAGGCTCAGACAAATGGAATCTCCCCCCTGTGAGAGCCCAGAGCATTCTGCGGGGTGAAAAGACATCAGAGGGCCTGAGGGGAATATTTCCCCCCTCCGACCCGACCTCCAAGCACAGAGTATCCTTTACCGAGAGGGCCAGAATGTCCTCCAAGCCTGTGAAAATTAAAAAGTGTAATTCATGACACAAGCAAAACTTTTTCTTCCCTTGTCATCTAGGACCACCTACGGAAAATATAGAAATGGGCTAATGCCAGATTCAGAGCTGAGGGAGTAGAACCACAGCCAACTTTTTCAGTCTTTCCATAGTACCTACACTACACTACACACACACACACACACACACACACACACACACACACTGCTTCAAGAAAGGGATGAGAAGAGAAATTCTGTGAGACTACAGATCTTACCCCAAAATGTGGGGTGGGGGGGGAGAAGAGGGGAAGGATGAGAGTTGCAATCTAAAAGCAGTAACTTTTAACAACTTCTTGGATGAAAAGATTTAGAGATAGTTGAGGAGGAGGAGGAGGAGGAAGAGGAGGGAAAGAGGAGGGGGAAAGAAAGTGGGGAGGGACAAGGACGAGGGAGCTGGAGAGGCAGCGAGATGATAAACTGAAAGAACAATCAAAACAAAGTTTCTTCTCCCTTCCTCCCACACTTGCAGATTTTTTTTGGCAGCTTTCAACCTTGCTAACATTCGCAAGAGCAAGTTTTAAAGACATGCTAGTGAGGCCCACAAAACTCAGCACGTGGACACACTAGAAACTTTCTGAGTCTTGGATGGTGGCTGTAAACCTGGGCCACGGAGGAGTTGCCTGTGAAGGCTGCTCTTAGGAAGAACTCCATAGCACCTGGAGCTGCCCCTCTCCCTCCTGAGCCCCTACAGAGAAGTAGTGGAGTTGCCTGGGCCATATTCACCCAAGCCACCAGCGGAGCGGGGGGGGGTCCCTGGAATCCAGCTCGCCACCCCTACCCTGGCTGGGGAAACCATCACAGACTTTTGTTTATAAATGGTCCTGTCCTGTTTGTTCAAATGTGCATTATGGTATCAGGAAGAAACCAAAAGGAAACAACTTTTTTTAAAGTACAAAGACCCATTTGATGTCAGCGCAGATTAAGTGAAGTAGGAGCTTATTTTACATCCAAATTGAGGAATGGGATAGATGATTTATATAAGGAAAACTTTTTCCTAAAAGCAGAAATTACAGTTTACTTAAACTCTCCTTTGCAATAGTTGAGTGCAGTACTAGCTTATAAACTGATGCTGATATTTGCTTGGTTCTTGTTCTGTAATGGTATTCTGATTTAAGTTTGAAACACTAAAGTGGAGATTAAAGATCTGCTAATAATTTAGTCTTAATCTAAAAATGCAATCCGAGAAGATGCAACTTTTAACAACTTAGGTTTTTTTTTTTTGTAACAGCATAACCTTCTTTAGTTAATCTTGTTAGCGTAGCAACAAATTTATCCACTGATCAAATATATTAGATAATAATGTGAAAAGAGTCAGAAACCGTTGCAATGTACTATTGATTTTCTTTCCCTCCTGAAGAGATTCCCATGGGTTTCCTTTCTCCAACCAATTCTTTAGCCTGGAATCCAGAGCCTTTTAATAATCTGATTATTTTCCTTCCTTCCTTCCTTCCTTCCTTCCTTCCTTCTCTCTTTCTTTCTCTCTCTTTCTTTTCTTTTTCTTTTTTCTTTCTTCTTTCTTCTTTCTTCTTTCCTTTCTTTCTTTTCTTTCTTTCTTTCTTTCTTTCTTTCTTTCTTTCTTTCTTTCTTTCTTTCTTTCTTTCTCTTCCTCCCTTCCTCCTTCCCTCCTTCCCACCCTTCTTCCTTCCTTTCTCTTCCTTTCTCTTTTTTCTTTTATTAATGTCCTTATGAACTTGGATCTATCTCTTATGTCCCATAGCTTTTATCATGCTATTTCCTTTCCTGGAATGCTTCTCTATCCCCTACACCCTGCCCATTTCAATTCTGCTCATCCTCCAAAGTCTAACAAATACTGCCATCTGTTTCAATTCTTCCAACTGGAATTTCATATATAGAGGGTTGATGTATGTCCTCCATTGTGGCTGCTTATATTTCTTATACCTCTCAATAGAAGACATTTTCTCTGTCCTATTCTTTGTCATAGTCATGCCCCTCTCAACTATACTTGGCATAACCTCCATGTTTTAAAAAAATGCTAATTCCTCCACCACCTTACAATGAGCAAGACAGAAAGCACCAGAGCAACAACTTAAGTTTTTTTCAATAATCCACTATGATCTGCTAACATGGAGTTTTCTTTAGTACATACAAATATCATTGCAATATAAACAAAGCCAAACTTAAGGTCTCAACCACACAGACCTGTCAAGTAAAATGAGCAACTTGAATCATCATTATCGAGCTGGATTCCCAGAAATCCTCCTCATCCTGGGTCTCCAGATCACCACCATACCTATACAACTATGGGATGTGATTCTGAAAATTGAATTGACCAAATGTGTCCATTTGTCTGATTTGGTTTACCTAATCAATACAAAACAGGTTTCCTACAAGGACCTTTTGAAAATGTTCTTGTCTATTCCTTTAAAAATCTTAGACCTTAATCTGTTTTTGTAGGATCAGCTACTTGAACTCTTTTTTATTTTCAAGAGTCTTCCATTTGGCTTATGAAACACTCTACCAAGTTGCCTAAAGGTAGATATTAATTTACTCACAGAAACTGAACTGTTTTCCCCTTAATTAAACATTGCCTTCTCAACTGCATTATATGCTGTTCAAAAGAAAAAAAAATCCTCTATTTGCTGAAAGGGTTGAGGACTTTTATGAAGCATTTCAACTGATTTGTCAGAAAGCAATATGCAGTACAGCTGTTCTCTACCCCTAAAGCTGGCCTCTCAGATTTTTTCCAGTGCCTTTTTTTCAACCTCTCTCCCCGCCTTCAGGCATACTTTTCTTCTCTGTTATTGCTCTTTCTTGCTTTCTCTCTCCCCGCACCCTTTCATTCCCGACTTCTCACTGTGCATCCCAGAGGCGGAAGGTAGGGGTGTGAGTAGAGAGCACAGTCACTTTGGCACACACCCCTAGCCCTAATGGACATCAGAATAATTCAGGAATAATCACTCAAACACAACCAAAGTATTCAATGCACATCTCCTACTAGATATAAATCAATGTGTTTCAGAAGTCTAGATTTTTCCGCCTAAAATTCAGAACTTGGAGTTCAGTTTTCATAATCCTAATCAAACAACCACCAAGACTTAGAGACATTTACTTGAAATCAGGACATTTCATGGATTAAGATATTCTTTTTCATCAGTATTAACTGTTTCATGTTTTTTCTCAGAAGTAAATTAAGAAAACAAATCAAAGACTATTCTCAACCTTTCAAAAATGAAAAGGAAAATGCTTGATCTAGAATTATAAGTGAGTACATTTGGTTCAAGGTAGAGAAGGAGGGGGTCAGAATGAAATGGCAGTGACTGCCCCTGAGAGTTTATAGGTTTTGCTGGTCCTCACCAGTGTCAAGGGTGTCACAGGGTTATATCCAAAGCTAGAGAATAGAGCCACATGACAGGTGTGGTATCTTCCTCATAAAATGTAGTATATTTCTCTGTCTATCCTCTATGCTTTTATATCTTCATTCATCAATGCTCATAATATTCGAGGCACTGTGTGGATTCTGAAGACATGGCAAAGAAGAAGACAAAGTCACTGCCGTCCTTAAACTTATCTTCTAGTGGAAGAAGACAGAATAGAGAAATAAACAGGTAACTAGTATGGCAGATGGTGATATGTGCTAAGAGGGTGGGTGCTCTTGCTTTAAATAAGTTAGTTTTAAAAGCTCTCACAGCAATGATATTTGAGCAGAGACCTGAAGGGAGTGAATGAATGAGTCATGTGAATAACTAGAGGAAGACTATCTTAGGCAGAGAGAACAGCAAGTGCAAAGGTCCTGAGCTATGTCTGGTATGTTTCAGGAACATAGAGGCTAGAGGACCTGTGAGGCTTAGAGCAGCATAATTTGAGGCGGGGGGGGGGGGGGGGGGGGGGAGAAGTATGAGGTAAGAAGGCCAAAGTGGAGACAGGGCACATCCCACAGCCTGTCACCAAATAAATGGACTTTGGATTTTGCTCTAGATAAGATGGGAAGATTTTAGATGGCTCTGACAAAAAAGAGGCATAACCTTAACTATTTTAAAGGATCATCTGGCTGCTTTGTGTAGAATAGATGAAGATAGCAATGATAAAAAAAAAAGTGGTACTAGGTAATGATCAAAGGATAGATTGGTGCAAAGTATGGAAGTGGGGGGGGGGGCGGGGGCGGGGACAGTGAGAGAAAGAAAGAAAGAAGATCCCAAGGTTCTAGGCCTGAGCAATGGAGAGATAGAGTTGCCATTTACTGCAATTTAGGATACAGTGGAGTCAAGAGAGGCGTTTCTTTCCCTCATTCCTTCCCTTCTTTCCTTTCATTATTTTTTTAATGAGAGAAATTACACCATAATTACTCTGATGGGAATGATCCAATAGAGAAAGAAAAAAATAACTGATACTGGAGTGATATCCTCAAGCAAAAAAGAAGGGATGGGATCAGCTTTGGTTAAGAAACTGGCAAGCTCATGCATAGGAACGGGAGTCAGGATAGAGCTTGGTGGGTTATTAGCGGTGGTGGTGGCAGTTGTGGACGTTTTCTTCCATTTGCGTTCTATTTTCTCTGGTCTTTGATGAAGAATTAGGATAAAGGATGTTTCTCATTACCCCCCTCACTTTATCCCTGACCCGGTTATCACATCTATACCACCATCCAAACTCTGCGCTGTGCTCCCCTGGAAAAGCTTATCCATAACCAGCAAGCTGTCCCCCCTTCCACTTATTCAATGTTTTCTTTCAGCCCACACTTACCCTTCTCCACTTGGCTCTACATTGCTGGGTCTGAGAGATTGCAAACATATTTCGGCAGGCCCCCTGCCAACTGCCTTCCTTCTGCCAATAGAAGACAGTAGAGAACAGAAGGTGGAAGGGAGGGAGCAATTTCTTGCTTCTGGCTCTGATGGTGTGTTAGTTGTTGGCAATTGTGGCGGTGGGAATCAGAGAATTCTGGACTCCAGCAGCCCAGCCAGGGCAGCACCTTCTTTAAAGGTTCTAGCCCTGGGTGAGATGGATCCAGAACTGATTGTGACAGTTTCTCCAGTAGCACAGCAGCAAGGGTTGGCTTATGGGGGGGGGGGGGGGGGGCATTAGCAGCTTCTGAGCTCTGAGAATCCATTTCTCCCTTTGTATTCCTTCAGCCACCACCTCTGTCTCCTTTTGTTCCTCTCACCCTGCCAGAAGTTTTGTAACCAGTTCCGTGAATTAAATTCCCACAGTATGAAAAACATGAAATAATTTGTTTTCTTGACTACCAATCCCTGTCTGATACACAACCAATACCCTCAACCCCCATTTCAAGAGTTTCCTCTATCTTCTGCCTTAATTTAAATGGTCCTCTTCCTCAATGACACTGTCGTTCCGCATGAATAGGTCACTGTTGATTGTCTCATGCCTCAACTATTCTAGGGCCAGGAGATAGTGTTCATATCATCATGTCTCCCTATTGCTACATTCAGACTGCTCCCAGTCTATCTGCTCAAACCTGTTCATTTAGACCAATTTCATTTGATTTTACCATTCTTTACCACCCCATCTGTACCCATGTTATTCCCTTTCTTTAATGAAAGGTTTTGGCATCCAGCCCCAAATTTAGCTTTTATCCTCCAAGCCCTGTAGAAAGCCTGAATGATCTCTGTATCTATGTGAATGATCTACTGACCCATCCAACATCCTCAGCTTTCAGTTTTTTGTCCTCTGGCAAGTTCTTCTCCATTCCATTCAGCCCCTCATTCTTATCATCACTTCTATTTTACCCATTCCATAACCACATTCACTAATTCCTCTTCTTATTCACAAACTTTCCTACCTTTAGCATGCTGGATTGGGTACCCCTTGGCCTTTCTTCAACCTCATCAGCATTTCCAGTGAGTTGAGCCCTCTATTTTCTTCTATTTAATCATTACTTAAAAAAAAAATTTTCCTCATTTTCCTCCTGAGACTTCATTTCATGACTCATGGTTTCAAATAACATTCTTGTCGATATCTTACTCTCTTACTATGCTATCTTTTTATTATATAGGTCCAGCAAAACTCCAGTCCCTAGTTATCCAACTCTTACTCCATGCCTATACCTGCATAGGTAAACATAACTAGGAGAGAAAATCACATAAAATGGCAGACTCATTAACTCCTTTAAAACTTCAGAAGCCCAAACTCAAACACACTATGAACATAACAAACTCTATCTTAATATCTCTAGTCTATACTATATGTCTCACTTTTTCCAAGGACTTAAATTTTTTAAAATTATCCTTAAGTTTTTAGCCCTTTGCTTTCAGCACATAGTGATCTCACATGTTAATTCATGGAGAAATTGGTGTCTTAATTGGGGGTTTCCTCAACTTCTTGATAACAAATGCACAAACCCATATATAAATACCCATCATTCTTACCTGCTGCCTGTTACACAATGGAGCTGTGCCACATACTTTAGATAATCTCTCCACTTTTGCTTTAATTCTGTCTCTTCACAAATTCTCAGAAACCTACTACTTTTTTAACGTTTTTCTCCTCTTTTCATCTCAAGCCTTCCCAGGAATTTCCCCTTTCCTTTAAAAAATTTGAGGTAATTGGGATGCCTGGGTGGTTCAGTGGTTGGGCATCTGCCTTTGGCTTGGGGCATGTTCCCAGGGTGGGGGGATCAATCCCGCATTGGGCTCCCCACAGGTAGCCTGCTTCTCCCTCTGCCTGTGTCTCTGCCTCTCTCTCTCTCTGGGTCTCTCATGAATAAATAAATAAAATATTTTTAAAAATCAAAATTTAAAAATTGAGATAAAATTCACATAAAATTAACTATTTTAAAGTACACAACTGAGTGACAGTCAGTAGATTCACTATGTTGGGAAACTGTCACCTCAGTCTAGATCCAAATATTTCATCACCCTAAAAGAAAACCTGTTTCCATTAAGCAATCATTCTCAATTTCTCCTTCTTTATTTTTTTTAAATTTTATTTTATTTATTTATGATAGGCACACAGTGAGAGAGAGAGGCAGAGACACAGGCAGAGGGAGAAGCAGGCTCCATGCACCGGGAGCCTGACGTGGGATTCGATCCCGAGTCTCCAGGATCGCGCCCTGGGCCAAAGGCAGGCGCCAAACCGCTGTGCCACCCAGGGATCCCAATTTCTCCTTCTTTATAGCCCCTAGCAACTACTAATCTGCTTATAGCTCTGTGGATTTACATATTCTGGATATGTCACCTAAACAACATTGTATAATATGTGGCCTCTAGTGTCTGGCTTCTTTCACTTAGCACAATATTTTTGAAGTCCACTCATATTGTAATAAGTAATAAGTATCAATACTTCATTTGTTTTTGTGACTGAATAATATTCCTTGTAGGGATAAGCCATGCCCCATTTTGTTTATGTGTTCATCATCTGATGAACATTTGGGCCTTCCCACCTTTTGGCTTCTGTGAACAGTGCTGCTATAAGTATCTTGTGTATAAATTTTTGTTAAAACACTTGTGTTCAATTCCTCTGGATATATACCTGGGAGTGGAATTGCTGGTCATGTGGAATTGCTGGCAATGTGGTATGCTTACCTTTTCAAGGAATTGGCAAATCATTTTCCACAGTGGCTTCTCATCAAATTTTAAACATACTCATGTCTTTCCAGTTGGAAAAAAAAATCTAAGCCTGATGACCTTCTTTAGCCACTAATCTTTCTCTCACCTCCTCTAGGAGCAACTTCTTGAAAAAAAAATTGTTTATAAGCTTATCCTTTTTTCCCCAGCCATTAAATGTTGGCACTTTTCCAGACCCAGGCCTATGTATTTTTCTTTTCTTTTTTCTATTGTTTCCTCCATTGATTCTGGCATCCCTCCTATTTGTTTCCCAAAATGCAGCCAGTGTGACCTTTTCAAAATGCAGATCTGATCATGCCACCTTTGTTTCAAATAATCAGAAGATTTTTCTTGCTCTTGGGTAAGACAGAAATTCCTAACCTACTTGACCCTGCCTGAACTCATTCCACTTCCTTTCTAGTTATTCCTCCCACTAAGTGCTCTGTCCCGCTAGAAACCCAGCTACATGTCCTCTTTCCCTCATAGGTCTTTGCTCTCACATTTTATCCTGCAGGACAAGACCTTTCTCTACCACTATATCTTCAATTGTTAATTTCCATTCTTCACAAAATTTTGTTCATTGAACAGTTCTTTTTTGAAGACATCTTTGACTTCCATGCTTTGGTAAAAATCCTATCAGTTCTTTTGGCACTGTTATCTTGGTCAGTTCGAGCTGCTATAACAAAAATACCACAGACTGTGCCTTAAACAACAAACATTATTTCTTACAGTCTTGGAGGCTAAGAAGTCTAAGATCAGGACACAAGCATATCCCATGTCTAGTGCGATCCCACTTCCTGGTTTACAAATAGCCACCATCTTGCTGTTATCCTCACATTGCCAAGAAAGGAAGCAAGCTTTCTTATGTCTCTTCTTATATGGACACTAACCCCATTCATGAGGGTTTCATCCTCATGACCAAAGTACCTCTCCAAAGCTCCCCCTCCAAATACCATCACATTGGGGATTGGGCTTCAACATATAAATTTTGAAGGACCTAGACATTCATCCCATAGCAACTGCAATAAATAGGCTGAATTACGATCCTCCAGAATTCATATGTTAAAGTCCTAACCCTCAGTAACTCAGACTGTGACTGTATTTGAAGCTGGGGCCTGTGAGGAGGAAATTAAGGTAAAATAAGATCATATAGGTGGGCTTTAACTCAGTATGTCCTTCTAATAAGAGGAGATTAGGGCACAGACAACAAAATAAGATCATATAGGTGGGCTTTAACTCAGTATGTCCTTCTAATAAGAGGAGATTAGGGCACAGACAACACACAGACCAAGGGGATAACTAATGTGCATATACAAGGAGAAGGCTGCCATCTCCAAGCAAAGAAGAGAGGCTTCAGAAGAAACCAAACCTGTTGGCACCTTGACCTTGGACTTCTACCCTCTAGAACTGTGAGATAATAAATTTATGTTGTTTAAGCCACACATCTGTGGTATTTTGTTCTAGCAGCCCTAGCAAACTAATACACTTACCTAGAGTCCTTCTATGTTGATCTTGAAAAAGTTACTTTGTAGTTCAAGATGGCAGCAGGGGGAAAAAAAAAAGATGGCAAAAAGATAAAAAGGATTCTATTTCCAAATAAGTCATTTTCTTTTAAACAACTCTCCTAGAAGTCACATACAACACTCACTTCATTGGCCAGATGTTGATCTCATGGCCACACTTATATGCAAAAAGGTTGGGAAATGTAATTTTTCTTGCCTACTGCTACTCTGAATAAAACCAAGATCCCATTGCTAAGGAAGAATGAGAGACTAAACACTCTATGGCAACTAACAATCTTTGCTGTAGTGCATGTCATATAACACTAGGGAATTAGAAATATATAAATGATGAAGCAAACTAAACCCATAGTATTAATTAATTTGAGAGTAATATATATAAACACAATCTGTGTATATTTAGTATTTTTATGTTTTTAATGCATAAGAGAATTTGACATATTGGAGTATCCAATTCATTAGTTCTGTGATTCCCTATTTAAATTGTATAATTAGAAAATTTATTAAACCTTTTATTTTAATTTCAAAGGCATAGATGATTGTACTAAGTTTATAAATAGTACCAAGGCATTTTAAAAGAACTTAAATTTCATCATATGTCAAAGTTTAATTAATTGGATTTCTTAAGATTTACTTAAGTACTTAGAAAAAATTTTACTTATTAATTAGACAGCTTAGGATCTTTTAAAAATCAAGTATTTTAAATTTATAAATTTAATTTAAAATATTTAAACAATTTTAATTAGGTTTAAAGATCCCCTTGAAAGTGGTTGCTGAAATAAGCTACATTGTTAATAGAATAATAAGATTCCTAAGCTGAATGTAAAAGATTAAGGAAAAATTAAGTTGGATCCATAATATGTCAAATATTAATTGAAAATCCAAAAGAATCACAAATAGTCTTTTCTGTGCATAGAAACTGCCCTCAAGGACATTAGAAAAACTTCACATTGACAGGCACATGTTTATAAATGACTTAAAATAATGAGTTCTAAGTATTTGGGTTTATTTTTTTATTTAAATAATGTGGGTTCATTGGAATTTTTGGAGCAGAAGAATGTCATGATCACATGTTTGTTTCACAAGATAATTCAGATGGCAGTAAAACGTCTTTTCTTACTTTCCTGCCCAGTGGTCCCTACTCAATTCTTCAAGCCCCAACTCCAAGGTCACCTCCTCCATGAACTCTGAACCAATACACAGCCCCCAGGCAGCACTGAGGGCATCTGCCCTGTACAGCATTGCATTTTGCTTATCCTCTATTATCACCATTTCTTATTGAGGTTATTTGTGTCTGTCTCCTCTAGAAAACCATGAGGCAGTACTAGCTTATTCATTTTCGGATTTTTGGGGGGCCTAACACAGAATCGGGTACATCATAGTCATACAATATATATTTTGACTGAATACAATGCATTTGAAACGCAAAGCTGAGGACCTGATTCTGGATTCAGAACAATCCCACCCAAGTATAGACATCACATGACACCCCACCTCGGAAATAGACTTCTTCTTTTCTACCATTTTCTAATTTTTATGGCAGCCATAAATAAATAAATAAATAAATAGCAAGTCATGATTATTAATTATTTGTGTCCAAGATATATCTAACATCACAGAAAAAGAACTGGCTCTTCCAGCATTTCCTATCAACAGGTTTTCAGCCGTGTACTCACTTGCAAATGATTACACATTCACAGGAAAGAAATGTGTTTTAGTTGGAAAAAGTCCCAGCAGGCCCATTGGGTGGGCATTTGATTCCTTGATAAAAAGCCAAGTCCTGCTGTCTGGAAAGGAGGAAATTAAAAAAGGGGCAAAAGACCATTTGCTTCAGGGCCTGAAATAACACCAATTTCAGCAAGAACTATGAGCAGCAAGATAGCTGAATTAAACAGCGGAGAGAAAAACCACTGTCTAAGACTTCTTTAGCTATAAAATAACTTAGAAAATAACTTCAAAATAATTTCCCAACCCACAACAATATTTTGACCCAGGTTATATTGAAAGGTAATTTAGCAAGATGTGTTAGAGGACTTAACATAGTAAAAGATCTAATCTTTTTAGATCCAGGAGAGATAAACAAATATCAATCCAATAACACACAACTCTCACTTACCTTTTAATCCTGAGATTATATTTTGCGTGTGTGAGTTACTTTCTTTGTGTATATGTGTATGTGTCTCTTCCCATCCTGTTTCTCTCTCTCTCCCTTTTAATTATACTGTAAAAATCAAGCCAGCAGGAACTACCTCTTAACATTTAATCATTATCCACCCTAGCTGTTGTAAATTTTTTTTCTTTTCTTTTCATGGAGAATTTTTTTCTATTGCCTATACTTCTTTCCAGCACATTAATTATCTTTCCTGTGACAAGCCCCTAATCCATTTTTTCCCGTGAAATCTGTAGCACTTAATGACGATTATTCTCACTTTGTAAAGGCTTTAGAAGGGACTTTTCAGATCCTGTCTAAATGAGGGCCTCTTAAGTCATATGATGAGCTGAGATTGGAGCCCTAGTCTCTCAGATTTGATTAGCAGGTCCCGATGGCTTGCTACTACTTTGCTCAGCTCTGTGATTTTAGCAAGAAAAAAAGCAAAAAGAAAACAAGAGTAGCTATCTGGATAATAGCAGGAACAAGTCTGAGAGGGGAACATTCACCTGCCATATGCACTATAACTGAATACAGTCATTAGCTACAGATGCCTGGTAATTTGAAATGGGGGCCTTTCTGCCTCTTATCCTAAGTAGCCTCAGTGTTGAGACCAGTATGTATAAATAAGAGCCTATTCATCTTCCACTGGGGCTTAGAATTAGTGATTCTAGCATGTGGTTTTCTTTTCCTGTATCTTCATGACCTTTCTGCCTTTTGAACAATCAGTACTTCATGATTATGGTATGCTTAGGTCTGCTTTCACTATTCTCCCTCAAAAAGAAAAAATATATAATGCATCAAATCCCAGTTCTGAGAAAACAGGGTCCAGGTCTAAAAAGCAGATGTCATTGTGACTGTCACTAAGGAGCTTTGATGACATGCCCCCCCATCTTCTCTCACAACTGGGGGGAAAACCATATTCCAGCCTTATGCTATCAGAAACATGGACACCTTACCAGATGTTAATTAGGTTTAGAGTTGCCATCATTCAAATATTCCCCCAAATTAGTGACAAGTATATACCCAGGGGTTTTAAATCCGAGCTATACATCTGGCAACTTAAGGACCGCCCATGGCTGGGATGGTGAGTCAAAGTCTGAGAACAAGAGATCATGATTCTGAAATCAATCTGAAGAATAGAGAATAAGAAATGATGGCTTTTTTTTCAGTAACAGTGAATAAACTGGCTTCTTCTACCCCTCCAAGTCAGACTATAAGAATAATAACGACAAAGGCAACAGTAACAGTGTTATTCAGTGTACTAACTAAGATGTTCCTCTCACTAATTCTTTGGATCATCATAAGGAAGATACTTTTTTTATCACAGTTACCATGTAAAATGCATATGCGAGAGAAGTTGTAAATTTGTGTAACTCTCCCAAAGTCTTATATTTTAGAAGTAGAAAAGTGGAGTTTCTAGGATTTTGTTATATCAGAGCTGTACTCTTAGTCACTACCTCTTCTCCATTGGGGCCTTATCATCCTGGAGCCTTCACCCTACCAGAGCTCCAGGGAGAACTTTGTCCACATCCCTCCTTCCAAGTCATATGGGAGCAGCGGCCCATACCTCTGGAGGAATATCACCACCAAAAACTATGAGAAGGAGCATAAGGAGATGGCATGATTTTTGTGATGTGGATGATATATGACCCAGAAAACAAACAAACATAGGAAATACTACCTCCTGTATTGCCTCTTAGTTTTGCCTCTTAGTTTTGCCTTAGGCACCCCAAAACTTACTTCTTCTAACAAGCCTTCCCTAAACCCCTAGTCTAAGTGAGAAATCCCCATAGTGGTTTCCTTTGCCCCTATATATTTAGCTTATTATAATATTTTTTGTCACCTGTCATATTTTCTTTTATTTCCCTTCTTCCTTTCTGGATTATAAAGAATCTGAAAGGTGGTGTAGAATCATATTTTCCTTGTTGCCTAACACATAATAGACCCTATATAGATAATTGCTGAATTTGTGAATAAGTAAATAAATGAAGAAACAACACATCCCTTGACAGGGCAGACAATTAAATTCTGAAATACCTTTTATATACAAAAGATAGAAATTTCCTTTTCCTGAAAACCCTAAATAGCAAGATTGGTGGTTATCTACCTAAGATTAGCTAAGTGTCCTTTCTAGGTCCCTTCTAGTTTCCTAATCCACCTGCCCTCTTTTTTAATAGCAAAACTGCCAACAAAATCTTTAGATGAATAATAGCATTGTTGTCATTATTTTACCACCACAGTGGATGAGTGCTTGCAATGGAGGTGAATAGCAGAACTGGCCTTCATCTAATCAAGCACTGAACAGCACTTACCTCGAGGTATGATGCCACTTTCCAGCATTATTGCCGTTAGACAAAAGAGGCAATAAAGATATTTTTGTGAAGTATAAGTCTTTAGTCTATATAAGTTCATCCTCACTGCTGATTAAATTAGTAACTTTACCTCCTTTGTTCCAGAGCACACAGATTTAAAAAAAAAAAAGTTGAACTCCCATGTTACCTATGTGAATTCTGCACAAATATTTTACTATGTTCATCTGACAAAGATAACTAATTCATAATATGCCACTTTTACCATTACTTCTGTCAATACTATACTATTGACTCATCTGCAAGTTCTTGCAGAGTCAAAATAACTGGACTGAACATTTCAGTGGATACTTTTTAACCCATAGTATTCAACGTACCTTTCTATATTGATTAGGGGCCATTGTGTATGAAAATTTATATTATTATTTTTCCACACGACCCAAATATAGAACTTGACATCTTACTATTGAGTTTGTAAACTGAAATAGTCAACAAAAATGAAAAATGAGGTAGAGAGAGTACCAGACATTAATATAAAATACTCCTAAATTCTCAGATTCCCTGAACCCATTTAATTTATGTTAAGTGAGAAACTAAGGCACCAAGAAATGAAAGTTACAATATGTTTCAGTAATCAAATATAAATTAGTGGTTTTATGCCCATTTTTTTAGATTAATGTTCAAAATCCTTGACAAGGTTTATGAGGTCCCGCACTTACCTCACCAGAGTCATCTCTTAACATCCCTCCCTTGCTGACCACCTGCTAGACAGACAGAACTTCTTACATTTTTTCAAATATATTTTGCATCCTTTTGCCTTGGAAACTTCCAACATGCTGTTTTATCTGCTGCAGCTCTTCCCTCACCTGGAGCTACTTTATTTTTTTTTTAAGATTTTATTTATTTATTCATGAGAGACAGAGAGAGAGAGGCAGAGACACAGGCAGAGGGAGAAGCAGGCTCCATGCAGGGAGCCCAATGTGGGACTCAATCCCGGGACTCCAGGATCACGCCCTGGGCTGAAAGCAGACGCTCAACCACTGAGCCACCCAGGCATCCCCTGGAGCTGCTTTAGTTTCAATTTAAATGACACTTCCTCTGGGCTGTCTTCCCTGGGACAGTTAGCTTCCATTTCTGTGCATCCTCAGTACCTGCATTTCCCACTGCCAGCACCTCATCATTGCCTACCAAATTCTAAGGTTCCCCCCATTCCCACTGTCCCCATCCTGAGTAGACCCTATGTTCCAGCAGAGGTTGTGTCTGTTTAATATTGGTCAGATATTTTTTTGTTGCAAATGACAAAAGAGCTACTGAAACTCACCTAAACCAAAAAGAACAACAACAAAAAAGATTTGTTAACTATACTATTACCCCTTGAACAACATGAGGGTTAGGAGCAATAAAAAATCCAAGGACAACCTTTGACTTGCAAAAACTTAATAACTAATAGTTTGCTGTTGACCAGAAGCCTTACTGATGACATGAACAATTGATTAGCACACATTATGTATGTTATATGTATTATATACTGTATACTTAAGATAAAGTAAGGTAGAAGAAAGAAAACGTTATTGAGAAAATCATATGGAAGAGAAAATGGATTTACAGCACTGTATGATATCTATTGAAAAAATATTTGTGTACAAGTGGACTCATGCACTTCAAACTTGTGTTGTTCAAGGGTCAACTGTACTATCTTTGGTTAAAGATTTGCATAAACAGTATATATAAGGTCACAGCACAAGAATATCCAGTGGAAGGTTAACATATTATTTTTAAGATTTTTATTTATTTATTCATGAGAGACACAGAGAGAGAGGCAGAGACATAGGCAGAGAAAGAAGCAGGCTTTTTGGGGAGCCCAGTGTGGGACTCGATCTCAGGACTCCGAGATTACAACTTGAGCCAAAGGCAGATGCCCAACCACTGAGCCACCCGGCCCCCCAAAAGGTTAACATATTTTGATGCTTACATAATATCCTGTCCATAATGTCCTTTAGGCTTCTAAACCTATTCCTAAACCCAGGGAAACCAGACTAGCAATTGTGCCTACAAAAGTCTCACCCTCAAGCTTGAATCTACATTTACTCAGGCCAATCTATATTCTAAGTAGGGAGGCATACATATGTCTCTGTTTTTATGGTCCTCTATCTTAGAATTGAGTCATTCTTGTAATATTAGTGCCTTGGGACTAGATATCTGGTTTTTTTGTCTCCTCTGAGGCTCTGTACACTTTAACCTGGCCTTAATCATCCTGCCTTTGTTTTCCTTCATGTTTGGATCTAAGTGGTAACATCCCTCTTGGTTTCCTAAAAATTCCTTTGATTCTCAGACTTTGGATAAATTTATGCTTACTGGACTTTCTTTCATCATCTATACCATTACTGGCTGGGTTAAAATGATAGATCTCAAAATCTGGACCAACTTACATCACTGTACTCAATTTAGTTGGGTCCTTTCCTCTAAAGAGATTTTCTCATCCTGGATCATCTTTATATGCTTGCTACTCACAGATGAATAGCTACTGGACATAGACTTTGTTATGACCCCTAGATTTGCCCGGCCCTTTCCATTATGGTCTATTTTCTAGCTATTCATTCCAGTTGGGATAAATGATAATTTTCCAGAAAATTCTATCTCATTCTGAGCTTCTAGAATTAGTAAATAAAGATACATTAAATTATGACTTCTATGATATAACCTAGCATTAGAAATTGACTACGCAGAAAGAATAGAATGTTCACCATCATTTTATCATACTTATTTGTTTCCCTAGTAGGATGGCCTATTGTGCCATTTGACTCTGAAATGCCCTCATAAAAAAAAATTGTATTCAGGTCAAATACTTCCCTACCCAGCAAAGAAAAACCTCAATGATTTACCACACGTGTTTTATTAAACACTAATTTCTTTAGTCTCATACAAACATAGTATTAGCTTTCAACTATATCCTTAATATAATCCCCATAGTGTGCTCATTTCAACATATATTTAGATATTTGTCTGGCCATTTGTGTTATACCATTAAACATACCATCCCAAGGTATATCTTTCTATAAATCATAAAACTAAATAGTTCCAAAGCCTGAATGTTGATCTAGTTCCATATTTTTGTAGTCTACACATAAGTTACAGGAAAACCAAAAAGTAGCCACTAACTTAAATATCTGGGGTGGGGGACTGTTTATCCATTATGTGTCAAAATAATAATTTCAATCACCTATCAATTTGAATTTCCAAGAAAAAGAATAAGCCACCTTGTTTTTCATACTGTTTTCAGCATGGGCATCTAGCAGGCAAACTATGCTCATGCATTCATTTGATTGCATATTTGCTATCATGCCTATTGGCACTCATCCATTAAACAAACAATGGATACCTAATGTATCAGGACAATGCTAAACACTGACTATAATATTCAAACAATAAATCTTTAACTCTAAAAGTCAATACTCCACTTGACCACTAAAAAAAAAAAAAATGCCAAGAGAAATTTTCTTATCCCATTCCTTAGTGATAGAATTGCAATCACTTACCTTTAATATGGCTGATATAAAGAAATCAATACATGTCACCATTGTCATGACTCAGATTCACACCATAAGTCTCATACATGAAAAATCTGATGCATAGAGATTTCAAAACTAATCCATTAAAGAATTAGGCATGAGAGAACCCAAATAAAAGTTCAGATCAATTTGTCAGTTTTCTCGACATTTACGATTCCTAACTCCTTAACAAGGTATTTTGAATTCGATTGAAGAACCCACAATTAATTTTATTAAAAGATGCTCACAGTTGACTCAGGAATATAATAAAGGAATAAACTTTATTTTGCCTCCTTGGGACAAATGAAATGAGACGCAGTAATTTAGCACATTATCTTCCTCATATAGAGTCAATAAGAGATGCCCCAGATGTAGGTACCAGAAAGTCCTAGGGATTTCTCTCTCGATTCATCAAGGGTAGATATCACACAGGATCTGACTTCTTTTGCTTTCTCTCTCTTTGGTCCAACTGCAACACATCTGTTAAATTTTAGGTTTGGTTCAGGTAAAACGCTTAGTAGGGAGAGGCTGAAAATAAGGACTAAAATAAGGATTGAGATTATCTATGAACATAAGTTTTTGCTTTTTTCCATGACCACAAATAATAAAGAGGATATTTTAAAGGTTAATAATTAAAGGCAACTCCACCCCCTTTCTCTTTGGTAAACAGGGAAAACAGGCAGTGAGACAGTACAGTCTGCAATACTGTGGTTCTGAAGGAATGAGTGTGCTAACGTGGCCTCCTCCCTCTTGGAACCAAAACTATATCATTTGGAAAACCTTTATTCATTATGCAGAAGCTAAGAGATGCACAATATTCCAGCTGCTTTCTGAGACTAATGTTACTAACAGCCACGTCACCTTCTCGCCCTTTCTCTTTCTTTCATTCCTCTTTTTATTTTTCTCTCTCTTCCCTCACTTATTTCCTTCCTCCTTGCATCCCTACTTCTTCTTTCCATCCTTCCTTCTTTCATTTCTTCATTCCTTTATTTCCTTCCAAAGGAGTGAGTTTCCCATTTCCCATTGTTCTTCATTTCCATAGCTTGTGCTTAAAAAACATTTTTTTTTTTTTTTTAATGATGGCAGCCAAACCTTGTCGGAGTTGTTCAAGGACTGGGCTTTTTTTTTTCTTCCCCATCAACTTGGCTTGGTGCAGTTAAAATAAAAGCTACTCAGTCCCTTTAAAAGGGCTTTTGCCACTTTTCTAGAAAGTTTGCCCCTTTGCACCAAGAGTCAGGAGATATGCCCTGGAGAAGCAGCATGCTGTCCCTGAGGAAAGGGGACCACCAAGAACAAGGCAGCTAGCTTTGGCCAACCAAGGTGAAATACCTCCAGTTTCTGGGTGGGACTCCATCCTCAATGGGAGGAGGGAAATGAAAAGATGACATAGAATGATTGGTCAGAAATGAGGAAAAAACTCCCCATAACTTCAAGATTATGTATTCCTGTTTATTGAGGAGAAGTAATTTTTATAAGGAGAAAGAACTTTTAAAAGAAATAAGATTAAATTCTGGCTACACAAGAATACAAAAATCCCAGAAACTTATAACTGAAAGTATTTTTCAGACTGTACAACTACGCATGAGTTTTTAGTCTTCTTAAAAACCTCCATAGTTATAAAGAGAAAAACATCATGAGTGTCGAGTTTCTGTTCTGCAGCTGAGGCTAGTCTGCCTGCCTGGAAACACGAAGAGAAGTGACATATGATTTCAATTAAGTTCACAGTTCCACAAAATACCCTTCCTACAAAATGGAAAAAGAGCTAGAATAAGTACCAATGTTGCTGAAGACCCTTTGGTTTATCCTTGGGCATGTTAGTGCATTGTTCCTGATAGATTTCCAGTACAAGACAATCACATTCCCAAATCCTTAACAAAGCCTAACCTGGAACAATATATAGCTAATAAATGATGAAAGGAAGGAAGGAGTGGCATTAGTCACATGACTCAAGAAATCAAATGTTGCATGATTGAGTCTAGAGAATTCTTCTTCCATTTTCTAGGCTCTGCCCTGTGGACAGTGGTTGTCTCAATATTATTTGTTTTTTATTCTCAAAGGAACTTCGTGAAAATTTGTTGGCTAGCACCTCAAAAACATTTTGAAAACCACACAAAAGTATATGTCCAAACACTGTGCCCCCACATATCAAAATTACCTCGGTTCTTGATTTTTTTTTGTACCTCTCAACTACCATTCTCCTCTTTGTCCCTAGTTTCATGGATAAGGAATAAAAACAGAAAATATCCTTTTCATACAATCCTTCTGGTTAGTCACATAATTACACCTTAGAAGCTGTAAGTGGCCACACATCTAAAAAATGATTACAAAAAATCATTTGCCTCAATTCCATGTGGCAATAGTCTTTACTGATTATAGTTCAATAATTATGTTTAAATAGTTCACAGAGAGAAAAATGATTTACTAACTTGATCATTTAAGTTAGTTATTATTCACAAGTATCCCTTATGAAGGAAAATATAAAACTGATCTTTCTCAGAGTTGAAAGTATTAAGCACATGGACTAAAACAGAACATTTCCTCCCAAAACCTTTTGAGTATTTGCATTAAAATGTTCAGATAGCTGTGATCTTCTGACCCTTATAGTCAAGCATAACGAAACTCTCAATTCTAACAAGAAGTTTTCCAATACTTGGGGATGAAACAGCTGCTGTGTTTATGCATCCTACTTTGTCTTTCTGCATAATTATCTAACACTGAAAATAAATGTAAAGGATGTGTCCTGGAGTCACACTCACTCTAATCTAAACACCAAGGCCTCTGTAGGATGGCTAGTCATATGAACAGAACTATAATAAGAAATGCCTACAATTATACTCAATGGGAATGGTGCCATGCTACACAAAGCCAAGGAAGTTATGTCTCTAGTCACTAACTTGCATATGAATATTTTATACAACTAGATGAAGAGTTGTGACAACGAGGGAAAGTGTGTGATTTCCTTCTGTAAAAAGAGAGTTCTAAATCTAGAAGAGAAGTTGGAGATCATCTGGCACAATATCCTCATTTTACGGATGAGGAAACCAAAGTCCAGAGAATTCAGTCTTCTTTTCTAAGACCTGCCAACTACTTAGGGAGCCAAAGCAAACGGGGACCAGCAAAAACAAACAGGCTTTTAAATAAGACTTATTTCCAAAGTGTGACCGTAGTCTTAGCAAACAACAAGGGTTATGTTTTAATTTTTCCCACAAGAGCTGAGCATCTAGGAAAAGGGGTATGTCTCCTTCACTGTTAATAGACTTTCAAACTCCAGTCTAACTAGCTTATCAGGGCCAAATTGGTCTCATAGAATTTTTTAAATTTTAGACCCAAAGAGCTTTATGGAACATTTTGCCAAAACCCTTAATTTATAGTTGGAAAAATGAGACCCATGGAGAATAAACACTTCGTCCAGAGCACAAATAGAACCTATGGATACAGATGCAAGATATGTCCTTTCCACTGTTGAGGCAGAGATGGTGATATTCAAGGGCATCAGGGAAGGCCACGTTAAGAAGTTGCCACTTGAGAAATGACTTGAAGGAGAGGGAATGAGCTATGTGGGTATCAAAGAAAGACTTTTCCAGGTGGAGACATTTTCCAGGAACAGGATATAAGCCAGTATGGCTGAGGCTGTGTAGACCAAGTAGAGGGTAGTTGGAGTTAAGGTCGGGGAAGTATTAAAAGGCCAGATCATGGAGCTTGGACAACCATTTTAAGAACTTTTGCATTTACCCTGACTAAAATGAAGAGCTACTTGAGGTTTCTGAGCAGAGGGGTGGTATGGGATATCTCTATTTTTAAAGGATCGGCCTGGCAGCTTTCTTCAGAATAAATTGCAGAGGCACAAAGATGGCAGCGGAGAGAGACCTCTCAGAAGTTCTTCCAGTAAATCCAGGCAAGAAATGGCAGAGGTTCAGATCTGACTGGTAGAATGAGGTGGTAAGAAATGATCAGATTCTGTGTGCGTTCTGAAGCCTGGCAGACTGAGAATGAGGGGAAGGGCAAGGTTACGTGTAATTCCCAAGTTTCTGGCCTCAGCAACTGGAACAGATGAAGTTGTCATCAATTGAGGTGAGAAAGGCTGTGAGGGGCCCAGAGGGTAGGGGTGGGAAAGAGCACGGGGTCTCCTTTGGGACAGGTGGAGTTGGCGTATCTGTTACACATCAAGTGAATGTGCTAAGTGTTCTGGTGGACATACAAGTCTGGGGTACAAGAGAAAGCCCGGCCCAGACATGAAAATTTCGGAACTGTCAGTATACACTTGGCACAGGTGGTATTTAAAACACTTTTTCTTAAACTCAACAAATATAAAAACAGTATGTCATAACATGAATTGCATTTAACTGCACTTCAATGTCTGCTTGAACAAAAACTAACAAAAATATAACGAAAGAATGAATCAAACCTTAGTGAATTTTAGGCTCACTTTATTTTTTTGTAGTGTTTCTTTGTAGTTCTCAATATTAGGAAAACTTGATTTTTCTGGATAAAAATAGCACCAGTCTCCAAGATACCATAGGTTTGCCTTCTTATGATTTAACTCATTTCCTTGTGCATATACATTGGCTTGGCTTGTAGTAATATAGTTATTGTAACAAAGCTGAACTCATTCTGAGTACCTCCACAAAATAATGTTTTAGTTTGACATCTAATGATGGTTTTCTTCACTTTTCAGGATCTGAGAAAATGAAGAGACCTAGTCTGGTATATTCAGGGATGGGATCCTGGCTGCCTTACCCATCACTGACAAGGTTTGATTTGCTCTAAGTAACATCTTGCCTTTTCCCTAGGAGAGCACTTCAGAAAATACACAAAAGATGTGTTTCATGAGTATGTAATACCCATTAGCAAACAATTTAAGGATCAATTAATTAGTCATTAAACTTTCCCTATTAAGTGCTTTGGCTTATATCTCTATGGTAAAGCCACTAATGAAAGTCACATATGCTGAGGTTTCATTTCCCTTGAGAGCTTACATATCAAAATGTTTAAATTAGCCTTCTTTAAATATATTTAAATCCCTCACATCTAGAATATTTTAAATAAAACTTCCAACCTAGGTTTAGGAATCTCTTCTTTTTTTAAAAAATGAGATGAATCTTGTTAATAGCTATTCCTGGAAGGAAAATCTCCCTACTGATCTTATTTTAAACTGAGAAAATAATGAATAATTAGAATGCTGTTGAAGAAGATACTTAACATGCAAAGAATCTTTGGGGGGGGGGAGAAAAACAGACGTAAGTTAGTTCCACCAACTAGACTCTGAGGAGTAAATTTTTGTGCTAAGACAAGATTGACTGACTTGTCTGCTTTCTCTGCAAATTCCTGTCTCCCCCACAAAAAACGTACTTGGGATATATTTAAAGGAGATGGGAAACTGTAAAACAATACTACAGGAAACTCAAGTGGAGGCAGCTGTTAGATTTATTTTGTTTTGGCAATGTATAAAGGTAACTAAAAACAGAGAGGCATATGGATGGGGGAGAAAAACACAAAATTTACAAAAGGCATAATCCATCTAAATATCCAAAATACACACTAAGAAATCAAAACACTTTATGCACAGACCATCATCAGTGAATAAACAATCTGTACATGACATGTGTTCCCCTTTTCTACTCTTATTGTGAGAGTCTTAACTGTCATGCATTAATCATTGAGTCAACAAATGTGTATAAGCACCTCCTCTATCCCTGCCCTATGCTGTGCACTGAGGACATAGCAGGGAATAATCTCGTTGAGTTTTCATTCTAGCAGGAAAGATAAAGACTAGAGCAGACACCTGAAGTAGGATGAGCACTTTTAAAAGGGAACCTTGGTCTCCCCTTCTCCTTACCACTCTCTTACTACTATTGCTTTCATAAGGGGCTCTCCCTTGAGTGTCCACCATTTCCCCCTCTGCCCAGTAATCACCATCTGATCGTCTAAGGGAGTTTACAACCTAACTGCTCAGGCCCACGAAGGTTAGCTCTTCATCTTCTGCATAGGGATTGGCATAAAGTGCTCACATAGATATTTCAATTCATCTCATACATACCTATCCACTTCCATCTATAAGCCACTAGAGGACCCAGAAAAAATAATCCATGTTCTCTGCTTTTATGAAGCTGACCCTACTGAGCAGGGACAAGTACGAACATGAATAACTGTAACACAGGGCACCATAAGATAAAGCATCCAAAGTCATGCATAAGTGACATTTGGAGGGGCCAAGGTTATGATGAAAGGTAACATTCCATTCAAATCAAGAAAGACTACCCAGCTAAAGAATGATATCTGAGATGGACCATAAACAATACTTATAATTTCAATAAACAGAGAAAAAAAAGAACAGTCCAATCTAAAAACAAAAGATAGCAAAATCACAGAAAGGGAAAATAGCATGAGAGGAATGGATGGCAAGTGGTCTGAAAGAGCTAGGGCATGGAAAAAACACATCACTTAGTCCATGTTTATGTTTGTTCATTTGCATGTTTGTGGAGGAGTGTTTGTTGTGTATCTCTTGCATATTGATAACTCCATCACAAATTCTAAGAAGTATTTAAGTATCTAAGTAGGGGTCCTGGAATGAGGAAATCTAGGATCCAACCCTAGTGACTGTATGGCTGTGGATAAGTCATGTCTACTTGATATGAGGTTTTTCTTTTTTGTGAAATGGAGAAGATAGTGGTATCTTCAAAAAAAGTCTTGGGGTGCAATAAGACAATACCTTTGAAAGCATCCCACATTGTAAAGGTTGTAAAAATGCTTCAGGTCTTTCCTGATACTTAACAGGTCCTCATAAAGGGTTTTGCTGTTTCATAAGTCAGTACAACTACAGCCAGAGTCTTTATTTAATTTCAAGTTATCAGTTTTGCTTGACAGTTTCACCGGAGATCACTCTGTCACAGCAAATTGAACCCACCATTATTCTTCCAAAAATATTTAGTCTTCACAAAATAATGACACTGATATCAACATCATCTGTAATACTTAACTGTATTTTAATTTTGGGTTTGGGATTTCTGTTAGGAAGAGATGGTATATCACTTTTATTAAAAAAAAAAATCACAGCATCTAACATGGCTGTTATCACTTTCTGCAGGAATATTACAGCTTATGAAAGTTCAGGATAGCGCTATAAATTCTTAAAATTAAGGAGGAGAAAAAGAAAGTGCAGAAGAGATAAAGGAATAGTTAAGAGGTGATGCTATTTCATTTCCTCTCCATGTCTGGGAGACATCTCCTGGAAAATATAAGTGAAGTTCAAAAGCTGAGACTAGAAACTTATTGTTTCAAACCTACATGTAAATGAAAACTTAAAATCTAGAATTTTCAAAGACTCTATTTCTGAAATATCCAATTAAAAAGTTTGGGGTTTCTCCCCTCGAGTGGCATTTTAGTGTACAAAACTTATGAGAAACTCACAATCACTTAAGACAGTAGTACATATTAAATTAGATTGTCTCTGTGAACTTGTCATTATTAAATGCAAACTAGTTTTCTTTTGAATCTCATATTCAATCAAATACCATTTAAATTTTATATAATTCTAATGCTCCCTTGTGTCTGGCAAGCAGATATTACTAAAATGTATTCAATTTTCTTTTTTGAATATTCTATTGAAATGGAGGGCCTACATCTCAATGAAATAAATGGTTTTTAGAATGTACCATGCTTTCAAAGAACTGTATGAGTATTATTTGGTATGAGCAAATAAAAGTGTCACCTCCAAAACTGACTCAGCAACTCACATAGGAGGTAAAGGCCACCTTGTCACTGGACTTGTAATGACATCTAATGTGATGGATAAAAAATCCACATTAGGTAGGAGACTGTGGGATGTCATGAAAAGAGCAGTGGTTTGGAAGCTAGAGAGCATGAGCAAGTCATTGAACTTCTCTGGATTTTGTTCTCCTCATTGACAAAATGAGAGGTTAGCCCTGGACACGTTTTTTAAAACCAAAAGGAACAAAACCAAAAAATATAATTCTAATCATCATTTGTTTGGCAGTTAAAAACAGTAAAGATGCACAGGAGCTCCACAGTAAATCATCTCAGAAAATTAGCAGAAACAATTTTTTTTTTTAAGTCACACGGTAAAGAACTACAAGTCCTGCTTTCCTCATCTTTTCTCTTCTTGTTCCCAACCATGGGGGGTGGGGGTGGGGATGGAATGAAAGAGAATTGTTGGAGCAGGACTGGGAGAGAGTCCTGAAATATCTTAGAAAAGGGTAAAGCTGTTAATTTGGTTTGTGTTTGGTTCCAAATGGACGTCCGGTAGTCATTCTTGTGCCGCACTCAGCTGTCCGATGGGGACACATCTCTCTCTTAAGTCAGTCACAACCCTAAATTGTCTCCACAGTGAGCTCTCCCACCTCTGTTACTCCCTGAGCACTTGTGTATACTGACATATTATTGCAGGATATTTTTAAAGTATAAACATTTTTTTTCTCAGCTAGATTAGTCCCGTTTTGAGGAACAAAGCACATTGCATCCTTCTCTACCTTAGGGGCCCCTCTGAAACTACAGTCCAAAGAGCAGAGTTTTTTATATAGTGACCTTTAATAAATATTTGCTTATTAATTAATAAATTAGGTAGGGAGAGTCTATAATAGCTTCCAGTGATCCCTACCTTCTGATATCCATGTCCTTATATTATCCTCTCCCCTTAGATTGTGGGCCGGACTTTGTGATTCGATTCTAATGAATAAATTACAGGAAAAGTAATAGGATAGCACTCCCAAGATTAGGTTACTTCCCTTGCAAGGAGTGTGACTTATCTTTTTTGCCATCTCTCACTCTTTCTCAGACTCCTTGATCTAAAGGAAGTAAGTGGCCATGTTGTGAATAGCCCTGTGGAGAAGCCCACATGGCAGGGGACTCGTGTCTCCAGACAGAAGCATCATGACCATACCAACAATCATGTGAGTGAGCTTGGAAGTGGATTCTCCCTAAGCAAGACTTGAGATGTCTAGAGCTCTAGCCAGCACCACAATACATCCAGATCTGTGATTCACAGAAACAATGAGATTACAAATTTGTGTTGTTTTAAGCCTCTAAATTTTGGGGCAAGTTATTATACAGCAATAGATAGCTGATACAAGTAGCAAAGCAGTGAGAATGAAGAGAGCATTTAGGAATACAGCATTCAGTGATGTGCAAGCTTCTTGTATTGATTTGCTTTGAAGCCATGTTGAAGGGGGTATAGAAATCCCATCCCCACGATTCTTTACCACTGTCCCATGAACCACAATGCCATTTCTCCACTTGTCATAACTTTGTTGGTTTATAACCATTTACACGCCATTAGAAAGATCACTCTTAAAAGAATCAAATACAGAATGGAGAGGTTCGTGTATAATCTTGACTATTGAAATAATTAAGGCTATGATTCACCCACAAGCACAGTTAATTGTAACCCCAAAGAAGAAGCTAAATGGCTGCTGCTTCCCTTGTCCTCACAACCAATCAATGACTGAGTGCTTCTGTCTGGAACTCTGCTCGGGGCTGGGTAGAGGAAGCAGATGGGGACAAAGTATCTCACTACAATTCAACAGTTCAGCCTCAACATGTAGAAATATGAAGCTTTACACTAATTCCTCTCCTTTGAGTCAAGCCTGTATGTCCAGAGGGAGGAAAATATTAGAGTTGGTAGCAGTGAGCCTATGGAAAAAGAAGAGCATATTTGGAAGACACCATGAAGATTCAAAACCTTTAAATACACTCTGGGAAAAGGAATAAAGAAAAGAGCATCTGGGTTTCTCATTAAGTCCAACATACTCAGAAGACTGGCCATTTTCTGCCGAGTTCTGCTGCCATATGCCAAAGGGTTTTGTTTTATTTTATTTAGTTTTTAAAGCTTTCTCAGCTCGCTGCCGTATACCTCACCCATCTGGGGCACTATCTGGTGCATATGTGCAATACTGTAGAACCTAAGTCCAGGTTTTGCCACCTTAAGAAACAAACAGCAGTACCCTCAAGCACAACAACTATGGCTTCTTGCTTTCTTAAATGAACAGGACGTTTCTCATTCCCCAAGTTTCCACTAATATTGCTACATGCAAAAATCCTAGAAGTGAAAGTCGATTACGCTTGGTGCTGACTCCTGGAAATCCACCCTAGAAGCTGTAAGTGCTAGAAACTAGTACAAGTGAAGATTAGCACATTAGGTCTGGGGCCTTCTGCAGAGATCTATAGGTCATGGCCCAAAGGACAGAGGAGACATTCTTTCTTGGATAGTCAGTTAAAAAATGAGTAGTCAGTTTATTCAGGAAGCACTTCCCAAAGGTCCCAGACCTACAGAGATACCACCACCACAACTTGATTCTTTTTTCCTCACACACTTTATTAATCCAATCCTGTTGGCCTACCAGGAGTGAGGCCAAGATGGATCCGGTATCAGATATCAGGAGAGACCAGAAGCAGAGCCTCAGCCTTTAATCTTCAATATAGAAGACATTTAACGCAAACCTTCTCCCCCAGACTTTGTTCACTCAAGCCCCATAAAAAATCAATATGCAAAGCAAAAAAATTGGAGTCCAGATCACACTCCTGTCTTGCCTGATTTCTGCATCAGTCTATAGAATCAAATAAGCATAACTGTGCTGTGAGATCTCCTAACTCCATGTGTCAATGGACATGTTAAAAGTAAGGCAGAATACACCTACACAACTTTAAGCCTTTTAATGAAACAAAATGTTCTATCACCCATGGCAAAAATAGGATCTTTTCCAAAATGCGACATTAGCAGATGTTCCTGATTGGGCATCCACTTTATAATAGGTCCTATGCTAAACACACGGGGCTGTGAGGATAAATAAATGACCATCTCTGCCTCCCTGGAGTTGACCTTCTAGTAGGAGAGACAGACTAGTGATAGGAGTGATAAGCCCAGGTATGTGCTAGGTAAAAATTGTATCACTGAGTAAGATAAGGAAACACTTTGTAGAGAAGATGGTTAAGCTGAGTAGGAGGCTGCCAGGTCATTTCACGCGAAAGGAACAGCATGAGCAACCTAAAAGAGCCTGATTGTTAGAGATATTTATCTCTCCAGCCTCATCTTCCAACACAGCTCCCTTAGCCACTTCTGTAATCACCACAATAAAGTACTTTCTGTTCTTTGAATATGAATAACATGTACTTTCTCACCCTTTGCAAGTGATGTTCTCTCTGAAGCAGTTACTCCTTGACCTCATCTCTTAAGCCTTGGATCTGAATACCACCTTCTCAGCCTTCTGGCCTTGACTTGGATATAAGGACTTCTCTGATAACCCCAAGTCTGAGTTAGATGTCACTTTCATGTTCCCTAACTGTATGCCATTACTTCCCTACCATAGAGCTTAACGTATGCTAGCATAACCCCTGCAGACTTACCTATATTCCCTGTAGATTGCGCATTCCAGGAAGACATATCAAGATTATATCTATCTTGATTGCCATTGTGTCCCCAGCATCCAGCAGAGTGTCTGCCATATAACTGGCAGTGCATGCAGGATGAAACTGTTGTTCAAAATTTCCAGGCAAAGCACAGGGCTGGATAAAGGGTAGGTGATAAGATTGAATTTATAGATAAAATTAAAGCCCAGAAGACCGCATTTGCCCTGCTGTGTATATATGTTATCCTCTATTCAAGAAGTCAGGAAGGGTTATAAGCAAGAGGAGAGTGTGACAAGGCAGCAATAAGAGGGCCTGAAATAATGGCAGGGGCCTGGAGACAAGAAGACCGATTGCAAGAGATACCGTACTTAAGAAGTTATATCTCTAGGACCTGATGATTTATTACAAGTTCAGGTAAGGGAGTAGGAGAATAAGGATGACTCACAAAATTGGTAAAATGAAAGATCTATGGGGAATATCTTTATTTTTCTCCTACATGAGAGAGATGAGTAATGTAAACAATAAGATGGCCCTGAGTATTCAAGACTAAAAACATGTCTACAGTTCATTACTGAGTGTCTTGATATTGTCAGCTCAATAAGCTACAGAGAATTCGTACCCCCCACGGGTGGTGAATTCAAAATTTCAAAAGACTACTTCATAATTAAAATAGGAGAGGAATAGGTAGTATGCCTTTTTACAATAACACAAAATAAATCATCTTTTAATTCTTTAAGAAATGGATAGTTAAGTGGAGGTTGAACGGCTGAATCTTGACTTAAAAAACGACACATTATCTGCCTATTTTCTTATTACTTTTTGCCTTCAGATTACCAAAAATTTACCAAAGATGAAAACTCAAGCACACGATATCTTCCAGGAGATATTTATCCAAGTGGAAACACTGAGGAAACAACATTATAATAGAGTGAGGGGAAGGATACGTTTAATAAGTCAGAGGAAACCCTCAACATCAAGGGAAGAAATGGTTCTCAGAAAACATTTTGAAAAGATGAGGGAGGACACCAGGCAACAAGAAAATGTCTTCATGTGGCTTGGGGATAGGGTTTGGGAAGAAACCAGAAAATCAAGAGTGTGAGCACAGAGAGAATAATATTTTAAATAATATTTTAAAGATGAGAAAAATCAGAGGGAGAAATGAAAACAAATGTGTGATTAGCGAAAAAAATTATAAAGCACCCCCCCCCCCCCCCCCAGATTTCACCCTCAGCTACAAAGGACAGAAAAATTATGAACAGGTTTAGAATTTGGTCAGAATTCCTTACCTTGGTAATCTGAGCCTCAATTTTCTCATCTATAAAAAGGGGTTACAGTTATGTCTCTCTGTTATCTCTTATAGAGGCGCTAATCCTATCAGATCAGGGGACTACCCTGAAAACATCTTTTAAACTTAATTATTTCTATAAAGGCCCCATCTCCAAATACAGTCATGTTGGGGGTTAGCACTTCAACATATGAACTTTAGGGGGACAAAATTTGGTCCATAGTAAGATTGTCATAAGAAATGTGTGAAATTATGCAAAGAACATTGTGCCTGGTACATAAGTGCTAAATAGATATTAGCCAATGTTAAGCTATGAAATCATCATCACTACAGGCATCATCTCCAAAGTTACTTATACTTTTTCTTTTATATTTTAAAGGAGTGCTACATATGGGAAAGGCACCTATTTCCTACTGTCCTGAAAACTGCCCAGCAACCTGGCACACTAAGATGTCCTCAGGCCTGATTTATAAATATCCTCCAATGTAGAAGTAGCTATAAAAGGAGTAGAGAGATGGTGAGACAGTGGAGGCGGAGGACTAGCAGGAGAAGAAGGTGGGAAAGGAGAAGACCAGCAAGGACACAGGATGAGAATGGACTGAGATCTTGCAGCCTGTCTTCTTCCCACACACTCACAAGTGTGTATCTAAGCTACCTGATGAAAGAAGGAACATTAAAAGTACCCCCTCCAAGGATGTTCTACTTCTACTGAGAAGGAGACAAAAACCTCATTATTTAAGGCACTCCAGGGCTAATGTCAAGCTATTCCATTCAGAAAGACCATGGTAAGCAAGTAAAACTAATCTCTCAGGTGGTCACAAACTTAATAGGAAGACCGTTTTGACCTAAAACATCTTTGAGTTTGCGAAACATGCTTCAACTTCTACTCAAAGGGAAGTGTATATATAAGGATAAAAGAATAAGACCAACTATGGACTTAAAGTGTCCATGGAAGCAAAAGAAACACTGTAAAAAGGGCTATGAATTTCCCATCCCATATCCTAGATTTTTAAATAAAAATACAGACAGAAAACCACTGCATTGAAAATCCAGGAAAGTATAGCCTATGTGAGTCACTTAAGTGATCACAAATCTCCCATGATGTGTTTTAAAACTACCTACCTTCTAGAAGGAGTGAGATGTTCTTAGTTGAAATAATGTCCCACTTGGCACTACTATAAATAGAATAGCCATCATTTGTTTAGTACCTAGAATGGCAGGCATTTTACAAACACTATCTCATTCATGTATTCCTAAAAATCCCTGTTGGGGTTGCTATTATTTTTGCCATTTTACAAATAAGTAAACCAAAGAGGTTGCCCAAGGTCATACAACTAATAAATGAATGTTAGAATTCAAACCACTTCTGACTGCAAATACATCTTCTCCCCTTTATGCCAGACTTATCATCATCCTTGGGGTGTTGGGACATGTGAGCATGACTAGGAAAAATGGGCTGAATTGGTAAAAAAAAAAAAAAAAACATGTTAGCATTGATTCTTAAATCAATGTATTTTTCGGTGTCATTCTTATGAGTATTTACTTACTCAAATTTTTAAAATCACCTGCAAATGCCTCAATACTGGAAAATTGCTCTACCATTCTAGTCACTTGATCATATAATGGGCTTTTTAGTTTAGATTCTAGAGCAGAAGATATGAGTTGCAATTCAGTGTTCCTACTTCTAAAGTATGTTATTTCTAGCAATTGCTTATCTCTTCTTAGTATCCATTCTCAAGGGAGCATTATCACCTATGTCACAGGGAAATTTTAAGAATTACATAAAGTCTGCAAAGCATACTCAACTGTCACATTAGCACTCAGTGTTTATATTTAAAAAGTTAATGAAAACATTGCCAACATCTCTATTTCTGAATGAGGGTAAACAAGAGAGACTGTAAGGATTTTTACAAAGAACCCTAATGCCTGAGAATTAGGACTCATTACCATGTAAACTCCAGACATAATCAAAGTTGTTTTCAAGCTTCATTGTTCCAATCTAGTTTATCTCTTTTCTCCCCTAGTTATTTTGATGGGTTTTCACCAACTATGCAGACTTCAATAACTCACTCTCTAATAATATACTCTGGATAATTGTTAGCTTCATGAAATACAATTGCCTGTACTTTAAGTTATAATTAAAGGCATTACTTAAACCCTCAAGTGGCCTTTGGAAATCTGAAAATGCAAGTTGAATTCATAAATGCTAGGGAAGAATAGGAAATCCCAGAACCCTAAATCAGCAGACTCAAATTCATGTGAACCTAACTTAAAGAGAAGCCGCCTAATGCTCTGGTTCTAACCACCAGACTTAGATGGACATTAACACCAGTACTAAATGAGAAAATTGGGCTCACTAAGATTGGATCTTTAAAGTTCAGTATATTCACTGATGGAAAAACGTTTATGATTCAGCTGAACAAAGGAAATACAGTTTTAAAAGCAGTCCTGTAGAGTAAGGGGGATTTCTAATTGTGAAGAAAGTCCAAATGTGCTTCTGTGGCATCTGACTGAATGGGAATGGTGAGTTTTGCAAATTGGGTATCTACAATTGGATTTGGTCAATCTGGGACCATTTGCCCCTTTTTTCATATTGGCTGCTCAAAGAATGACATGATGAGTCATATAGAAGGACCTAAGCTATTACCATTACTGACAGCTTGAGCATTCTATTATTTTTTAAGAAAGTAATAATTTGTCCATATTTTAATAACCTAGTCAAAAGAATTCTGTTGTATTCATTATTCCAAAATGAAGCTAAGATCATCTCAGCCCAAATTCCTGGTCCTTTTTTCCATCACTGCTTAAGCTTTAATTCTCTAATATATATGCATATATATATGTACCACATATAACCTAAACTCTATTCTTCCCACTTACCTATACAGATCATAAAAACATAAAATGTAAGTCTCTAAGTACAAGACTAAACTTACCCTCTCAAAAATGAACAATAGTGTTCATTCTTCTATGAAGTTCTACCTAATACACATTATTTTTTTATTCTTATGACCCAAGTGATATGTTTAGGGCCATATACACAAAGATAAATAAGCCATGAATCTTTCCATCAAAGATGTCACCAAAAAAGTCAAACTTACATGGCACTTCTACTTTATAAAATGAAGATGGCCTAATAGTGCATACTGTTCCCATATTTCTTTCTTCCTTTAAAAAAAAAAAAAGATTTCATTCATTTATTCATGAGAGACACACACAGAGAGAGGCAGAGACACAGAGAGAGAAACAGGCTCCATGCAGGGATTCTGACGTGGGACTCGATCCTGGGTCTCAGGATCACACCCTGGGCTGAAGGCAGCGCTAAACCACTGAGCCATCTGGGCTGTCCCCATCTTTCTTTCAAGACCTATAGCCTGAGCTTTTCTCTTAGGTTATCTCTGGCTACATCATTCCACTAATATTATTGGCTGACCCACTTTCTTTTTTTAAATTAGAATATGATTAATTGAGCAGAAAGTGGTCTCAGATCTTTGAGTCCAAACTCCCATTTCACAGATTAAGAAAATGAAGTCTTTCCAATTCTGATAACACGGGCAGTTGAAGAAACAGAAACCCATTTCTTTTAAACCATGTAGAAACATATGATAAAATACATAGCCTGCCTCAAAAGAAAAAAAGAGGGATCCCCATAGCTAATGGGAGAAAGAAAATTCATTTTAGCAAGAACAGTAAACTCCAAGTCACACTGTCTCAGTTCCTAGAGGTTCTGGACCTCACAGTTGGTTATATCTCTGGCTGCCTCAGTTCTTTCTCTGGCACTGTGGGCTTCAGGTGATTAATGTCTGTAGTGGCCTCCGAAGTGCAGTGTTGAGATCTCCTTCAAGAGAGCTATGCAGACAGCTTAGCTGACAGCCTTAGTTGTGTCCCTTGGGATTCATACTTCCTCTGGCTGCACCCAGCTCATGGCTGAGCATAGTATAGGGTATGAACATAGTATAGGTATAGTATGAGAGCCAGCCCATTCCTACCTGATACTGGACTCCTCCAACCAGCAGACTTTGGCTGAGAAGTCCTCACTGGCCTGGAGAATGTTTTCTCAGAACTGTGTGCCATGGCCAAAACTCTTCCAATCCAATCCTCCCTTGCTCTCTTCTTTCAGTTGTCAAATCTGTGTTGACATCTAAAGGTTCTCCTGTCCCATCCTATTCCTTTCCCCTTTATCCTTCACAAACGTTTTCCAAAATCAATCTCTTGTACATCTACTTCCCATCCTGGTCATCTGTTTCTCCAAGGACCTGAACTGACACAGAATCTAAGTATATTTTTAACATGGCATGGTACATCAGTTGGGAACTTGTGAAGTTCTGCACTAGAGAAACTTTTAGACATGTACACAAGGATACATTATACAATGCTGTTCAGTACAGCATAGTTTGACATAGTAGGAAATTGGAAGCAACCTAACTGTTCAAATATATGGAAAGGGAAATTCAAGGTATATCTATTTAGTGGTACAACAGATAGAGAGCAAAGCTAGCTACAGGTATCAACACGGATGAGTCTTTCAGTATAATGTTAAGTGAACAAAAGAAGTTGCAAAAATACCCACGCAATATGTCATAATTGTTTTAAATCTAAAACACATAAACAGTACCCTACATAGTTTTTTAAAATTATAATAATTTGGGTAGCAAGAACAAATATCCACTACAGGAATGGTAATCTCTGGGATAAAAGGGAGACAAAATAGGATAGGGTGGATTTCAACTCTTTTCTGTGATATTTTATTCCTCTTTTTTAAAGGTTAACAACTGTTATTTGGGGATACATGGGTATTTGCTATAGTATTCTCTGTACTTTTTTATGTGTTTGAAATATTTCCAGATTTTTCAAGTGAAATAAATATTTGTTGAAAGGAAAGAAACTGAGGCCCCTCCAAATTGTGGCATGACCAAATTCATGTATTTAGTTCATGGCAGAGAACACATTCTTGGTCCCTGGACTGACTCTTTGGCCACCACACTGTGCTGTCTCCATTGTCATGTATTAGTCTAATGGGGAAGACTATGGTAAATAAGTTTTTTGTATCCTTCACAATGCTTGATAGCACTGTGGATGCAAGAAAGCATTTAAAATCTACTAGATCAAATTCGCATTAAACCTCTAATGCAAAATTACTTTATCATTGGAATTATGCTTCAAGAGAAGAAATCTCATGCTATAGTTCTGACTATGACATGTTTAGAGATGTGTGGGTCATGCATTCAACAGCTCTGGGAGGCCTAATTGCTGACTGATGATCTCGTCCAGAAGCAACAACAACAACAACAAAAAAGAGGAGTCAATTCTTGAAAGAATCAGAAGTTAAGCTGACCAATTGGAGGACAGTTAAAGTATACCCATAAATGTAGGTGATTTTGGAGAGCTTACAGTCTTCCTCTAAGGATTCACATTTATAAGAACCCCCACTACCTGCAGTACTCAGAAGTCTCTTTGTGTAGAATCTGAAAAATTCAACTAGCTCTACTCTCTATATTATAATGGTAAGATAGGCAACCTTTTCTGAACAGAAAATGGGGGATTTACTGACCCTTGATTCTGTGGCCCTACAGAATCCAAATGAAAATATATATTGTCTGTTCTCCAGAGCTCTTCAACAGATGCAAGGCCAAAAGCATCCAAAACAAAATACACTTAGTTACCTTAACACTGAAAAGTACCTGGGATAATTAATAACCACAGACAGAAAAGAACAATTGGGTTGTACATTTATTAGGGTCCTTTTTATGTATTTCCATTGTGAAAGGCAATTATTTTTCTAACTTTAGTAAAACCTAATGCCTTTATACTAATTTCAATAACATGAAAATTTGAGGTGAATATGTCCTTGAGGGTAAGCTTTGTATTTTTCATCAGTATATTTTTAAAAGCTGGCAAAGTGCTTGGCACATTATTAATGTTTGTTGATTGAATGAAAGGATGAATAAATGAATATAAGTGAAATTAAGACATATTTCTTACTGACAGACACTAATGACTAAAAAAGGGTTCCAACAAATGAGCAGAGTTGACAATTAAAGTGTAAATAGGAATCTAATGAATGTTTTAATTGATCTTCCCTGCTTTAAAATGTAGCCAGGATTTTTTAACCTTGAGATACAATGCTCAGCAAATTAGTACACTGCCTTTGTATGAAAATCTCTTTAATCAACCTAATAGTTTGTCTACTCAACTATAAACTTTAAGACCTCTGCCAAGTTAATGTTTTGTTTTGTTAGTCTTAACAAGAAAGCGTTGTCTTTTAATAATAGATTCATATGCAGAAGTTGAGTTTAGTACTTGGACTTCTGTGAAAATAGAGAGCATATGTTAAATTAAAAAAAAAAAAACCCACAACTTTTCAAAGTTAATAAACCTAGGAGGGAAAAGAAAACTCTCATTCTTTCTTGATGATTCTATCACCAAGAAAACAACACACCTTTCGTGTCTGAATCAGATTTTAACAAGATTTTTTTTAATGGATTCCTTCTTTTTATAGAGGTCCCAAGAGAATGACTGCTAAACATTTCTTCAACCATTGAGAAGTTTGATACCATCTATATAAGGCTTGCTGAGATGTGGTTAAATAAATAAATAAGCAAGCCTGACCAAACCACCCATCTCCACCATATAAAGGAGGGTGGAGGCTAAAGGGGAATTGGAATTTAAATTTTTTAAAATATTTTATTTATTCATTCATGAAAGACTAAGAGAGAGGCAGGGGCATAGGCAGAGGGAGAAGCAAGCTCCCCGAGGGTAGCCCGATGGCAGGACTCCATTCCAGGACCCTGGGATCACAACCTGAACCAAAGGCAGATGCTCCATCACTAAGCCACTCAGAATTGGAATTTAAAAATAAGATTTTGTAAAAGAGGTGCTGGTGAGTGGAGTCCCGCTCTGTTCCTCGTGACAGGAAAAGTTAGGTATGCTTTCCCTCGTCTTGAACCCATAAAAAGTGACTTCAATGGAACCACTTAGAGAGTTCAAGGTGCACCCCAGTGTTGACAGAGGACAATAGAGTAGCAATTCTATTCTGACGGAAGACAGGAAAGATTGCTACAAAGAAAGATTACAACAGTTTTTTGGTGCAAAGGATGTGTGAAAGTTTACTGTGAATGCAAGAGAAAAGAGACAGCCTTAAGGTCCTCTAAATACTGCCCAAATGACTGCCTCAAGGTACACAGTAACTCTTACAAAGGAGTGTATTGCTGGATTCTCAGGGACCCGGGGAGAATATCAAATAAGCAGGTATCTGCAATGATGAATTTCCCAGTACATCAAGAGAACTGCAGGTCAGATACCCCAGTGATTTTGGGGTGGAGGGTGGGCAATTTTCAAATAATGCACTAAAGTTTGCCAAGAGAAAGTGTCAGCTTTAAAAAAAAAAACCTGCCAAGTGCAGAGAACACAGAGATCAGCTAATTTCACCACGGATCAAATATTACCTTTGCTTTCCTCTGACCTCCTCCCTCTCCCTCAGTCCCCTCCTATGGACTTAGAGCCTGGTAGCAAGCTGGAGGGGAGCAGGAGGCAGAGAAGCAGGAAGTGGTGAATCTGAGATGGATCTCACCAGGTCTGCCTTCCCCTGCACATCACCTCTTACAGACCCAAGCTAAAAAAGACCATAAGCTTCAACTCCAAGTAACATTAATGTTATTATATGGAAGTCAACATTTTCATAACTGAAATAAGATCTCTTGGGTGACTTAGAAGAGCACAAAGGGTTTCTCATTATCTAATAGATCAAAAAAGCCACTGTGTCCTTCTTGGAATTCTTCCTGCAAAAACAACAACAAAACAAGAGTTTGGAATGGGAAGAAGGAGGAAAACAAAGTTGGCTCGTGATTCCCCTGCTCATTCACTGTGGCAAGGTTATTTCGGCACGTCAAAATTCTAGTAAGTTCTGTATTCTGGTATTCATAATAAGTATTACAAGGAAAAATGAGGAAGAGGGCAAACTTCCTTGTGTGACATCGATGTGGTTAAGTGGGAAGAAGAGCTGGAGACAGGTCATGAAAGATTCCCCCAGTCTCTCCAGGGCAGTCATAAGGAAGCCCAAGCCTCACCAGTGCTGAGTGAGGCAGACAAACAATCCTGAGAATTCATTTGGCTGCCAGGAGTTCAATACCAGCTGAGGCTGTTTGCTCTCCCTCAGCCCACCATGACCTCTCTTAATGTCCTACTAACTGGCCAGTCTGTTTACTGACTGTGTAATAGTAATCTGCTTTCCTGGAGAGACCTGAACCCTCTGTCCCACATGCTGTGCCCAGAGCCAGGGTCATTCTCCCAATGGACTAATCTCCTAGACTCCCTCTGTCTGCCAAGTTCTATCATCTGTGCTTCCTCTGCCCTGCTCCACTGACCAGATTCAATCTCTTTATAGCAATACTCGCCCCACCCCGCCACACCCACAGTCACACTTTCCCAGCTCTGATCTCAGCCTCTACCCGTCAGCCTTTGCTACTGAGGTCACTGTATGCCTTGCAGCTGAACCCATAGAAAGTTGGAACATAAAGAGAACTTGGAGTGACTCATTTGCAACTATTTCTTGTCATTAAAAGTGGCACAACCATTAAAGAAGAAAGGTGGGAGGTAAAAATTGGGGCCTTAGAAAGTAGCCTTCTGTTATCATATAAGACTAGGAAAGTAGCCACAAAGTGTTCGTAATGTTCCTCAGTGGTTATCATTTCAAATCAGACTCAGACCAGGAAGATGCAGGGATAATCATGAAATATGAGGCACACTGCTGCCGAGCACCAGTTAGTTCCAAATGTGTTCATTTATTCATTTGCAGTAACAGCCTCGAAAATCAGTGGAGTGGCGTCTAGGAAGTAAAAGAGTAAAATAATTTTCCAACTCTCATAGTCAGAGGGCTAATTCAAGTTTCAAAAGCAACACTAACTTGCTTAAAGTACCATAAAAAGAGAGAGAGACACAGAGTGGAAATTCCATCCTGCTTTAATCACTGTCCACTGCAAGTTTCCTTAATGATTTCCAGCTGCCTCCATTTAAAAGTTGTTGCTTTGACAGAACTTTCATACAAACTTGGAACATTTTCATGTACAAAAGAAAAAAAAATCTTACTTTGCTCTCAACTGCATTCTAACCAAAAGCAGATTTCTCTTGGATTATATAAGACAATGATGAGCTGGAAGGAGCAGGGGAGAGATGAGGAGTCAGGCTAGGCCTCTGATTTTTTTTGCAGTCTCCACAAACCATTCCACACGAGGCACAAAGGAAAATGTGAAAACTCAGGGAGAAAGCTCACACCCTTGGGAAAGCCAAAATACACTTTGACTTCAACATACCACTGCATTCTGATGTGAAGAAAAGCTACTCAGAATTAAGCTTTTACCATGAAATAATTGCCTCCAAATTCACGTCAGTTAAAATTTTATACGTGTGTGTGTGTGTGTGTGTGTGTGTGTGTGTGTGTAAGTGTGCCAGTCAAATAGACCATAACCAACCATGCATCATCCATTTCTTCGCATGGAGTGAGGAGCCCAGAACAAGAGAAACAAGGATGTAAGATATAATGAAAGGTTAGATATTAACAGTTGAATAGGTATTTTGTTACAGATGTGAGGTTGAGGTGACCCTTTAAAGTCCCCTTACCTTCATTCACGTTGTATGCTCTTTAAAAGCAAAGAGCAACCATTTCTTAGTAATCTTTGTCTCCCCCACGAGCCCTGGCACTAGTGTCTCCTAGTGTAGGGTCTTCAATGAAGATATGTTACAATGAATAAAGGAAAGCTTTCAGAGATGGAGGTTAGTTAAGCAATAGGATATGTGCAAGGAGAAAATATAGATAGCTTGAGAATTGCTGAAAAAAATAATGACTATTTCATCCTCATGATTCTATGAAACTATAATTTGTTCACATATCATTAAGTTTTCTATGTAGATATAGTCCTCTATTGTTACCTGTCGGGCAGAAAGGAACTTTGAAAGGTCTTCAAATTATTCTCTGAAACTATCCCAGACTACTGGAAATCCATTCTCCCTTTTGAAAAAGAGTCCTATAAATTAACCTGGTAATATTTTTTCTTGTCCACCATATCAATAAGGAAATAATCTGTCTACCCCAAATCCTTTATTTTGCACATTGGATCTTTTGATGGTGTGGGGAAGGATTTTAAACAATATTAACAAATCCATAATAATTTTCCATTTAAATCCAGAAGAGGCACAGAGGAGGTACAGGAAAGAATAGCTCTTAGAGTCACTTCTCATTCCTCATCTTTATTCATTCTGACAGATATTTTTGAGTACTTAGGGTGAAGCAGATGCTGAAAATCCCATAGATATTCCTCATAAATCTTATTTCCATCATTTAGGGACATGTGAAGGCTCCAGAATTTCTATCTAAAAGGGCCCTGCGGGTAATAATCTGGTTGGCTGGCAAGGATGCCAACTTCTGTCCTGAAGCTGCCTGTGAACGCTGAGCAGTTTTACTTGCCCAGCATCTTTACTGGGGGCAGAGTGGGTTGGGAGGGCTTGGAGGGTGAGATGCCTCCAAACTACTTGGTACTGTCCTTGTGAAGGACCTTGTTTTAATCAATTTCTGGACTTAATTCTGAATCTTTCCAAGCTCTCTATATTGTTCTCCAATTCCAGTGCCAAAAATCGTACAGAAGACTCTAATGTGGGCAAGCACGGAGATAAAGACAAATTCATCACTTTATAATTGCTGGATTTTGCCTATTTGTAAACCTCACTAATTGTGCTTGCTTTTTTGAACCAGTTCAGTAAAATTTCTTATGACTAGATAATTTTAGCTGAATATCACTGTAGTCATTTATATTCAAAAAAGCATTCTGCAAGTGAAAGCAGGCAGTGATATAGAATGGGAGCCTGTTATATCTGTACTGAGCCTTCTCTTTGCCACTGTTTTAATACATTCCTATTCCTCCTATTTTTCTCTCTTTTTTTTTAAAGATTTTGTTTATTTATTCATGAGAGAGAGAGAGAGAGAGGCAGAGACACAGGCAGAGGGAGAAGCAGGCTCCATGCAGGGAGCCTGACGTGGGACTCGATCCCGGGTCTCCAGGATCACGCCCTGGGCTGAAGGCGGCGCTAAACCCCTGAGCACCTGGGCTGCCCTCTTATTTTTCTTTCTAATAAATATATTAATATATAAAATACTATTAATAAATATTCCCATGCCACATTATTTTTCTCTCCTCTGGTCTATGTCTCCTTCTGGTCTCCTTCTTTACTAGGTTATAAGTTTCTTTATTATAAAAACATTGCCTTGTTCATATCTGCATCTCACTGGCCCACATCTGGCACACAGAGAATAT
This sequence comes from Vulpes vulpes, assembly GCF_048418805.1. Classification (NCBI taxonomy): domain Eukaryota; kingdom Metazoa; phylum Chordata; class Mammalia; order Carnivora; family Canidae; genus Vulpes; species Vulpes vulpes. The sequence continues at coordinate 84,973,460 of NC_132786.1, forward strand.
TAAGAATGGTTTGTTGAGTGAATAAATGAATGTACTGAACCCTGGACCCCGGAAGGAAGATATAAAATAAATCTTTAAAACTTTAATAAATGGATTCAAAAGCTGTTTCAGATAAACTATTAGCAAGTCGTCACATCTAACACTTCTAGAAGGCCCACCAGGGAGGGTCAACATAACCCCATAAGGGTGTAAACACAGCTGTTGTTCTCTTCAGGATATGATTAGTTTTGATTTATTGCACACGTCCACCTGCAAGGCTTCTCAGAGCACACAGAGTCATAATCTCCAAAGTCACCTAGTGACAAGTGAGTCCCTCAGCTCCATTGCTCACCTGGATCAGCAGCTCTCATTTATCTCTTAGGCAGCTCAGAATGCTCCTAGCCTCAAGGCCCGCAAACTTAGACTTTGTCAAATCAAATGGGCAATAATTTACAATATAAGTATCTTTTATAGAATAGTGAGTTATTTCTCTTCTTCCTTGTCTTTTTCCCCCTCACAAAATAAAACCCTGGAATTATAGACCACAAAATATATTTATAGTTAGTGCTTTTTCTTTTTAAAAAAGATAGGTGCATATTCCTGTCATTGGTCCCAAGGAAGATGAGACGAGGGATTTGAATGGATCCAAGTAAGCATATCAACCCTTACCCTAAAAGGGCTCAAAGCACATATGGTACACTGCAGAAGATGCCAGAAGAAAAGAGGGACATCAGGTAAAACTCAACTTGGAAACAGGTGGAAATGTAAAGCGACACAGAAAGGCAGAATGTCCACAAGGGAAGCCATGCCCCCTAAGGAGTGAAAAATGCGAAATCCTGAGATGCTAAATTCTAATCAGGCTTTAAATCAGATCAAGTTACATCGGGTACTTATAACTTACTTCGTCTGTGAAGTAAAATAATGCACGAACAATAAGTACTCGACTGTGTGCAGAGAAAACCATAAATGAAGAGTAGACTGAACTAAGTGACCCGCCCCCCCAACGGAAAAAGAAAACTATCATTGTAGTTACCTTACATTAAGAACACCACTAAACACAGGATCCCTGAATGCCTTGCAATTAATACTCTCATCCATATAGAAAGAGTCCCGTTTCATCCTTTTTTAGCTGTCTTTGCAAAGAGAAGGGAGCATTTCAAAAACTCATATACCTACTGATTCGAATAAGTTACCCCCACGCCACCCCACAGAAGGCAGCCGGCAGGATCGGCTCCTATGTTGGGGGTTTCACACGACAATGTGAAACTAACTACCTAATTAATTTTATGTATTTGGAAACCAGCTTTATTTTGTGAGGAACGCTGAAATGAGAATTAACGTTCATGTTCAAATCCTGGTTCAATCTCTTAGTACATGTGTGATTTTTAGTAAATTACTTAAGATCTATTTTTTTTCAGTGATAAAATGGGGGATTAATGATACTTGCCCTAATAACCTCCCATACGGTTGCCATAATTAAATGAGATGTTACATTAAAATGTGCTTTGTGAACGCTTAAGTGCTATGCAAATGTAAAATACTGATTGAACACGTCTGATGACACAAATATCTGTGTGGAAATTTTTCCACCAACCTATGTGGCAGAAAACAGCTTTGAACCTTTCCTATAACAAGAGAGCGTATAAATACATAGCTATAATGTTACATAAACAGCCTTTCCATATCTACAAACTACCCGTACCTACTAAAAACAGCTACTAAAATTATAGGGGTAAGCAAATTCTTCCTTTCTCTTGCTTTCATTGAGCTTTGGGGAAATATTTTTTAACTTTTAGTCTATTCCTCCTAACTGGTGTCTGATGTACATATGAAGGATAACTCTCTAGATGCTCACTCTTTCCAGAAAGTATTTACTTAGAGAAAATTAGAATTTAATTTATACTGGATGATCAATACAGACCTTTATGCATGCAATACATCTAATACACTGCAGCCAGATTAATTTCCCTAGTCAGTGATTAATTGCCTACTCTGTCCCAGGCGCTGGAGAAGGTGCCTGGAATATAACAGAGAGCATGATGGGCAGGGTCTCTGCCCTTCTAAATGTCAAATCCATAGTTTCGTTTCAGAGCTCATCTTTCTCAACCTCTGTGACATTTGATTTTGTTGCCAATTTACCTTCTTGAAACTTCCTTCTCTCTCAATTTTGAAGGCGTAATTCTTGCTTAATACAGCAGATACTATTGGCCAAGTTCCCCAACCTGAGTTTCCAACCCCTTTTCCTTCATTGCCTTCCAGCTAAGGGTAGTGATGTGCTGTGGTTTTGCCCAATTGAATGAAAGATGAAGTCTATGCTAGTGTTCCTGCAATGGATAGGCCACACTCCATCCTTTTCCTAATTCCTTCTGCTACAATGTAGATGTGTTGACTAGACCTGTAGCCACCAACCTACAGCCATGGGGAAAAGTCAAGAGAACTGCTCTGTGGTAGTTAACCGCGTAGGAGATGACTATGCCAATTTAACTCTCATTCATCTTCAGTTACAGCTTAAATCTCCTCGGAGAGACCTCCCAAAACCTCCCAATCTAAATTAGCACCTCCTACTAGATATTCTCATAGCACTCTGTGATTTGCCTTCATATAACTTGTATATTTTTAGTTCCGTATTTCACTTCATTGGTATTTATCTTACATCTTTCTCCTCCTCTAGAAAGCAAAGGGATAATTAAGTCTTTCTATAGTCAGTGTCTCACAGATTATCTGGCATGATTTATGTGCCTCACAAATATGTGTTGAAATTTGATGACTTCTTCAGATTTAGGCTTCAAATTACCCTCTGGGTATCTCTACTTGAAGGATCAGCAGGTCCCTCAAAACCAAAAACCCAAAGTAGATTCTATCTGTACTGAATTTCTTTTCCCAGTTAATGGTATCACCAGAGACCAAAGCCAGAAACCTCTAAACCTCCTGACTTTTCACTCCTCCACTTTTCTGTTTACCTGGTATCCAAGACCTGATTCTACCAACTGAATATTTCTTCACCCTCTGCCTCATCCCCTTAGTACTGTTCATCCTTCCTTGCTTCAAGGCTTCCTTGTACCTGCATTTCTACAGTATTACTATTGTAGGAGACTGCTCATTCATCTTCCTGTGTATTTGAAACCCACTCTTCTTAATGATCTTCAACTAACCAACAATTATACCCATTTTATAGATCAGAAAGAAAAGGTTCCAAGGGTTTCAGAAACTTATTACTTCAGGTCACTCAACCAGTAAGTAACAGAGCAGAAACTTAGATTGGTCCATACCCCCAAATCAGGAGACCTGGGAGAGATATTCTAAACTTCGGCATGGCCAAAAGCCCCAGTCTAGGCATCCTGAATTAGAAGAGTAGGCTTATGTATGAACTTCCCACCCCCACCCCCTAGAAGTTTGCATACTTCTTGAGAACAGAGAAAAGATCATTTCTTTCATCCCTTTTCATCACACATCACCCACCCCTTCCCCGGCACACTGCATAGTATCTGCTTTATTGTAGTATATCAAAGGATTTTTGAGGCATAAATGGAAAAAGAAACAAAAGAGGAAGAGAAATAAAGACTCATCCAAGGGAGGAAAAAAGGCGGAGGATCCAAGGTGATAAGATATGAGGAAGAAAGAGATAGGAATAAGAAATATAATTCACTTTGTTTAGATTCTTGTTCAGAAGTTATGCCTTTGCAAAAAATGTTGGCTTGAATTTTGTCTGATGTTTTCCTTACTTCAGCACAGGGAAAATTCCAACTTGGCCTCTTCCCTTGGGAACACTTATGAAGAGTTAAGAGTTATATGATGATGTGAAGTAAAGAAAGTCAATTCACATATACCCTTCTTCAAAGTAAAAGTTAGCAGCTAAGTGCCACCAAGTAAATCACCTCTCCTCTAAAAGCTCTGCCCTCTCCCCTTCAAGACAATTATAGTCTAAAAAGCCAGTTTGATTTGTCACAATTTTTTTTTTTTTTACCATTTTGTGCTTTAAAGTAATTTGGGACTGTATTTAGGGCTGCAATTTCTCCTCTAAAGCAACTAAAAGCCTTATTCTTTTCAGTCTGATAATTAACCTACCATGCCATTTCACCCAAATAATCTTCTGGAAATTTAACAACGTACCCCCAAATCTTTTGTAGGCTGGATTTGCCTCAGCACCACTAAATCACTCAGTATCATGTTCCTCATAGGCGGTGGCTGAAATGAAATATGCATACTATGTAATTGGAAAAAGATTCTGTCTCATTTGCCTCAGCTGTTCTTCCTTGTTGGAATTGCAGAGGGAAAGAAGGCAGCAAGAATACCTTCCTGCTGTCAATTTAGAAGAAAAGCCATCACCACAGAGCCACATCAGCAGGGGCCGGCCTGAGTTCTCTGCAGGCTCTTAACAAGCCCCTTAGACCTCGAGACACTCATCACGGTCCCTTGACACAGAATGGGAAGAGTTTCGATAAAACAATATGGTGTGCAATTACAAACACATCTTAAGTGCCCCCTACTCATTGGCCCTGTTCCATTTCCAAAATGCTCTTGTTCAGCCTCTCCAAAAAAAATTCACCTCTAGCCAAAGTGCCACATGTGCAGAGAAAGAACACATTCTGGTTTTTTTATGTGTTTCCATAATCCTAGTAATAAAACATATTAAAATGAGAATCTTCCTCATTAGGCTGGGGTTTATATGGGAGATGATTTAAAATTTTATAAATTTACTATCACTTTTATTTTCAGTTCTCTATTATTTAGAATTTAATAGTTCAATGCATGAAATAATTATAGCTAGCACTTATTGTGCTTTCCATGTGCCAGGCACTGTTCTGAGTGCCTCATGTATATTAATTTTGTCCTCAAAAGGATCCTGTGTTGGTAGGTGCTATCACTATCACTCCTATCTTTAAGGATAAGCTAACTGAGGCACAGAGGCAAAATAACCTGCTCATGTCACCAACTAGTACGTGTTGCCCATGCCATAGTGCCTCTTACTTATGCAGGTTGTCATTTATGTGTTCGTTACTTCTTTTTTTTCTTCCCTCTATGCTTTCTTTTGGGCCATTTTAGTCATGTATTCTTTTAGAGAATCCTTGCCTTTAGAGAGTGTCATCAGTATATGGGGAAGATGCAATGAGGTACACCCCCAAAGTCGTGGAAATAAAGGAATTAAGGTGAGTTCAGAGAAACCATCAGGACATCCCTGAAGATCCATGGGACTTGCTTTTCCAGCTTTCCTTGCAGTTGGAAGGAGCCATGTGACCAGTTCTGGTCAATAGTCTTCGAGCAGAAGTAAAGCCAAATGAAAAAAAGTGTACTTGGCAAACAGAGCATCGAGCTGTGTCAAATGCCACTGATAGGTCAAATATTATTAAGAATTGAGAACTGATTATGACAGAAACTATGGGATTTTAGCAATAGGGAGGTCATTACTGAGCATGCTAAGAACAGTTTCTCTGTAGAAAATCATTAGTAGCATCATTGAATCAGTAGAGTACAAGAAACTATTTCGCTAATGGATACAGAATTTGGGTATATAGAAGTTAATCAGTGATTGGCATATGGTTATAGAACCTAGATCCTTCTTCTCAAACTTATGCTGTTCTCTTTCTGAGCCCACTCAGAAGTCTCTTTCACTTTCCTTGTTTCGTTACACATCCACATACTCACACGTATATATCAAGTTGCCATACATTGAACTATTAGTCCAAGGTCTCTTACTCTTTTATAATAGTGCTATACATCTGTGTTTTTGCCATGGCCTTATGGTAAGTAGAGTGTACTCCTAAGCCACTTAACTTTTGACTTGGTCATATGATTTGATTTGGTGAATGGGACATTAGCAGAGACAACCTATGCATAAAAAATCAAAATATGCTTGAGCAACTGGACTTGCTGTCTTGTACATATATCTACACAACCCTGAGCTAGTCCACATACTTAGGATAGTTCACTTGTCCCATGTAGACACCCCAAGATGAACCTACAACCTGGACCCCAGTCCAGCCAACATCAGCCAAACCTCAGCTGACCTGCAGAAGCATGCATGGGAAATAAATGACTTTTTTGCTAGAAGCCACTTAGTTTTGCAGTGGTTGGTATATGGCATTATTGTGAATAGAGCTGACTGAGACAAAATTTGAATTCCAAATCTCCCAAATGATCTTAAAAAAGAAGGCACAAAGTTTTGCCTGGACTCTTCTCTAATTATAAGCCTCAGACTGATCCCAAAATGCCATGAAGCCACTCCACCCAGTACCCACACCACACAGTAAAATTGGTTCATTCCCCTCTTTAAAAATCAGACCTTAAGGAAAGGGAGGTGGGTGGGGGGATGGGGTGACTGGGTGACAGGCACTGAGAGGGGCACTTGACGGAATGAGCACTGGGTGTTATGCTATATGTTGGCAAATCGAACTCCAATAAAAATATATACAAAAAAAATCAGACCTTAGGAATTGGAAGACATCTAAGTAGCAATGCCCAACCACGTCTTTTTACATCAGAGAATACCCAGGAGATGAAATGACATGTCAAATATCATACTGCGAATCACACAGAGCAACTATTAGAATCCAGATTCCTCACCGTTATTTCAGTACTATTTCCTGTGGCACATTGCCTATCTTAATTTCAAACTGAGAACTCTCTGGTTCAAGAACTCTTGGGTTCAGAAACAAGAGATCTAGGATTTAACATTATAAATATTCATTCTCTTGTCACCCATGGTCTCCTCTTTCCCTTTTTATGAACTCCTTTCTCTCCAACACCTGAACCACTCCAACACACACACACACACACACGCACACACACACACACACGTTGAATCCAATCGTTAGTCTTTGTTTTGACAATTATTCTGTATCCTCTAAAAATCTCGGTTCCACCAACAATTAATATAGATTTAAAATTTTTTCATTGGAAGATGCTATAAAAAGTGGTATATCCAATAGAATTATAAAGTTACTGAATTAACAACTTCATTTTGCAGTCAAGGAAAGTGAGTCCTAAAAAAGTAAGAGGACTTGTCCAAGGTCATACAACTGAAGAGCAGAAAAGGGGATACTGGATCCCAGGATTCCTGACTCCTCTCTAGCATCTACCTCCCAAACTCAACCATTTATAATCAACAATATCTGTACATTTGTGCCTTTGTGGGTTTTAATCTTATTACTTCAGGAAAAATTAACTTTGGATTCTTTTTTCAATCTATTAATTCTTGACATCTTTTTATCCGGAATGGAGATGGAGCCTTTTGCATTAGAATGTAATCCAAATAAATGTTCTTGAGGGATTTCAAGTCAATATGACTTTTTACTCTTTCAAAAAAACTCATCTCTCAAGAGGATAGTGACTTGCCTTAGCATTGCTGTGCTTTGAAACAAAAAGATAATTTGTATATTTAAAAGGCACCTTTCATCTTCTCATCTGTAGACTTCAGTGCTTACAAAAACAACTCATTAATTGTTTCTTCACTTTTTGTCTCTTTAGAAAAGAGGAGAAACACAACACTCAGAAACTAAATCACATGTCCAAGGTTGGATAGGAAGGCACTAATTTAGCACATTGCCTCTACAAAGTTCTGGTAAGAACTTTCATATATTAGTAATCCAAATCACAACTCCCATGAAACTAACATTCATTCTAAGGAACTGGAAGAGGCACCAAGTCCTAGGCACCATGATATGACTTTGATATGCATTCACTTACTTATTCCAGATGATGGTTGTATTATCATCCTCATTTTACCAGACAGGAAGATGAATATTAGAGGTATCAGATAATTTTTCTGAGGTAATAGCAGCATGAACATGCCCAATTTCTGGCAAAGATGCTATGTCTTTCTTACAAAATATCACAGGGTCAGAGTGGGAAAGAGCCTTGACTCTAGCACTGAAATGGTGAAGAGAATCACTTCTGAGGTTTCCGTGGTGAATTGCTGGAAGTACACATCTATACCAACTTGTTTGAGGCCCTGTGGATGTATGAAAAAAGATGGATTTGAGCTAGTCCATAAGGTAAATTAAAAAGTGGCCTTGGCTATTAGAACTCCAGCTTGTGGTATCCTTTGAAGAGGAAGGAGTGCTTATGACTCGGAGGGAAGCCAACAGGGTCTTGTGCAGTCTGAGGAATGCTCTGCATTTTGTCGTGGGAGGTTATGTAGGTGAGTTTACTTTGTGAACATGCATCGAGCAGGACGCATGATTTATGCCATTTTCTCTGTGTGTACTATACATCATTAGAGCTCACATTAAAATTACCCTTTGAAAATGTCTAAAAACATATTGAGAATAGAACCGCTGTCTGCCTCTGAGGAAACTTTACATTTGCCAGCTGTGAACCAGGTGAGGTCGGGTAACAGAGGTTACGCTTATGAACTTTGAAGATGACAGGTCGTGTTCAGTTCCATCCCAATTAAGGATTTCTAAGCTTTAACAGCCTTGCCTGTGAAAACAAAGGGACTGAGCTCAGTGAGCTCTCTTAGAATATTCGTTATATTTCATCGTTGCTTCCTCTCCCAGGGAAGGTTTCTGTTTACCTTGTGTGTTAGTCCAGAAAACAGACAATATGATTGAATTAAAGGTGCAACAGACTTCTCAGGGAAAACATCCAAGGAGACTGAAAGAGATGTCAGATTGCAGTGTAAGTCTGAACTTTGTGAAGGTGAGAGGGGAGGGGTCCCGGAAACAAATGATGCTCAACAGGAACCAAGTTTGGGGAAAGGGAGAAATAATGAATTCGGTTCTGATGCATTGAGCTTGAGGTGTTTTCGGCCATCAATCCTGAAATGTCAAAGGGAAATACGGGTCTGGAGTGGGCTTCAGTTGCACATTTGTGGGTCTTCTGCATATTGGCGGTAATAGACGCCAGAGGCAGAACGTATACGAGAGAGCTTAGGGACGGAGCACCAAGTAAAAGAGAAAACGGCCTCGAGCATCTGTGAATTCTGATATTTAAAGTCAGGAAAGAGAAGGATGAGCCTGCAAAGATAACAAGTCCACTAAGAGGAAGCGAGCAGAAAAGGATTGTATCCAGTCAAGGGAAGAAAGAAATGATCAATAGCGACAAACACCACGGGGAGGTCAAGTAAGAAGCAGCTTGAAAATGGCCATTGGATTAAGAGACATGGAGGCCATTGTTGATCTTAATAAGAACTATCACAGTTCAGTGACAGGGACAGGCCAGTTTCCCTAGATAGTTGGCGGTGGGGGGCAGAGCTGGACTTGGAGTACAAATCTGAAGGGCAAGTGAGTAGATTGGCTTTTGAGAGGATGCAAACAGCTCTTCTATTAAACAGGAGGAAAGAAGCATAGATTAGATACAGATGTAGGCAGAGATATGTTTGGAAATGGGAAGATGAGAGATCACAATCTTATCTGGTAGTTTCCATTTTCTCAGTGAAAATATCATCGGCTGAGAGCCATGGAAAGGATAAAGAAGTTGAAGGATTCTGAGGAACAGAGAATTTGAAAGTCTTTTCAGAAGATGGGGGTGGGAATTGAGCAAAAACTTGCAACAAGGTGAAAGGCCCATTCACAGTTGTTGAGTATATATTTATGGCAGATCCAGTGGCCCTGCTGTTCAGCCTTCCAGAGCCAGGTTGGGTTGTGCGATGCAAACTCAGGAGGGGCAGATCTCTGGGTAGCCTAGGGAGGACTTTCTGCCAATTAGGTCCAATGAAAAGCCAAAGGTGAATGTATTTAGTGGTAATGGCCATAGTGTTATTGAAATGATACCATGTGGACTCACAGTTGAGGAGGAAAAGTTAAGAAAGGAAGGGAATGGTGGATTGAGAGAATGTAGAGTTGTAGAGAGAACCCCAGCCCTTGAACATTTTTATCCTCAACCTCTGAACACCTCTTCTAAAACCAATCGCTCTTGCTCCCAGGAAAAAAGTCATGTAGCAAATCAAATCTTACATTTGAAAAATCAGCAGCACTTATGGTAGCAAACACAACCAAAAACATTTCCTTACCTTCATGAAGTTTGTATTGTAATGAAGTCAGACTAACAATATTTTTTCTAGAGCAATACTATCCAGTAGAAATACCATGTGGGCCATATACATAATTTTAAATTTTCTAGTAGTCATATTAAAATGAGTGATGAAAAGAGGGAATTTGTCAGATTCTTTTCTTAAAGAAAGAATATACTTACACTAAAAAGCCATTCCTTGCTTATCTAAAGTTCAAATTTAACTGGGCATTTTGTGCTTTTATTTGATGTCTGTCCATCTAAACAGGTGAAATAAATGTTAAGATTCTGCTTCTTTCCTTATCACTTCAACATGTAACCAATGTTTGAAAAATTTGAGATATTATACATTTTAGTTGAATAAGAGTATATAAAATTAAAAACTCAGCTTCTCATTCACCCTAGCCACACCTTGAGTGTTCAATAGCCATATGTGGCCATACATCGGACATATTGTAGCTACTGTAATGGACACCATAGCTCTACACCATAAACTCCAAAAGTCGTAAACGATGTTCACCCTTGTAATCTCCCTAGTGGGCTAGCACAGTAGCAAGTTCCTGTAATTACCACCAACACAAGGAGATCTATTTGAATAGAAAGGATAGACAAAAGATAGACAATAATGAGCAGAGAAGAAGTATATGAATTGAACAAAAGAGCCTTCTAGAAGCCCAAGAAATTATACCCTTTGGACAGAAACTTATATGAAAAAAGATGGTCCTTAGAGAAACAGTTTCATAACCAACTGGAATCTAATTTTAAAAGAAAAATATATACTGTGTACCTCAGCAATATATACAGAGACAAGGAAAAGGTGTCTTTCAAGAAAGTTTCTATCCCAGCATGCACCAAACATTTATTTCTCTGCATTTTACATGGAACTTAATTCCTTACATGAATATATTTTCCACAGACACAGCATAACAAACTCCATCGCTATCAAGACAGCAAAGACAAACTCTCCCTCAGAATTCCATAGAGCAAAGAGTCGTGAGGCTGGATATCTCTGATGAGCATGGCTATTTTCTCTAAATCCTCTCAGGGTGTTTTCTGTTTTCTAAAATGAAAGCAACCTGGAAATTATTTACTTCACGGTGGAGACCCAGAAGAAGAGTAATGGCAGCCTGAAAGCTCACAAAAGAGAAGGCTGAAGCTGTCCTTTTTTTCCTCAGGGAAAAATAATCTGAGTCTGATGCAATGCAGTCATTTTCCCCCGCCATTCTTTTTATCTGCCGAAGCTGTGTTCTCCTAGAGCATTCATCAGGCAGCTCTTTCTTGGTTAGCAGAGAGACTCTGTATGAATTCTAACCCTGCTATATGATCCATCTTGGAAAGAGGAAAATATAATGAAAGAGGAGGGGAGATCATTCTTGTATTGATATTTACATTTCCCAGAACATATAAAACTATCATTTAAAATTAATTGCTCACCAGACCACACTCCCACTGAGAAAATGTTGTTTTATTCAGAGGGGCGACTGACCCGGAGCCCCTTTGAGTCAGAGACACTCTTTTAATTACCCTCCTCTCTTCGCTCCTCAAACAAGCCCCCTTTAATGGGTTAGTTTGTGCAAAGTTCCCCTCCTTTATATTTTTAGTCAACCCAAGTTTAGGGCTTATGTATCATTTTTCATTAGTTAAAAGATTAATATTAGAAACTTCTGAACTAACAAAACAGTAATTGCTTTCCAGTCTATAAATGGTGGTGGTGATGGTAGTTGTTTCTGGTGACGATTAAGAGGCTGATTTTTGAAGTTAGCATCTACCTCTTAGTGGTGAGGTATTTAATGTCCTGGTTTGTCAAGAAGGATGGTATAAAAATGTTAATGATCTTACGGTGGTTGTGTAATGTTTGGACATTGGAAAGATGACACTCAAATATGCTACCCTCTAGTAGTTTATTGAGGCATGAACCCAGGAGCTATAATCTGGAAAGAAAGGTGACTATTCGGTAAAGAATCATTTACCTCTATGACTTAGCATTTACTAAGAACTGACAAGTTATGAGGCCTTAAATATGTTCGGCTCTCAAGAACAACTCTTCTTCTCTGTTTCCTTCTCTTTAATCTCCCAAACTAGGATAGGAGCCCTACAGCAAGATAACATGACCTAGGATGGAATTAGAGTCCTGGCTAGAAATAATTTAACTCTCCTTCATCCTAAAAATAATGCTTTCCTAGCTCCATCAGTACAAGTTCAAAAGTGGAGGGAGACAATTCTCTGCAGGTTGCACGCTTCTGCACATTTTGCAAGACAAGCACTGGTTGCTCTTTTATTCTGGACTATATTTTCAAGGGTCTTTGTACAGGAAAGAAAAAGATAATAATTCCCTCCTTCACAAAGAGAGATACTTCACATGCTTATCCTCCAGGATGATAAAGATAATGCCTCCCTGAGAACAAACATGGAAATGGTTGCTGCCTATTGTAAGATATTTGGGTTCCCTAAATTCAGAGTTCCCTTGCATATTCAGCTGCACCTTGGCCCCCACTTTTGTTGGTTTGTTTCCATCACCCCGTGCGACTCAGGGAACTGGCAAAAGAGAAGAAAAAAAATGCTTATATTCTGACCATTGCTATCACTGTGAGCTAGTCTTTCGTCTCTCACTCAGGAATGTTTTGTCTTCTACCAGCATCCATGAAATGGTGGTGATCTGACTTGCTAGCTTGCAAGTAGGATAAAAATCCCAAAGCCTTGACAGTTCTTAACAAGAATCCGGTAGGAAGAGGCCCAGAGAGGTAGGCTTTTACCCCTCACATATCTGCTCCTTGCCTCTTCAAGCTGAGGCTGGAGACAGCAGAAAGTGAGGGCTTTCCGGGGCATGGTTCTCAGCGAATTGTAGCACGCTAGTGTGTGCAAACCCTTCACCAGTGTGGAGTTTGGGCTCAGTATATAAAATGAATTTGTTGGGAGGCCTGGGTGGCTCAGCGATTTAGTGCCTGCCTGCCTTCGGCCCAGGGTGTGATCCTGGAGTCTGCCGATCAAATCCCACATCAGGCTCCCTGCATAATTCTCCCACTGCCTATGTCTCTGCCTCTCTCTCTCTCTCTCTCTCTCTCATAAATAAATAAAATCTTTAAAATAATAAAATAAAATAAAATAAAATAAAATAAAATAAAATAAAATAAAATAAAATAAAATAAAATGAATTTGTGCTGCAGCTGAGGGCCTAAGCCCTTATGGTGATGTCCATCAGATAGGATGCTGGCCTGACCTGACTGCAGTGCCATCTAGAATAGAGTATTCCTTGCCAAGGGCAGGAGATGAGAGGTTAAATCCAATCTAAGCAGGACAGGGAACAGAGAATTTACTGGAACATGTGAGCAGCTTGCTTTGCCAGTGGCAAAGTATTATCATAGCATTCAGAAGCTTGATTCAGGCAAAGACTGGAGCTGAAGGCCCATAGTGGAACTAGTTGAAGAGTGTGGTCTCTTCAGTTAAGTTTTTGCAACTTTCTAAAACTTTCCCCTTTTTAAAAAATTGATATTTACCTTTTCATCTTTTCAGGAACGATGCCACCCAATCTAGAATCCAATTCTTCTGTGCGCCTCCAAGACATAAAGGTTATGAGCCACAGATCTAGCTATAGGTTGGGTTGGTGTTGCCAAGTCTGGTGTCTGCAAGGAACCACACCCCCACCCCCAACCCCCAGGAAGTTTATTCTAGCAGGAATTGACAAGTTACACCAAGGTCTAAATTAGAGCTGAGCAAATAGAGGGTACTTACACAGGACCATTTTACCTAGTATACCTTCTTTGGTGTCCTTTTGAGACACAGTGGGAATATGCCCTCTCCTCAACACTCTGAGCCCCCCTCTGATTCTCGAAACTGGCTCCACATAGGTACTATATGAACGGAGTTAGAGATTTATTCCTCTGGAGTCTACCCCAGACCTCATACATAAAGCTTTGCCAGTCACCCCTAAGGGATAAGATAAGAGAAGTGCATCTCACTCCTTGCCCGAGGCAAAACTCCAGGAGGAAGTCTTAGACCTCTGGAGAGAAATCCCAAGATAAGAGAGGGATTCCACTTACCATAAGCAACGTGATGCAAGGAAGACCGAGGACAAATGGGCTTCACTTAACCCTGCCCTGCCCTGTGAAGGATGAAGGAGACCTCCCTCCATGCCAGGCCAAACAACTTGCTGCCCTTAGACATTCTGGTTTCCTCTTTAATGTGCCTATGAAGTCCTGGAGGTTGAGCTAAAGGAAGTGACCTCTGTCAATACCCAGACAACAAAGAAAAGTGATTCCTCTTAGGAAGAACTTCACTCTTCACCCTTGATTAAAAGTAAATAGATAAATAAATAAATAAATAAATAAATAAATAAATAAATAAACAAGCATAAATATTTTAGGTTAATGTGCTAATTGACCACCTGCTATGTTCACGGTTGTTCTCTGTAAAGGAAAACCCAGCTGTCTTTCTACTGAAGATGTGTTAAGAAAGCCCTTTGCAGGAAAGTCCAATTTGAGGATGGTTCTGCGTTCTAATGAAGACTTTCGACCCCTGGGAAATATAAGGAGGAACATCCAGAGGTAGTGATAATAGCTTTCCTGCCTTTTAATCCTGGCAGGAAAGCTTATTTTGAAGAATTTCGATTCTTTATGCAGATAAACAACAGATGACAGAGCTGAGTAACATGCTAAGAGTTCATTTCCTCCCCAGCAATCTTTTCAGGTTTTGATTCCCTATTAAAACTCAATTCTTAGGTCCGCTAGAGAGAGAAGGAGGGAAAAGAATGTCTCTTGCTTCAAACCCATAATGGTATCCAGCTCTGCTTTGCCCACTTTAAGTAGATTGCTTGGTTTGGACGCTTACACTATTTTTTCTGGAAACCACTCGTACTTCTGGGTTGCACTCTAAAACCACTAGAAGTCGTCTGGCTGAGAAGGAATCAGAGTCCAAGTACTTTATTTATGACTTTATTTTACCTGCTCCTTCTGAGTACCCTGCACTTTAACAAACACAGGAAAACACATTTATTGACAACTTTTTATAATGATGTCCTACAGGAAGATTTTGTTGTTACCGACTCCTTCCCAAGTTTTACTGCAAAAGAAGAAGCCCCACTGAATCCAGCTGGTGACTCCCATGGAAAAGTTTAGCACAGAAACATTTGCAATCAGTTAAGACTTTGGTCCCATAATGCTCAGCAAAGGAAGTTGAAGACAATTCAAAATGGAAATGGAGTTCTATACGCCAAACCTTAGAGTTAAGTTTTAAAGCATCACCCTTGGAAGATGTGTGTTTTTCTCATTGTTTGGTGCCCAGTGAATGGAGATGAGTATGTCTTTAAGACTTTTATTCATCATGTTTGTGTCTGCATCTGTATAGAACATTATCTTCCACTTGGCAGGTCACCTAGACTTGCCCACATCTGGTTCTGCTTTCATTTCTATTACCCTATTCCTTTCTGGCCAGCACTCAAAAAGAACTACAAGTTTATAGGTGCCACGGAGGCATATGGTTGAGGGGAATATTTTCCCTTTAACCAAGCTCCTATTTCTGTTTGATAGTTTCTCCTATTTTTCACTTAATTAGGAAGAATTACAATTGAGTAGAGGTTTTTATTAATATTTGCTAAAATGACTATTTTAGGGAGGCATTTTACAGTGATCTGAATGCTTAGAAACTTTATTTCTACCACTGACTACAGACTCTATTGAGAGGCAGTTCTTTATTGGAGGACCAGGGGCTTCAGAGTTTGGCAGAGTTAATTCCAAGTCTAATTTTGCCACTTGCTGAGGACCTGAATCCCGGATTTTCCCATCTGTACTTACATGATAGAAGGAAGTCAACGTGTTTAGGTTGCTGTGAAGATTAAATACATGATAAAAGGAAAGTATTATTAATAAAGGGTAGCTCTTAATATTTTGTGGCAGTAAAATGCAACGCTGATCATATTCAGCTATTAAAAGGAAAACGTGCTGGTTTGCATCTCTATGAGATCTCATTATTATGTACTGGTTCTCCATTAGACCCAACAGAATGTCATTGCTGATAATAAAGGCTGTGAAGGCTTACTGAGCCATAGAAGTTTTATTTGCTTAATGTGAGAGAATAGGCCCAAGGACAATACATTCATGATTTGGGAAAGAGAAACAGATTACTAGAAAAGCAGTAACATGTTGAACACATCAAAGAAAACTACAATACTGATAAACATGAAATAAGTCTTGGTACCAGGAATAAGGTAAAACGGTGATTATTTACTGAAAATCCAGAGAGTTGACCTTCTAAAAGAGACAAGAAGATTAGCCGAAGGAAACTATTGTCTGTCTTACTCCTCTCTTCTCTTCACTATAATCAGCTTTGGCTCCCAAGTCAAGGGAAAAGAAAGGCTCCAGTTAGGTGAGATCAATGCCAATCTCAGTTAACTATTTAAGATGGCCAAGTGGAGTCCCCTCAGAATGTCAATGTTACTTTAAAATCTAACACCTGTGAGCAGTAAAATCAAGCACAGAGATTTCTCTACACTCACCTAGTGATGTCCTAGACATAAAGGAAAATTAAGTTTAAAATTAAGAATTTAGGGACACCTGGGTGGCTCAGCGGTTGAGTATCTGCCTTCTGCTCAGGGCGTGATCCCGGTCTGGGGATGGAGTCCCCACATCGGGCTCCCTGTGAGGAGCCTACTTCTCCCTCTGTCTGTATCTCTGCTTCTCTCTGTGTCTCTCAGGAATAAATAGGTGAAATTTTTAAAAACAAAAAAAAACTAAGAATTTGAACAAGATCTTAAAAGATGAGAGATTTTAGGTGGTTATTTCACTCCTGGAGTCAAGCAAGATATATTGTATGATTCTGTTAATAGTTACATAACCGGCTGGATCTCAAGCGTGCCTCTTCTGTGTGGGTGATGGTGGTCGCTGTAGCAGGGGAGAAATTTATGATTTTTAACTTTAAAGCAGCAACTATTTTCTTTACTTCCTAACAATTTCTCAGGCACCCCAAGACAGTCACACGCATCTCTCTCTCTTTTGTAAAAATATATTTTGTTTCTTCTCTCTCTCTCAGGTAAGGTTGACTTTCATAAGGAAAGACAGGGATGGTGGTAAACATTGGAGTTTGTCTTTAATCAGTTTTCCTGTCTCCTATTTGGTATTGCTTACTTCCCTCTGGGTCATTTCAATGAAATTAGACTTCACTGTGCCATCCTAAATAAAGGAAAAGAGGAGTATGAATTAATGAAGTTTGGGTAATATAATTCTTTTAATGAAATTCAGGTTTATTGCTTTAAAGAATCTATGGTAATTAAAACTAGACTGAGAACTGCTTCGTTGAGATTCAAATTTAATAAATAACGAAGCAAGATTTGCAATTAGATTATCATATCCAGGCGCCAGCCCAAGTATTGCCGACGTCTGCTTATATTGTAAGTATACTATTTTATTCATTTATTCATTCATTCTTTCCACACAAACTTATTGAGCACGTATTATTTGCCTGACACTCTGCTAGATGCTAGAGATACAGTGTTTAACAAGAGAGAATTGCTTCTTCACCTGATTGCACCTTGTATAACTGGAAAAACTTTTCTTCTAATTAATCTTTCCCCTTATGATCTTATTTACATGATTCCATATATTCATATAATCACAAACTCACAATAAATCTAAATTAATGAGGCTTTATCCTGCCCTTTTTTTTTCCCCAAGGGCAGAAACTGATCAGCAATTCTTTCTTTTTCTGCAGCCGTGTGTCTTAAAAGATAAGAAACCACCTCAATCTGTTTTCTTTTTCTCTGACAATTCACAGGAAATAGATGACTTTTGATCTGAAGACACCCATCAGGTTAGTCTCCTCTTTCTTTCTGCTGTACCAATTATTACAAAAGTTGTAACAAACAAGTTAAGAGTAGTATTATGAAGGCAGGCAAATACTGTACTGTAAAAACACGGTGGAAATCCATTTTGGTGGGAAGAAGCTGAAACCTTCTAATGGGTCACAATAATACAGCTGTCTCAGGTGGAAAGTGACTTTGGAAAGTTACGGTTATGCACACAAGCGTTACCAAGCTTCCTTCTATCATGTAATAGTGTTTAGCGTTCAGAAATCCCTCTGCCCCGCAGCGCCAGTGGTAAAGGGCACAGAGTCCTGTAAGGACAACTGAGTCTGGTGGTCCCATCTCTGCTGTGACCTTGGTTCAGCGGCCTCATCCCTTAGGGATGCAGCATACTCAGAAGTACAGTAGTTGAAATCAGAAGCCTGATCTGATCTGTGACTATGGGCAAAACTCTTTCCAACAGTGGGCTCTTCTTTCAAAATGATGAGGTCAGGCCAGAAGTTCTCTAAAAGAATCTACAGTGTTAATCTTCATTTCTAGAATTAGAGTTAACACCAGAGTTGTTTCCCAGGTTGGAAAAAAAATGGTTGTGAATGGCACTTGCTTGTTCACCACTCTTCTTCACACTACTACTTTTGAGATCTTTGCATTAGACCATCCAAGGATAGAGGAGAAGGTGGTAATAAGCCCATATTATGGGTTGAATTGTGTTTCCCACCCCTAATTTGTATGTTGAACCCCAACCCCCAATACCCCAGATTGTGACCTTATTTGAAGATAGGGTTCTTAAAGAGTTAAAAGAGAGAGTTTAGAGAGTTCAAATGAGGCCATTAGGATGGCTATAATCCAATATGACTGGTCCTTATAAATAATAGGGATTTGGACCTAGAGGTACACACAGAGGAAAGGTGATCTGAAGACACAGGAAGAAGACAGCCATCTGCAAGCCAAGGGGAAAGGTGTGGACTGGATCCTTCGCTCTCTCAGCCCTCAGAAGAAATCAGTCCTGCCAACATCTAGAACTCAGGCGTCTGGACTCCAGGACTGGGAGATGATAAGGTTCTGTTGTTTAAGCTATGCCATTTGTGATACGTTGTTTAGGCAGCCCTAGCAAACTAATACACCCCATGAGCTAGTTCCAAGAGCACCAAAAGGATCTGACTATCACAGGTAATAAAAGGCTTGGATCCTAGATTTCTTGCCCTTTCCAAACACACACCTCAATTTGCATGTTTCCACCTCATGGCACCAAAACTGCCAACAGACATTTTAACAAGATAGAAATAGATGATGTGATGTCAAGAATTCCTCATATGATTTGCCCACCCTCAGAGAATGAGGCCTCCTTTCTAAAACTAGTCAGTTGGATTTGATAGTAAGGACCCCTTTTAGCTACAGTATCTGCATAAACGTATGTGGCAGGTAACAGAATCTGCTGAGACAATTTAAGAAGGAATGATATGATGAAAATGGTGCTTTAGGAAGATCAGTACTGACAAGGCAAAGGAGGGATTAGAAGGAGAGAAATAGAGGTTAAGGGACACGATCATTGTAATTGGTCAAACAGGTGAGATGGCCAAATAGTCAACAGTCTAACAGATTAGATCAGTGAGTGATTCTCAAACTTGAGTGTGGGCCAGAATTGCCCTGAAGACTTCTTAAAACATAGATTGCTGGACCCCATCCTTAAGGATTCTATGTCATTAGGTTTGGGGAAGAGGACCAGAATTTCAGTTTCTAACAGGTTTTCCAAGTGAGGCTGATTCTACTGCTTTAGGGAGCACACGTTGAGAATTACTGGGCTGGACTGTCATGACACCCTAGAGAATTTGGGCTCCAAGTTCTGGTTAAAAAAATTTCTTTTTTCAAATTTGGATTTTGGCAAAATCAAGATTTGTTTATGCTTTAGATTTTGTCTTTGGCCTAAATGATCCAAGCTGTTAAATACACAAGAGTACCAACTCAATGATAATTGATTGTGCAAAATTCTGTCTGATGTGGAGCCATATTAACCAGGAATTAGAGGCCTCAGATCCTAAACCTGAGGGGGAAAGATCATGAATTGGTGTCTTCAAATCTGGCTACAGTTTTCTTTTAAGTTAAAAACATAGGTGATTACCAATTCTATTCCTCCAACTTTTCTACCCCAGTTTAGATCACTGATTTATAATTTGCAAAGCCTTTCCATTTGATTTTCATAGCCATTGATGAATTAACAACTACTGGTTCTGTTCATCATTCTATGTACATAGGCTGAGAAAGTATTTCTCCCAATATACAGATTTAAAAAAGTGAGTCTCAAAAGGGGTTTTGCCCCTCTTTTTTTTTGTTCTTGCCAGGATTTAAATAATTTTCCAAAAAAGATTAATGTTCCAGCTCCAGAAGTTTCTCTTAACGTATATAATAGAAACAATATTGGACTGATCATTAAATTCACACAAGCAATTTAAAGCAAATCGCCACAGAATTAAGGTCCATTAAAAACAGCCAATCAGCCCTAACAGACTTCTCCATTTGTGAATTATGGATTCTGCTTGAATATTCATTCTATCACATTGATCGAATTTGTTTCTTTCTTTGGTGTTCTTAGAATTAATTTCAAATAAAGTGGCTTCAAGCCACAGATCCAGAAATCATTTCTTGTTAAATGAGGGGAAAATAAGCCTCTTGTTTCTGATTTTCAGCAAGTTCACAAAGAGTAAAAGCCCAAGAACTGTACTTTCTATTAAATCGAGAAGAGAGATGTGTAATGAGGAAAGAATTTTGTTCAACAATAGCAGCAGTGCCACATAGCTGACCAGCTGGAGCCCAGCCCAGCTGCGGCCCCACAGCCCGCCCTTCCAGAGAGAAGCCAGCGTGGCTCAGCAGAGGTGCTCTGACAGAGGGTGTTTGCCCTCAGCCTCCATCCAAGAAACCAGCCATCCCTTTCTGTAGTGCGATTTACGCATTTAGAAAACGTTATCATCTCTCTCTCTCTCTCTCTCTTTCGTTTCCCAACTCCTGTCCTTTAGATCAGTTTTGTGGCTCTTGCAATGAGCATTATAGTATATTGGGTCTCTCCAGTTGATCCTTGGGTTTAAATGAGCCATGAGTTATTTTCATTTCCTTGGGAACTTAATTTTACTCAAAAGATGAGGGTTACACACCAACACTTTATCCTCATGAGAAAAAGCAAGAGAGAGACAGAGACACAGAGACAGAGAGAGGGAGGCCATTCTGAAATCGACGTTTCAACCTCTCCTTCCTGATTGCTATTTAAAGCACTTATTCTGACTTGGAGAAAATGTAATATATAGTTCCTTAATGTGTTTAGTTAAGGACCTCATGAATCATGTGGATTTCTCCACAGCCTAAGTGGCTATTATGCTGACCCAAGGGTGTGCCATTTTGTGGACACTTCATCTGTGTGTCCCTGTTTATTTGTAGCAAGCAAGCCCAGTTCTGTAAGACACTGATTAGAGAGGCAGTAGAAGTTGTTATCTACTGTAAGTTGCATACAGCAAGAAGCTGCCAAACAGTTCACATAATTGAAGATGCCGAGCTTTCAGACTTGATTGTGATTTTGGTTTGGGGCTTCCAATTCTAGCTCACGCTCTCAATAAGTCCAAGACTACTCTTTATCCTGAATGATTCCTTTTCAGGAACAACCACGAATCCTGGAGATCGCATACCAGTTGTTGCGTTTAAAACTTCATTTTTAACTACAACAATCTCATCCTTAGTCCTCTCAAAACTAATGAACCAACGCTGCTTCCTTTGCTTACCACTGGATTTCAACTTTGCAAGGAATTTTACTAAGTAGAGAGAGGCAGTGGGGGGTGGTGATGGCAGTGAGCTAGCACTAAGCAGAGCTTTCTTACCAGCTGTTATACATCAAGAAGACAGGCTTCTGTAACCCTTTCCTGGCATACTAGTGCAACACAAAAGCCAGACACTCGTGGTTGATAAAGATTTTCCCTTGAAAACATAGACACAACATAACATGAATTAATTCATATTTAAATACGATTAATAAAATGTGACACTGTTTGTGTCCGTGTTTTAGATTACTGCAGAAAAGTGTGAGAACAGAGGCACTGAACAGTGTTGGTATCCGTGACATCCCCACATGGCACCGCTATTTGCTTGTTTCTCAAGGAAAGCCACTCTTTTCCCTCTGAGACATAGATCAAGAAAACACCAATCTGAAAAGTATAAAGAAAAAGTTTAGGGTTGGACCTGAACTTGGTCACATCTCAGAAGTGTGTTTAAGGGTTAATTCCAAGGCACCTCCCAGGAAATGACAAATGTTTCCACAGCCCAAGTTTTCCTCATTCCCCGGCCCCCAATATCCAGACTTTCAGGCTTCAAATAGCTAGAAAAAGTGTTTGGTTTGAAATAATTCCTGAGGTTTAGCTTGCCTCACAAACCACATTCTTTCTGCCCTCCTCCCCCAGCCCAGTTTTAAGAGAAAAAAAAAAAAGAGGAAAAAGGAGATGGCTTGGAATTCTGATGATAGACTTTCATAAAATCGGCAAACAGTGGTAATAATAATAACAATAATAATAAATCTAAAGCGTAGGATTTCTGTAGTTGCCAAAATATTTGTCTTTAATTTAGAGATATCTGTCTTCTTCTTTACATCTTGAATTCATTCTGTGGTTTTCATTTTGCAGTTTTCCATTTTAACTTAATTCCAGTGTCACTCTACAACTCCCATGAAGACATCAACTATTTTGTGAAGCCCAAGGTCCCCGGATGTACCAAAAACCTTAAATCAGTGTCTGTAAGCTTTTTTTTAACTTGCAGATGCCAGGGGCCCACCCCTAAAAATTCTCATCTGATTTGGGTCCTTAGAAAGTGTAATTGGCCTTCCAGTGATTTAAGGCAGAACGGGGCTTGGAAAACACTGCTATACACACACACACACACACACACGCACACACGCATGGACTACTCCCATTTAATGACTACCATCAGAGAAGAATAGTCATCTTTAAGAGTTCCATTTGGAATTCTGCTGCAGGGGATATCCTCTTTTTGCTTTATGCTAAACTTCTTGAAAAAGTGGCCTGTCTGCCTCACTGCTTCTTAACCCCACTGCCCACTTACACTGGGTACAATCTAGTTTTCCCCCTAGTGTTTCCTAGATCAGTGGTCAGTTACCTCTTAATCATAAAGCTCAATGGTCTTCTATAGTCCCCTGCTTCTTAAACATATTTTCATCCTTAATACTTGACCATCTTCACCTTCTTGGAGCCCATTACTCCTTTGCATTTGGAGCTCTGCACTCCTTCAGATGTCTTCTTATCTCTTTGCACTTTCTCTGTATCCTCATACTCCTGCTGCAAAAAAAAAAAAAAAAAAAATCCTTCCAAATCTGCCATTGGCTGTTTTATTTTCCATCTCCACAAATTCTCATCTGGCAAGCTTATTCAGTCCCACAACTTTAAGAGCACCTCTTCACCAGGAGCTCCCCAGATCCCTCTCATTCTGACCTCTTTGCCATCTGCATTCCTCTCCCTTTACTGTTCATAAGACTCCCTCATCTGGCTTTTCCACCATACCCCCAAAGCAACATATTCAAAAGGAAGTTAATCTTTTCTCCCAAACCCACTGCTCATATGGTGTTTTGTGGTTTCATAAATAGTAGTTCAATCCTCTAATCAGTTGGGGCTCTAAGCTACAACATCATCTCTGGCTGATTCCTACACTAGCCCACAACATTCAAACAGGGATCTAGGCCTGTTGATTTTTCCACCCAGATGTCTGCAATTCAGTCTCCTTTCTAGTCCTACTGCCAGACTAGAAATACTGTAGCATTTTAAATAAGGTGGAGATTTTTTGAGAACGAGAGTATTCAGAAAAAAACTCAAATGTTCAAGATGAGACTTGAACACTCCATGAAAGACAGATAGGATTTCAATAAGTCAAAGGAAATATGGAATGAAATCTCGTGGAAAGATCAACATGGGTCAAAGCGCAGATATGGGAATAAGCATGGCATGTGCATATGTATTGAGGATTTGTCGCACTAGAGCCAAGTGTGCTTATTAGTCTCCAAAAGTGACTCCCTAATAAACCATGCTTCTAGGTAATCATACTTTATGCCACGCCATCCTCCTAAATCTCAGTTGGCACTGAGGCTGTCTTTGTGACTATAGAATGTATTGGATGTGGCACTGCATCACCTCCATTCCATAACTAAGACAAAAGTCTCAAGGCTTCGGCTTTAGTCTCTTAGAATGCTCTCTGTGGGAGCCAAATAAGAAAACCAACTGCTGTGCTGAAAATGCCACATGGAGACATCTCTGTCAATAGTCCCAGTTGAACCCAGACTTCATCATCTCTATTAAGGCAACACATATACTGCATATATGAATGAAGCCATCTTGGACCCTTTGGACAGAGCAGCTGCTGGCTGAACCCTGAATGACCTCAGTCAATACAAAGTAGAACAGAATAATCACCCAGCTAAGCCCCACTTGAATTCCCAAGCCATAAATCAAGAATTTGGTATTTAAAGCCACTAAGGTCCAGGCTAGCTTGTTAGGCAGCAATAGATAACCAAAGCACAAAGACAAATTTTGTTGAGTAGTAGAAAATAAGATTAAATATGTATGATGCTTCCAAATTATGGAGAGCCTTGAAAACGTCAAGCAGAGAGGCTTCTTTTGCTGATATAGGATAATAGAGAGTAAATGAAAATTTTGAGCAGTAGAAGGATAATCATAGCATTGTGTGAAAGATAGTTTGCCAGAAACACATAAAATGCATACATGAATGGCAAGCATTTGACAACCTGATATAAAAGATGTAAGGTATAAAGTTGGTTTTGTTGATATAAAAGGAGTTATTAACTTGAGCTTGCTACTACCTTAAGGGATTGTTGTTCTGGCTAAATGGGTCATATGCATGACAGTACTGGAAAGCTCATTCTAAATACCAGATAAAATAAATTCTTGTTCGTTAGATGAAGGAGGGACTAGACTGCAAAGTTGGAACAGCAATCTGTGAGTAGTGTGAAACATTGCTTATTTAGGATAAGGGATTTTGTCCCTCTCTAGCCTTATTTTCCACCACTTCCTGCTACATAATTTGTACCCTAGCCCCATTAACAATAAGGGTGACTTCAACACTCTGGTTCATACTGTACCCCCTACCTCTATCTTGTCTTTCTCTTCTTATCTACCATGCCATCCTATTCCTCTTTCAAAACTCAGTGAGAGGTTTGCTTTTCTTATAAGCTTTTCCTTGATTTTCATAGTTTGAATTAATAGCTCTCTCATTGTGACCTCTACTATACATTGTACTCTATAATAATTTCACATCATATTAAATGGCATTTGTTGGTTTATGTATTTGTATTTCCAGTGGAACTACACCGAGTAGCTTTGATTATCTGACACACAGTAGGGGGCTTAATCTATGTTGTTCTTTTCTTTTTTTTTTTTTTATTAACTAGAACATTAGGGATACTAATACAAGAGGGTTGAAACAAGTGGCATTTTAAAGAGAAAAAAATAAGATGGTAGGAATGACTGAATTTAAAGAACAAAGACTATGGAAGAATCACAGGTGATCCTGAGGTTTCAAATGTGGAAGACCACTATGGTACAAAGAGACTCAGGAAAATATAAAGATTTTGGACATAATGGTGGAACACTTTTGAAAAGCTTAGATGTGAATATGCTGAACTGAGAAAATGACAAAACATCCGAATAGAAATATCCAGAATTAGTTGTATATATAAAGCCAACATTGAGTTCATGGAACAAAAGTCAACCTTTAGTGGGGATGCTTATATTAGAACAATAAAATTCAGTTACCTCCCTGTTAAAAGATCTTTTCAGAGGAATAGTGCACAGAGAGGAGAGGAGACCCATCTTCAGGGACCAAGAGAAAGAAAGAAAGTTACAGAGGGAAATTAAAATGGATCAGTATTCATAAGACTACCAATGGTGATGTCACAGAAACCAGTGGCAGTTGCCTGCCAGTCAGCAGCAACTAAGGTCCTGCAGTCATCTCAAATATACCAGGTGCAAATCTAAGTTAAATTCACAAGTCTGCCTTTCCCCCTTCTGTCCCCATATTTATTAGACACCATCATCCACTCAGTATTCCAAAGGACATTTAATAATCATTCACAATTCTTCCCTTAATCCTGTTATTCTCTCAGCAAATTCTGTGAACCTGCCCTTGCAACACAATTCTCCTCCTCCTTCTGTCCAACCCACCACTATCATGTTATGTGATACAATTCCTTTTTAACTGCCTGCCTCCAATCTCAACTCCCCAAGATCCATCCTTCCCATTGCCAGACTAACTGTTCTAAAACACAAATCAAACCGCAGGATTGCCCTACTGAGAATCCCTCAATAATTCTCCATTCCCTGCAAAGTATACCTTAGCCCTCCATGACATGGATGTTGCCTACTTCTTCACTTCTCTGATTCTTTACCATACACAGTTCCCATGCTCCATCCATGGGAAATTATACACAGGTATTACAAATACAACACACTTGAAAAGGAATCTGTCATTTTCTCAAGCTTAAATCCACTCTTTGGCCAGGATTCTTGGTCTCGGAAGTGTTATTGCAACAAGGTAGAAAACATTTGATTTTTTCTTTTCCTGATTCTTTTTTTTTCTTTAAAGATTTTATTTATTTATTCATGAGAGACAGAGAGAGAGAGAGAGAGGGAGGGAGAGAGAGAGAGAGAGAGAGAGAGAGGCAGAGACACAGGCAGAGGGAGAAGCAGACTCCATGCAGGGAGCCCAACGTGGGACTCGATCCTGGGTCTCCAGGATCATGCCCTGGGCTGAAGGCAGACGCCAAGTCACTGAGCCACCCAGGCTGCCCATCTTTTTCTGATTCTTATAGCCTATATCCACCTAATTCTCTTCATCCCCAATATTATCACCCTAGATTCACTACCAAACTACCAAACATCTCTCATTTGGAAGAATCTCTCTTTTTGTTTTTTTTTTTTAATTTGTTCATGAGATACCAGAGAGAGAGAGAGGCAGAGACACAGGCAAAAGGAGAAGTAGGCTCCCCTCAGGGAGCCCAATGTGGGACTCAATAGCGGACCCAGGGATCATGTCCTGAGCCAAAGGCAGACACACAACCACTGGCCACCCAGGCATCCTTGGAAGAATCTCTTAAAAGTTCTCTTAGAGAGTCCTGTTTCACGCATCCTTCTACAATCCATTCTCAAGAAAACAGAGTTGTCTTTCTAAACAAAAGCTGATTGGGGTTAGAGTTAGAGAGGAGGTTAGGGTTAACATTTGGTT
Organism: Vulpes vulpes; assembly: GCF_048418805.1. Classification (NCBI taxonomy): domain Eukaryota; kingdom Metazoa; phylum Chordata; class Mammalia; order Carnivora; family Canidae; genus Vulpes; species Vulpes vulpes. The sequence goes on from NC_132786.1 coordinate 85,000,452, forward strand.
TAGGAATTAATATTCTTCAGTGGATTCTCATTGCTGCTAGGATAAATTCCTTAAGATGCCTTTCAAGGCCCTCCTTGATTGTCCTCTGGCTAACCTGGAACATACCTCTTTGGATTCAATCCCAACCTCACCCATCTATCTTCCCCTAGCTAAATGGCATCCATTTGTTATGGACTGAATATTTGTGTTCCCATCAAATTCAACTGTGATGAATAACCCCCCTATGTGATGATATATAAAGATGGGGCTTTCGAGACATTATGAGGTTTGGACGAGGTCATGAGGGTGAGGCCCCCATGAAGGGATTAATATCCTTTTATGTAGAGGCAGAAAGACCAGAGATCTCATGCTCTCTCTTCCATATGAACATAAAACAAGAGGGCAGCCATTGACAAGAAAAAAAGTGGGTTCTTACCAGGAACTGAATCTGTAGGCAATTGACCTTGGATTTCCCAGGTTCCAGAGCTGTAAGAAATAAATGTCTGTTGTTTTAGCCACTCGATCTGTTGTATTTTGTTATGGCAGTCCAAGATAAGACACCATTCTCATTCTGAGTTTGACATTTCCCCAGAATCCTTCTCTATGTCTCATGGCTAGACCAGGGTTGCTGCCATATATTCCCATAGCACCCCACATATTTCCTGTCAGATGATTCATCACAGTCTACTGTGCAGACTTGTTTAGTGCCTGTCTTTTCTGCTAGACTATAAGATCATGAAAGCAGGAACCCTCTTGCCTTAGATTATCAGTGCCTGCCACAGTGCCTGAGACATGGTAGCGTAAAATAAGTATTTAATAAATAAGCGAATGCTGCTATGCTTTTACACATTCTTGTTTATTTCCTGCAGTATGAACCTAACAAACCCTCACCCATCAATAATCATCTTCTCTTGGAGATCCATCTTAATATTCTCATACAAAGTTAGACACCTCATTTGTTTTCCTACAGAAACACCTCTATCATATTGTATTGTTTCTTTCTCACACCTCCCCACTAAATTATGAGCAACTTGAAGGCAATTATCATCTCAAGCATCCATTTTTCCTTAGGCCTGTGATTCAAGTCATGTTCACTGAATAAATGGATAAATGATTCACTTGAGAAAGAGGTAAGTTTAGTAATATTTCTTCCAATATGGAAGGATGGAGCTATCCTAACTATTCAGTGATTCCAGTTCTTCATTACCATATTTGAAAGGCATCATGAACATAAAAGGAGCTATAGTCTGTTTTTTTTAGGGTATAGAAAGTAAGGGTGTGAATATAGTCATTTCACATTAGGAATATACTTTCAGTTAATTGTGAGACTATTCCACCAAGTCCTTATTGGTCACTATAGTACATCTTTTAACCCATTCTTCATGTTTAAAAACAACTGAAGTAGTAGAGATTCCTTAATGTTCTTTGGGGAAAAAAATCCATCTAAAACATTAGAGGCCATATAATTTTAAGTTCTGTTAGAAGTTTCCACTATTCTTTCTTAAACAATTATTTTTCTATTTGTAATTCTTTTAATTACCACTGTCATTCTCTGACTTCACTTTCTACAAATATTTTGGAGATGAAGTCTATAGGAGATTTGAGTTCTAAGAATTGGCTAACTGTACTATTTCAGATTTTTGCCATTGTCTGGTCACAAGACATTGATGGAACCACTTTATGTCTCTGGAATAACTCCATTATGCTTCACATCAAGTGTGGTAATCAAGACTGTAAAAATAGAGCAAATCATCTCTTAAATCCCTTTTTGCTCCCCACTCCTGACATGGGCTTTCATACTTGCTGAAGCTTTATCTGGAAAGTTTCCTCGGCTTGAAGAACATTTTGTATTATTCGAGACAATAATAGATAGCTCACATTGATTTGCCATATTATTTACTAGTCTTTCTTTCTCATGAGACTGTGAGCTTCCTTTAAAAAATTGCTTGAGGTAAAATTCGCATAAAATAAAATTAACCACCTTAAGGTGTAAAATCCAGTGGCATTTAGTAGATATAGTGTTATGAGACTATAAAACTATATAGTTCCAGAACATTCTCATCATCATCAAAGGAGACCCATACCCATTAACTAGTCATTCTCTGTTGCTCTTTCCCCCTAGCCCTTTTGCCACTACCAATATGCCTCTGTGAATTTCTCTATTCTGGATATTTCAAATAAGTAGAATCCTATATTATGTGACTCTTTGTGTCTGGCTTCCTTCACTTGGCATAATACTTGGAGGTTTATCCATGTAGAAGCATGTATCAGTACTTTTATTCCTTTCCATAGATGAATAAAATTCCATTGTATGTATATACCACATTTTGTGTATCCATTCACCTATTAATGGACATTTAAGTTGTTTCCCCCTTTGATTATTGTGAATAGAGCTACGATGAACATGTCAGCTTCTCAAGGGCTGAAGTTGTTTGTTTTGATATCCTCAGAGCCTAGATAACTGATTAATCAAAATTCTATTGAGTATGATATAATGATATAAATATTTTTAATGATTATACAAAGACAAGCTCATAAACACACACACACACACACACACACACACACAAATTCTGCTTCTCCTCCTGTGGTAATGATACCAAAGGCCACTTAGTAGCCCAAGGCAAAAACTTCTCCATTTTCCATATTTAATTGATCATCAAGCCCTATCAATTTTAAGTCTTAAATATCTCTCAGATCTGTCCTTTTCTTTCTTTTTTTAAAGGTTTTATTTATTTATTCATGAGAGAATAGAGAGAGACAGAGACACTGGCATAGGGAGAAGCAGGCTCTTCACACCCTGAGCTGAAGGCAGACGCTCATCCGCTGAGCCACCCAGGCATCCCAAATCTGTCTTTTTCTTTCTATCTTTACGCTTCAACCCTAGATTAGGCCTTCATCATCCCTACACTATTACTATGACTTTCTAAATGATTGCCCAGACTCCTGGCTCTCTCTACCGCTCCTTGGTAGGACACAAATCACCACTGGACACCACTGCTGAAAACCCTTCAGTGGTTCTCCACACACTATGTATTAAAGAAAGCCTCCTTAATATGGCCCAAGATCCCCTTTACAGTTTTTCTTTTTTAAGATTTTATTTATTTGTTTGTTATTTATTTATTTATTTATTTATTTATTTATTTATTTATGTTAGAGAGCAAGAGAGTGAGAGTAAAGGGAAGAGTGGAGGGAAAGGGACAAGCAGACTCCAAGCTGAGTGTGGAGCCTGACGCAGAGCTCAATCTTACCCTGAGATCGTGATCTGAGCTGAAATCAAGAGTCAATTGCTTAACCGAATGAGCCACCCAGGCACCCCTATAGTTTTTCTTTAATTTACTATGGTCTTATTTTTTCACTGGCCTTTAATTATACCTTAACTTCTAACTCCACGTATATATCCCCCCCCCCCCAGTACATCCCCTTCTTCTTCAATACCTCCATTCTCTGACTATTGACACTGGGGTAAATAAGATAGGCTAGGCAATGTTGACATCTAAGGTGGATAATCACTTGTTATGGAGTCTGTCCTGTGTATTGGAGGATATTTAGCAGCATCCCTGGCCTCTATCCACTAGATACCAGTAGCACACACCCCCTACAATGGGAAAAAAATGTCTCCAAATATTGCCAAATGTCTCCTGGGGCCAAAATCAGCCAGGGTTGAGAACCACTATTCTAGAGGGAAGTTGTTATAACCTTACTTATTTTTTAAGTTATGATAAATGTCACCTGCCTCTACACATGTTGTACCACTTCTCCAGGAAGGATTTTCCTTTACTTTGGCCTGATGAATTCCTCCAAGAATCAGTTTCAGTGTTTCCTTCCCCTAGTCATCTATCCCAAGCAGAATCAGTTACTACTTCTTTGATCCTCCTGTAGACTCCCTTAGATCTTGTTAAAACATTGTTCTCTGAATAAACACAAAATATCTTTGTTTTAATGAGCTAATATGTTATTTTCTCCAATTATGTAAGCTAATTTCTCCCCATGAGTAAATTGCCTCTACTTCAAATTTTAGTAAACAAGGGATTTCAGTATATGCAGATTTCATTTTGTATACTTTTTCCTCAACCACAAAATTTTAGATCCAGTATATAAGAATTATAAGTCACTCCTGTTGAGGATGATTAGAAACAAAAAAAAGAAAGAAAGAAATTGGGTGTCGAGAATAAAAAAGTAAAGTAAAGCAGATGGCATGGCAGTAACAGGGTTTTGCCTTGAGGCTTTAGGAAATAAGGGAATCTGAGGAGACATAAACCAGGACCTTAAAATGGCACTCCCACAGCTGCAAGGAAGCAGGGAAGTGATATTTGTGTAAGAGGGGCCGGATGGCATGTGCTTTAGGGAGTTATCTCTGGGACTGAGGACGCAGGAGTCAACAGTTCCAAATCATGAAATCAGAAAGGCATTGCGCATTTGGATGGAGAACCAGATACAGGGGGAAAAATCCTTTCATATGCATATTATCTTCAGCAAAGCAAAGCAAATTTATGGGCATTTCATTGAAATGGCAGGGGAGAAAGACCCTGAGAAAATTCTATTGAGCAAAAGATGGTAAATGGAAAGCAATTGTACCATAACCATTATTAGTAATTTAAGACGTGAAAAATGTTACTGATACTCTCTTTAGCATGCTGTCTTGATGGTTCTACTTTAGAGATGATACAGAGATTTATAAGGGTTGACATTTAGTCCCTCCATAACCTGATTTTCCCCCTTACATTTTAAGTACCTTGAACTGAAATATCTCCTTATCCCCACAACTGGGGAGAATCTGCTCTGTATTTGTGACATCTCCAGAGATTGGAATGTATACTGTATCCCTCTGTCTATCCCCACATCTGCACCTGGCACATAACTGGAACCCCAACACTGTTTTTTGAGCATACAATCCAAAACAAGATGTGGCTAGAGGAACTGGCAAAACCTATTCTCTTCTCTTAGATGGAGTCTCTGAGAGAAAAGTGGAGATTGGGAGCAGGCCCAGCAGAAATGGACTCAGCTGCAGTCAATAGCTGGAAGTCAGAAGCAGGGAAAGCACAGAGATAACGAGGATGTGCCAGGCCGAGCCAGGACTGCTATCAGTGAGGTCCTGCAAGAAGAAATGCAGGTGTTGCAACAGATGTTGGAAGATAGAGCCCTGGGGAAGCACTAGTGCAGATCCAGGCAGGCAGGTCTACAACAATAACAGGAACATAGAGACATGGTGCTGAAGTTAGGGACAGGACTCTGGTCTTCAGGGTGTCAGGAAAGGGTCATGGGAGGGTTGTCAGGAGCATGTCTCACACCCAGCTCCCAACACTGTATCTTGCATGGACAATAACAGATTCATGGAATGAACAAGGCCACTCATTGAGAAAATAAGCACATTATCAAAAGAGGAACTTGGGTACAAGAGGAAACAGAAGAATGGGCCTCACATTTAGACTGGGCTGTAGCTATAAGAAGTCCAGACAAAAGGAAAAATGCCACAGCATCAAATCCAAACTTGACAGAAAATGTTAGAACTGGAGATTCTTAATCTCATCTTCTACCACGACAGGGTGGATTTCCAGAGTCTGGGTAGGACTGGGTCTGAACATGTACATAAGTGGCCACAGTTGTAAAACCAGGACCCTGTGAGGAAACCCAGCTGGGACTCACAAGCAGGAACAATGACGTCTGTGATTGTTTTAGTCTAGCATGTTGCACATTCTGGAGTTCTGAATAGGAAGATTTGTTCACTCATGTACTCTCTTGGGTGCTTCAAAAGGAAAGTCCACTTTTTAAAGCTCTGGAGTGCCATTCTAATTCAAGTATCAAAACATGACATGGGAACCATAGGGAATAGAAGCATATGCCTGTGATATCAATATATAAATAAAATGTTTCAAAACATCATCTGGGCCTTTGGGGAGGGGCATTATTCAGAATGAGTCATGAATTTGCAGTAAACCATGATCTTTCTTGCCTCACCTGAACTAATTACCCAGGGAATTACACCCAGGACCACAGAGTGGTGGATTCCAAGGTACTATAACAGGGAGAAGTTAATTGGTCCACAGAGGGACTATGGCTACAGCCCAGACTTAATTAGCTACGAGTTCCAACCATGAGGCCAACCACACTCAGCTTTCCTCAAGCGTTCACATATACCCTTCCTCACACATTTTTCCTCTATATATGCTATTTATCCAAATAAACTTAAATCGAATTTGGATCAACAAAACAACGAAATGAAACGAAAATGTACAACGGAGACTTAACTCATTCTAGGGTATCTGAGAAGCCTTAGACCAGTCACTTCACTTCTCTAAGTCTCAGGTTTTCCACTTGTAAAATTGGGAATAATAAAACATGTCTCCCCCCACCCCAAGATTTAGATAATGACTATTGGAGGTTTGAGACAATTTATGTCAAATTCCTAGCATAGTACTTAGCACACAATATAATAGGTAGTTATGATGGCTCATTAACTAACAGAAAGATTATCCATGCAAATAAAGAATTCCAAAGGTCAGGATCGAATTTGAAACTCTAAAGAGTTCATCAGTAATACCGTTAACTTAATTCGCTAGTTATTTTTAAAAGATGAAATATAAATTATATGAATTCTAAATATGGCAATATATATAATTAAGTCTTTTAACTTTTTTCTTTATGCAATGTAGGAACCAAAGAGAATGTATCTTGATTCAACTTAATGGGTAAATCAATCAGTTACCAACACCAAGAATCTTTCTTGCAACTGAAGTAAAAGTCTCTTTATTTCTTCCAGCTACTTGAAATGAATTAAAAAATATGACTCTGGAAACCAAGCCAACCAAAGTTCTAATAAGCCGGAGTGGACTTTTGGAATGCATCAGCATTCTGGTACTCTTCAATTTAAGGATAGATTTGGAACTAGTTGAAGAAATGTAATCAGCATCTTCTCAAAGAAAGAGGTGAACTTAATTGAAAGCTGAAATTTTTGTGCCCTAATATATTCCTCTGGAATTATTAGGCTTAGAATAAGTAACCAATAACAAGATACCACAAAACAAATATATTCATACAATCTATACATGAGAATACTCAGAGTCCTGTGGAAGTCAGGAGGTGATTGTTTATTTCATATTTCTAAACTTGAAAAACGGGGCACTGAATCCCAGATTAAGCTGGGATTCATAAACTATGAGATAAATTGACTGTCTACACATTTTAAGAACTCCTGAAGAAAAAAATGGTCATTCACTATCAAATAAAAAAAAAATCTACAAGTACTTAATTGCTCCTTGCTTCAATGTTCAAAAGCAAATGAGGAGGTATATAATGTAGGACAACTAAAGGAGAAGAGCATTTCAATGGAAGTCTTTAGAATGAAGTTCCTAAGAACACCTGGGTGGTGGGTGCAGTGGTTGAGTGTCTGCCTTTGGCTCAGGTCATGATCCTGGGGTCCTGGAATTGAGTCTACCATCGGGCTCCCAAAGAGAGCCTGCTTCTCCCTTTGCCTATGTCTCTGCCTCTCTCTGTGTGTCTCTCATGAATAAATAAATCTTTAAAAAAAAGAAAGAAAGAAAGAATGAGGTTTGTGTTAAGATTAAATATCTGCTTCATAAAGTCCCTAACATATATAATTCCCTTCTATATGAATCCTAACATCATCCATAAACTGTACCCCAGCTTTCTCCTTACTTCTGTTATACTCCAATTTAACTTCAATTCTACCCCAGATGTGTTTGTTACCTCACTCTTCCATCTTCTCATAGCTTGATTCCATTCCATTGAAACCAGCTCATCAAGTTCACAGGTGACCTCTGGGTTGCTAATTGATGTAGTCTGTTGAGCCTTTACTTGATCTCTCAGAAACACATGAAACTTCAGCACACCAAAAAATTACACTCTCCTCCCCTAAACGACCTGTTCCCTTGCCTTCTGTGGTGGAGATGCTACGGTTTTCCCCCATCCCATGTGGCTATTCCTTCTAAGTCACCAGGATGCATTTTCCTCTTCTGTCTATTGCTTACGTGCTGAGCCCCTTCAGAGTTTTGTCCTGGGTTCTTCCTATTGTCCACTTCCACACACACAGAGGATTTCATCCTGTCTACCATGACATCAGTAATCTAATGTCTTTGACTTTGTCCATATGTACATATGACTATGTAGTTGATCTTTTTTATTTTAAGATTTTATTTATTTATTCATGAGAGACACAGAGAGAGGGAGACAAGACACAGGCAGAGGGAGAAGCAGGCTCCGTACGGGGAGCCCAATGTGGGACTCGATCCCAGGACTCCAGGATCACGCCCTGAGCCAAAGGCAGATGCTTAACCGCTGAGCCACCCAGGCGTCCCTGTAGTTAATCTTCTAATGAACACATCCTCTTGGGTGGTCCACAATCACCCAACACTGAACAAGCTCAGATTTGGCTTCTTCATCCTCTCCCCCCTCACCTCAATCAAGTCTTCCCCTCAGATGTTTCCCACCTCAATGGACTATGCCTGCAGTTCCTCCAGTCTTCCCTCTCCCTTGCTTCCCCCAACCAAACATCAGACTACTTCCAACTCTAAGGGCACTACCTTGGTCCCAACCACCATTGTTTTCTGGCAGAATTACTGCTGCAGCCTCCTAACTAGCTCCTCTGCAGCTGACACCATCTTTTTAGATGCACTTTCATTACATAATTTCTCTGCTTAAAATTATCTAAACACTTTCTGTAGCACAGTTTAGAAAACACAAACACCAAAATACAGTTTAAAGATGCTTTTTCTTTTTTGATCTAGTTCCTGCTAAATCCACCAATCTCGTCTCTAGCTTCTTCCTCTATTCTTTCCCTCTCTCTCCCCACCCCGACTCCATAATCCTACCCTGCTGAAATGCTTCCGTTCCTCAGAACTGCCACATTTTCTAACGCCTCTGTACCTGGATCTCTCCCCCATCTCTTCTAAGTCTTATTCATATTTAAGGCTTGAGCTTGCTACATTCTCCAGGAAGCCCTCTTGACTCTACCTAGAGAGTCTAGATTAGGTGTCCATCTTCAATCCTCCCATAAACACAAAAGCATCCTGTTCTCCCCCCATGGCAGTACTCTCCACGCTCTTCTCTATCCTCCAACAGACTATCAGCCTCCTTAGGGTAATGACCATGACATTCTGTTTCACAGCTATAAACTTTTATAGTGCCTGGTACAACACTAAATATTACATGAATGAACATATATTTAAGTGATTAGCAGGAACTGAATAACCCAACTGATTGGATGTAGGGCAGGAATCTCCATGCCTTCCAAACAGATATCACAGAGAGAAGTCAGCCCTCAAATCATGTTAGCTACTACCTTAATTATTTGCTAATACCTTGTCAGCAATTGTTTGACAAACAACTCAACTCAAACTCGAACTCGAATGAGATAGGGTAGTATTGGGGGCTTTCCAGAGTGGATCCTCCATAAATGTTTGAAAGGAGACATTAGTCAGATGCTTACTCTGATCAAAGAAAAGAAAGGAATCAATGTGTAAGACAACATGGCTTTATCAGGCTGTTCACATCCCTTTATCAGGCAGACAGACACTCAGGTCATACTTTAAGGTGTGGCCCAGTTTGAAAACTGTGGGCTGTAGGGAGCTGAGGAGCCCATCTGTTTTGCAACAGAGAATACTTTAGGAGTAGGAACCCAGGTGATAACTGTCAAGCAGCAGAAGGCTGATCTCTGCCTCCTTTCCTCCGCCCCACCCCCCAGGTCTCCCTCATCCACTCCTTCACTCCTTTCTCCCCCTGCTCAGTCGCCAGCCACCAGCCCAGGCGCCAGGCACCCCCATACTCACACACCACGGCAGCCATCACCAGGGCTGTCCTTTAGGGTTTGGGTCAGCTCTCTTCCCAGCCCCACCCCTATTGACACAACAAGCTTCTCTCTGTTTGTGGCACAAAACATCTAACAGAGATCTAACTGTAAACACTATCTTCCCCAATGAGTGATGGGTGATGAGTACAAGTCAAAATAATGTATTAAAATGGCTGGGACTGCAATCAGTGTTACGCTTAAAAAAGAATTCTCCTTCAGTTTTCACCATCTTCATTGTTCTGTCTAGTTCCAGGGCCTCCTACCAATCGCTGACGACTGCCTGCTTCAAACCCTGCCACATCAGCAGGGAAGTTGCCGGGGCAGCATTTGGTATTTGCATCAGTTTCCAGGAATGTGTTTCAAGTTATCAGTTTACTCTGCAGAGATGTTTTTCCTTTAAGTTTATAAATGTGTGCTTGAGCTGATATTTCTCTAGTTTTCAAAAACTAGCTGAGCATTTTTTATGCTAAGAAAGAATTTATAGTTGCACTTCCACAAAATGTTCTCCGATTTAAACTATCAGATTTGACCGCGGCTTCCTCCTTGTAAACATCCTCCTAGAACTGACCAGATACCCTTTCAAAATCCTTCCCTCCACGTTACTTCAAAACGTCTTTCCACATTTTCTCCCAAGTCAGTACCCTTAATTAGAATAAAAGAGGGGTTTATTATATGAGTTTTGTTTGTTTCCTTTTATTTCCATTAACCCGTTTTCTTATAAGTTTAGAGGAAGCAACCAGTTTAAGAATATTCGATCCCTTTGGTTTATAGTAGCTGCTGATGGAGTTAACTTAGAAATTCTTCCTTAAAGCACAGCCAAAAAAAAATCAAGGAAGAGATAGGGGAAAGAAAGAAAGGAGAAAAAAAAGCAAGGAAAAAAAAGCAGCCCACTCACTTCTGTTTGGCACAGCAGGAATTGACCCAAAGATGCCCCTTTTGCGTTGACTTCTGGGAGCCCCTGGCATTCTGAGTAGCACCTGACTGCCTTATTGGGGGTGCAGAGGGAGCAGAGGTGCAGCCCCAGCCCTATGGGCCTGGAATGACATTTCAGGAGAGTTGGGGAAAGGGCGGTCCACTGAAGTTGACTGCACCCAGTATTTCACAATTCTCAGGACCTCTCAAGGAGTCCTTTCAACCTCAGTCCCTCAGGGTCAAGGTCCCAGCTCCTCCTCTCCCTGGTGGGGAGCAGAGAATGGGATGAGCCCTAAAGAGGAGATGGAAGTTGGGTGTTCAGGAGAGAGTAAATATATACGTTGATGAGGGCGCTGCTTGGGTAGTTACCGGAGAAGACCACCCCATCTCAGAATGGAATTGGAAGCCCCTCTAGATGGGCCAGGCACTTCCCCCAAGGTGTAGAGAGGAGCCCCCCATGGAAGCCAAGAAGGTGCTTGGGCGTTGCCCGTAAGAGGGGGGAGATCACTGAATGCACACGGAGGTCCAGAGGCACTGGGGGCACCCCCTGGAGAGTTATCTGATGAGTCCAGGCTCAACATGGAGCTGGTAAATCCAGACAAGGCATCCGTGGAGAAGAGGAGGTGGAGAGTGGAAACCTGTAGGGGAGAGGACGGATTCTCCGCTGCAGCCTCAGAAAGGAGAGACCCCCCACCCCCACCCCCACCCCCGTTAAGACAGGCGTCCAGGTCGTCAACTGCAGTCATTTCGCAGGGCCAGATCATCTCCAAAGCCTCTGCGAGGAGACTCGGCGTCGGGAGCCATCGACTTTGCCTGATGGCTGGGTCTCGTCTACTGTGCACAAAGCACATCCTCCCACCCCCGCCCCCGTGCTCAGTGCCACGCTACCCCTCGGGGCTCCCCCCCTCCCACGGTGCGGGCCTCGACTCCAACCCGACCCTGCACACACAGAACCCCCCTCTCACCCTCTCCCGGAGCCAGAAGAGAGAGAGAGCTACTGCTGAAAAAGTGGGCGCACACACGCCCTAAAGCTGGAGAAAAGCTGGGCGCGGGCGGGGGCGGGGGCGGGGGCGGGGGGCGGGGGCGGGCGGCCTCCGGCTGCGCCACGCTGTCGACCCCCGCCCCCTCCCCCGCTTCCTCTGCGCCCGCCGGCGCCCTGCACCCGGCGGGTGGCCCGCAGGGCACAAGGTGAGGCAGGGCTGGACAGCTCCTGCTTTGATCTCCGGGCCCCGGTCCCCTCCACGGCTGCCCGGCCGCCCCGGGATCTGCACAGGCTGCCCACGTCGGTGTCTGCAGAGCGCTCCGACGTGTCCAAAAGTGTTTCCAAACTTGGAAAGGGCGGGGAAGGGCGGGGGGATGGGGAGGGCGGAGGTATGCAGACTGCGAGTCAGACTTTCCCCTTGAAAGCCTCAAAAGTGTCCACGTCCTCAAAAAGAATGGAACCAATTTAAGAAGCCAGCCCCGTGGCCACGTCCCTCCCCCCTTCGCTCCCTCCTCTGCGCCCCCGCAGTCTCCTCCCAGCTGTGGCTGCCCGGGCCCCCAGCCCCAGCCTTACGATTGGTGGAGGCGCTTTTGGAGGCACCCTCGGGCCAGGGAAACTTTGGCCGTATAAATAGGGCAGATCCGGGCTTTATTATTTTAGCACCAAGGCGGCAGGAGGGTTCGGCTAAGTTGGAGGTACCGGCCACGACTGCATGCCTGCGCCCGCCAGGTGATACCTCCGCCGGTGACCCAGGGGCTCTGCGACACAAGGAGTCTGCATGTCTAAGTGGTAGACATGCTCAGCTTTGTGGATACGCGGACTTTGTTGCTGCTTGCAGTAGCTTCGTGCCTAGCAACATGCCAATGTAAGTGCCTTCGGCTTGTTTGGGGCAGACGGGGGAGAAAGGTTAGATGGGTGGGCACCCTGGTCTGCAAAAAAAGGAAACCTAAAGTAAATCCTAGGGGCAGCTTGGAGGGAAGGCTCCCTGGCATGTAGAGAAACGCAGGCATGGCTGAGAAACGTGGAAATTATTTGAGAAATGAAAACATAAAAGGCTCAACCCTCGCCAAAAGTCAGGGAACTTTTCTCTCACTCAAGTGAGTCTTAATTTGGACTGGAACCTCTGATTAGGGAAGCTCAAAGGGAGCAGAACGTCTTTTTCCTAAGGATGAGGTATTAACAACTAGCAGGCCCTTGACTGCACTGATGCCCACCTTGTAAAACTCGAGGCCTGCTTTAGAAAGCCCTTGAATTTAGAAATGAAGAACTCACCCCCTGAGGGCTTTTCTCTTCCAGGCGGTTTAAGGCTCGCCTGGAGGATGATGATGACTCTGAGGCGCCCTCTGGAGGGAGGACAATGAAAGCACAGGGGACCAGGCCTTAGGCTAATGGAATCCCCATGAGAGACTCTACAGGTTTACACAGAGGTGACCTGCACTTCCGATTGAAGGCATTCCCTCCCTGTGGGTCCTGGACACACTGGGAGGGAAAATGATGTTACTTGGAATGGATACATTCTGAAGAGTAGAATTAGCTTCTTAATTTATCTGGCCCTGGAAATGGTGACATTCTTTAATTAATATCTCTTCTGCCTTCTGTTGAGCCTGAGGGTTACCTCTTTGTCATGTTCTCAATGACAATCAGACATTCTCAACACAGCAAGTTGGAAAATATCAACACGGATCTGAAGCTCAAGAGACCGGGGTTTTCCAATGACTTTGCCACTAATTTACCACGTGACCTGGGGCAAGTCCAACTGAGCCTTTTCTAAAATGCGGAATGCGGATTAGATGGACTCCGAGGCCACTTCCAGCCATAGGTTTTATGACTAGGCCTCTCTGTCAAGATAGAATGAAGAAAATCAGTCAGTTTTTGAAAATGGCTGCCTAATTACCAAAGATACCAACTTGATAGGGGATGAGGGGTGTCTGGCCACACCCAGCACTCCAAAAAGTTTGCTCCGCCCACATGCCACGGTGTCTACCATTGCATCATTGTTGATGCATTTGTGTGTGTGTGTATTCTCCCTTTGTCCACTTTTAGTATGCACACTGTGGATATTAAGGAATAATTGTATAGAGCAAATTCACATCACCAACTTTGTTTTTTACGAGATCTGAGGATAGGGGGAAAAATTGTTTCCTAAAGGAAAGATGAAAACAGACCTAGGGAAGTCTGAAGATACAAAAGGCAACTCACCTTCTGACCAACAGCCAACTGCAGTCTGGAATAAAACTTACTAAACACACATTTCTTCAAAATGGCTCAGTCTGAGTAATTAAAAGGCAAATTTCCAAAATCATAAGGACTTCCGTTAATCAAGTCTGGGCATAATTATTCTTCCTACTGATGGACACAATGAAGTAAACATATCATTTTCCTAATTTAAAAGTAATTCTCAAAAATTGCCCTTAAATATCAGTGCTGGATGTGGTCCACCCTCCTGAATTGTGACTATTGCAACAGATGTTCTCACTCCAAATGACACACTTCTTGGCCACCTAATTAAAGCAATTTTTAGGGGTGATTCATCTTGTTGCCAGCTTGGCCACCCTTATATCCTGTGTTAACCTATAATTTTTATACCGTAGGAGAGGAATTCAGTCTTTAAGGACTTAAAGCAATTATGGCAAAGGGGGGGATATTACTTGAGTGTGTTTTTCCCATTAATTCTCAACATCTTTAATCCACAGTTTTTCCATTTATACTGAGCAATTCCTTCTCAGGGACAAAAGTGATACATATTGGTAGAATGACCTTACCTAATTTAAGTGAACCAATTTAAAGCAAAATTTCAGATGTCCAAATGGCCCCATTTTCATAGTAACTAATTTGCAAATTAGACCTTTTGAAAAAGGACATTAAGAAAGGTATAAACTGAATGAACTACTACATAGCGTTTATTTAAAAAAAAGTCTAAGTAACATAGTTCCCTAAGTTTTCCCTTTTTGGAGTTTTAAGTATCAAAAACTATCTGAACTATAAATTATTTCCTCATCAGTGTACTGATCTTACTCACATTCAGCGATCCACCTATGCAGTTAACCAACTTAATTACTACGCATTAGAAATATCCTTCAGACACATTAATATTTTACAGTGTTTATAAAATAGTAAATAATTAACAATTTAATTCAAAATATATTTACATACTAATATTGCAAACAAATCACCCTGCTGATCCCTGCCGTACTTTTGACCTGCATAATTTCCAAGTCATTAGAATATTCTTAATAAAAAATATACTTGATCCTTTAATTAGGTAAGCCAATTTTATAGACTATCTATTTGTTAATCACTGCTATAGATCAGTGCAATGATACTAATAATTATTTCTCTCTTTTCTCTTTCCTTTACAGCTTTACAAGAGGTGAGTAAAATTATCTTTAGAATTTGTTTTTTTTTATACTGGGATAGCTTTGGCCACACTAATGCCTTCTCTGGGGAAGAAAGAGGAGGCTACACTCGTGTTAAACAACCCGGATTCCCGAGAAAATCATCATGAGTTATAGTAGTCAAACTTTGCTGGCTGTCTAGAAAGTACCCACCCCAATTTCCAAAGTGGGCGGTGCTACTGGATAAGACCACCCTCACAAGAACACTCATAAGAAACAGAATGAATAATCCTGTGGAAGTTTGGGTTTTAAGCATCTGCTACTACAAAGCAGGGGACTTCATAGAGCCAGAAAATCTTGTTACTCTCTTGGAATCACTTGCAAGAGTATTAGGAACAAATTCTTAGCTCATGAATTGAATTTGAGGCATAATTACAGATAAGTATACTTTTTGGTTCTGAACCTATTTAATTTATTGGTAAAATTTTAAATTATACTTTGAAATACTGAAATAATAGGATGCACAACACCGTTGTAGATATGTTTGTATACTACACAGAAATGGGAGCCATTTAAAAAGTATATAATTTCCTTCATAATTATTTCTTGTTCTTTTCTAGGCAACTGCAAGAAAGGTAAGAGTCCAATACTTTTCCATAATATCTGAAATGATCAGAAATAACTTCTAATTTAACTGAATTTATAGTAGACTACAGAAAGAAAATACTTAGTCAAGATTTTGCCCACATGGATATGCATTAGCTAAACCATAAAATAAAGTAGCTTTGATGTCTAAGAAAACCAAGCTTTATTATCTTCCAGCATTATCTCTAATTACGCTTATATTATACAAACTGGTGATTTACATACTAAAGAAAAAAAGACTTGTTTTAATTCTGGAGATGGAATGAGTATTATGTTAATTATAGGTAGTAAATTAAAGTTTATTTTAAAGGGCTTTGGCTATATAAATATGCTGTTAACGACGTAACAAAATGGTAATTTTATCCACATAAATCATATTTCTAAAAATAGTAGTTATAATATTGGCCTGATGACTGGTGACTTCAGCCTCTAGTCCTCCAGTTTAAAGACATTACATGTAATTATAATAAAACAATATACTTTTTTGTTGTTGTATTATGCCATTTTTACAGCTACTATCTCATGATATTGTGTTTAGATCAGTCTTAGCGACTAATTATTATCAAGAATGCTTGCTCATTCACTGGTAATTGCTTAGACATTTATTACTGTGCTGTTTGTGTCTTCTTCATAGGGCCCAACTGGAGATAGAGGACCACGTGGAGAAAGGGTGTGTAATTTTTGAACTGTTAAAAGGCTTTGGACCATATTTAAACACTACATGTTAGAAACTACAGAAAACTGACAGTTTATGAGTTTTATGTATCCAGATATTTGCACCACTTTTTAAGCAGATAATGCCCTAAGGAAGAGGTGAATGAGTATTATTACATGTAATCAATAGTTTTTTACATCAAAATTATCTTTTTAGAAAGCAAAGTTATTAAAAGCAGCCATATTCTTTGCATGGTCTTTCTTTGTTTTCAGCTGACCTGTCCAACTTACGCATAATGGAAATGTATCTGCCTACCACCACAATCCTCTCTTTGCACATGTTTTTTTTTGTTTGCTCTTCAAGTAAGATCTCTTACATAGCCTGGGAATAGTAGCGAAACAGTAGTCAACAATGTTTCTTTCTAAATTCATAAATGTGCAAGTTAGGTTTACAGTTTATCCATGGTATTCTTAGATCTTCCTGCTATGCATATTTGGCATGTATAACTACATTATGTGACACTTTTGCCAATGTATAAATACCTATACCTTATATCTGTTGAGAAGTGCAGACTAAAATGCATTCCACTCAATCTATTAGAGGTAGCATCATGTCAGTAAATTACTTTAACAACATAAATAGCGTTAATGGTAGGAAATCTGCAGGATCTTCTACCTTGTGATAAAGTAACTGTATTCATTATCATACCAATTAATCTACCATTCATACATTATATATCAAAATAGCTGAATAAGTTCATCAGTCTGAAACTGACAATCAAAATATAGTACATCACTCACTGTGCACTGTTTTCCTTATGAAGTTTATAGAATTATAAATTGTAGCTATAATTTCCATCCTTTATTTGGATACTGGAGCTCCATTATGAATTAATATTCAAAGACTAAGGTATCCCTCTTTCAGAGGAACTCATCTGTCTTGTGTCTTCTTTGTATATCAGACACTAAACCCCCTTCTAAAAGAGACCCATGTCCTAAGTGAAGTTCAATTAGTGATAAATAACGGCATATTAAATTTACTTACCTCTTGAACATTGAAAGGTCTGAACAACTGACCTTACCACATGTATCCTTAGGTCTCCTTTTTTATGTATAGGTTCCTATGGGATCTGTCTAACCATGATAATTCGCTTTTTACAAAACAGGGTCCACCAGGACCACCAGGCAGAGATGGTGACGATGGTATCCCAGGCCCTCCTGGTCCACCTGGTCCTCCTGGCCCCCCTGGTCTTGGCGGGGTAAGGTGTCCTAAGTATTGCTAACTTGTAGCTAACTTCAGTTTCTTCTACCTCTATTGGAGGAAGGATCATTGTGGAACTTATTTTCAGTAGTTAAGGTAGAGTCTGCTTTTTGGATATTGGTATATTTTATTTCATTTCTTTGGTTTCTTCATTCAAGATTTTACTTTGCCTGTTCTCTTTCTGAGCCCTTGTCAATTACAGGACTGGTCTCTGTGTTCACTGAAGGTAGCTGCAGCCCTCACAACTATTATTTAATTTGGGGATTTAATATCTTTCATCAGTAGGGTACAAATAAGAGGTGTTGCATTATTAAAGAGTTTGATTAGATTGAATTATAACTGAAATCCCTGATCTTCAGCAATTTCACAAACATCCCACTCTTTTTATTCTCCTTGGCTTGAAGTCTGCTGAACCAACATTCAAAGTAGTTTTAGGTTTAATTTGCTTGAAACTAATTTGAGAAAAGTACATTTCCCTTTTTCATTAATATCTTCTTTTAGCTTTATGTCTTTAACAATGGTATGAGTGCCAAATGGCCTCACTGCAGGAAGGAAAACATATTTGCTTAATTGGTTAGCACTATGAATCAGAAGCCTGATTCTAATACCCAACTGTATGCCAGTAAAATAAGACCTTTCTCCCCCAAAAGATCTTATTATGATTGCTTATCTACTGAGTGCATTAAAAAGCACCTTCTTTAATAGATCTACCACTATAAGAGAGATCTTTAACAGTAAAGTTATTACTGTGAACTATTTTTTAAAAGTTTAATCTTCCAAGGGGCATTTTAATTTAATTTTCCTCTAAACTTCAAAACTCTTTACATCCTTTTTGAAACTCCAGCAAGAAAAAGGTCTCCCAGTCACTTTTGCGTCATTCTGAAGGAGCCAGGCAACAGGTGGGAATGCAAAGGTGACCTCTTGGTCTCTGCTTAATTTATCAGGGATCTCCAGGGACTTAAAGTATAGAAAGCTCCCCTTTCTCAGTGTAGAGGTAGAAGGTAGGGAGAGGGAAGCAGTGATTGGCAGGGCAGGAAAGAGTTTGAAAAATAAGGTAGAGAAGCTTCCCACTTCAAACCAGATGTGGACTAAATTTTAAACCTATATTTTCTCCTGACTTTTTAGGAACTTAGCTCAATATGGAATTATAAACTAAAAAATATATAAAAATATCTCTCCCTTTTAAACAACAACATAAAAATCTTTACAAGTAGGATGAGAAAGTGAACTACAGAGCTAGTAATTTTAATATATATAATGTATTTTCTCCCCTCTAGAACTTTGCAGCCCAGTATGATGGAAAAGGAGTTGGCCTTGGCCCTGGACCAATGGTATGCTTATTTCTTTTTAATTATGACCAAAAAATGACTGAATAGAGAATTTGTTTCTATGTTAAAAATTTCACTTTGCCATTTCCTTAGCTATCTAGGTTAACTAACTCAATACTTAGATCACATAAAAGCAACAACTCCGTTTGTATTCAAATCTGTAATAATTTAAGCCTAGATCTGGGGGTTGAATTTTCTGTACAACATGTTTCCAGTGTGTAAATAATCGCTGGACATAGTAACCATAATTTAAATATATCAATTGAATTCAAGAGTGATCACTCTGATTAATTTTTTTATACTCTTTAACACTGCTCACAGTTTTAAGCTTAGAGACATGAAGCTATTAAGTCCCATAATCTTTCTGGAAAGAAGCAACAAGTTCTAGTCCAGTCTATTTTTTTTTAAGATTGTATTTACTTACTTACTTACTTACTTACTTAATTAATTAATTAATTTATTTATTTACTTATTTTGGTGATGGCGGGGAGAGGGAGAGGGACAAGCAGACTCTGCACTGAGCACAGAGCCCGAGTGGGTCTCCATCCCAGGACCTTGAGATCACGACCTGAGCTTAAACCAAGAATCAGGAGGCTTGAGACTGAGCCACTCAGGAGCCCAGCCCATTTGTTCTGTAGCTAGAGTTTTAGATTTTCCAGGGCCATGGAGGTGGTTAATGGCAAAACATGGACTAACCTCCAGGCAGGATGTCTGATATTCAACGATACCATGTGTCACATATCTAGCACTTGAATAAAACTTCAATTTATTCAACAAATATTTATCTGTACTTTGCATAGTATAGTGCAAACTATACAATGCATCAGGGATGTAGCACTGAATATGGTAAAATCTCACCCTCCCTGAAAGAGTTAACAATACTGGAAATGTTTCCTTTAATACCTTTTGATAAAAATTCCCTTTTTAGTCTATTAATTATAAGTGCATACAGAAAAGAGTGTAAGTATAATTTAGCATCATATCACTCAGCACAAATAGTTAGCAATATATACTATAATTTGAGTAACATCTAGAAAAGTTCCCTAGATGATGATGATGATGATGATGATGATGGTCTATCTTTAAAAAGTGAGCCTTCCAACAAGCATTAGTGAGATGTGTTAGGGGAAAAAAATCACATGAGCATGCAAAATATACTAGCATGCATAAAAGGGAAAAATTGCTGGAACTAAAAATATTAAGTTGGTTAAACACTACAATTTAAAGTTAACATGGTCTCTCAAGTATAAATTTTACCTGGACAATGCATTCAGTTCTCTATCTTCAAAAGAAGATGTTCGGCTGGACCTAATGGTCCGCAATAAGCTAATACACTATAAGGGCAAGATAATATTTTCTGTAAATTAAAACTCTCACTTGAGAAGTAATGTGCTTTTAATTGATGATTTCCAATTTCCTGATTTTTCCTGGTAATTTAAAACATCCATATCTGAAATGAAGAAGTAGAGATTTTCTTTGGCTTTGTTTATATTGGATATTTGAAATTAGCCATTTCAGCTAATGCCGAACATTAGTCAGCTTTAAAGCAGTACCTATGCCTCAAGAAGAAGCTAAAGGGAAAAAAGTAAAATACTAATAAAATAGCCTACATAAGCCCAGAAAATTAATATGGATTTCAGATTCCCCTGACTTTGGAACATTCTCTGGGGGGCATAAAACAGTGTTTTACTTTTAAATATCAGTGAAATATAATTTAAGCTTGCACATCCACACACAGTCACAGACATATGTAATCAACAGATATGTGGCTCACAAATAAGAAAGATAGGCAGCAATAAAGTATTAAAATAATTTTCCATGTTGGAAAATCAATAACTATAAAACCCCACAGGGTTCTTCTCTGAATTAATGAGTAATCATCGTCCGTCTCACAGCCTCCACAAAATAAACTACACTTTATGTAAATGAAATTGTTGCAAATATGCGGAAAAATGAATGAATATAATTAAAAATTCATGGTGTCAAAGAAAATTATTTTTAATATATACCTAAAAAAATTATTTTGATTGAAAAGTGACAGTTTCTTTTAATGTGGAAGCAATTTTCTAAAACCAAACAAATAATTCTTATAATTAAGATGATGTGCTTTTTAATAAAATCCATATTATTTCACTCTAGGCATTAATACATTGGGGCAGACTTGCCTGCAGAGTCCCCGTGGTTGATGTGTCATGAACAAATTACCCTAGACTTGCCAATGCAATATTTTCAGCTTGAAGGAACTGGCCCCTACAGGAGAGCTTGCACAGGCACTGATTACCACAAAGAGGAGTCAAGAATGTGGATTTAGCTCTCAAGCTAGCAACACTATCTCACTCCACTTGTGTGTGACAGAATGGAGAACAAAAGAAAGAACAATCTGCTATTGTTGTGGGCCACATTTTCAGTAATGATATTAGAACCTTCCTGGAGGATGTTTTAATATTTTATTTTTCCTTCACCCCTAACTTTTGTCTAACATTTTCATGAGTCCCCAACAGCCTTAAAAGAGACTATTAGGTTATTTAACAAACCCCCCTCTAATCATTAAGGACTTTTGATCCTTTTCAATTCATGCTCCTTGTGGCGATAAAAATACCAATCTCTTAGCCAAATATAACATGGGGAGATGACCTGTGATTGAGGGCATCCAAATGGAAATGCTTCACCAACTGCATGAAAGAGACCTGTGGCCATCCATCCAATTGTGTTCTGCTGATTTGGGTTAGGAGAAAAGGTGAAAGCAAAGACAGAGAAAGAGTGGAGGAAATGTCAGTCCTTAAGAGACTCCTGGGAGAAACAAAAACTAAGAAAAAAAAAAAACAGGATAATTCTTATCCATCTATAACAAAATGTCTGTGGCACTGCTCTGCTAATCCTATCTAACTCAAACCAAAGCCATGATAACTCATCAGTGCTCACTATACTTGTCTTCTTTACAGGGTTTGATGGGACCTAGAGGTCCACCTGGTGCATCTGGTGCTCCTGTAAGTATTGGAAGCTTGTAATCCCTCTTATGTAAAAAAAAAAAAAAAAAAAAAAAAAAAAAAAAAAACTCAGAATTAAAGAAAGGTGTGGAGTATGACATACTGTTTTCTTTTAGGGCCCTCAAGGTTTCCAAGGACCTGCTGGTGAGCCTGGTGAACCTGGTCAAACTGTGAGTACATTTTTGCCCTTTATGGTAAATTTCTTCTTCAAGAAGTTTATTAATATAATCTTAATGAAATGATTGGTCTCCTATCTTCTTAGGGTCCAGCGGGTGCTCGTGGTCCACCTGGGCCTCCTGGCAAGGCTGGTGAGGATGTAAGTATTTACTTATAAGCATTTCCAAAATGCCATTTAAACACTCCTGCCTCAACAAGAATTTCTGGATTCAAATGAAGTATTCTGCCAAAAGCTGAATGTGCCTGACATAACTCTTCCCATATGGAAAATGTTATTTTAATGAAATTTCAATTTGTTTTGTATTTAAGGAAATTCGTTGTTAATTAAATATATATTTGGACCCATATCTTTATTGAATGCCTTTTTTCCTATATTTTAAAAACCAAGATGTTCTGACTTCCAGCTGATGGCTTAGCAAGAAAAAGCTTACCCTATGATGCTTTCATGTTTTAGGGTCACCCTGGAAAACCTGGACGACCCGGTGAGAGAGGAGTTGTTGGACCACAGGTAAGCTTTCTATCCCAGTGGATCCAGTCCAGGTATCAGAGGCATCTTGCATGCAAGATGGTCGGTAAAACCAGGATGGGTCTAAATGACCACCTAGATGTTTGACCACCTGTACCCCTCAATGAAGGCATCTGACAAATCAAGGAAGCTAGTAAGAATGCATACAGTTTTCATTAATGCAAGGGATGTCATCTTAATGACAGCAAGCACACTGTAAACTAAATCGTGTTTTGTACAAATGCCATAGTATCGGTTACTCAAATTAGAGCAAGTTAATTTGCTGCTCTGTGCTTTAAAATATCCTAGTCTTTGATTCCAAGCTCGAACTTCAGTGAGAAGAAATGAAAGGGAAGAAATCGTTGTATTCTGATTTAGAAGGAAAACATCATTTGTCTTCTTCTGTGTTTCTTTTTAAGGGTGCTCGTGGTTTCCCTGGGACTCCTGGACTTCCTGGCTTCAAGGGCATTAGGGTGAGCACATTCTTTACCCAGAAGGGAGGGAATGTTGATTATTTTTAGGAAAAGTGTCAACTATATTTAAACTCCCGTGTGACACATACTTGCTTCCAAAGTCCTGGAATTCGCCAGAGTGAAGAGAGAAAGTTCACATGGCTGAAAAGTCCAGTGGGGTGTGCTTTTCTCAGTATGTTCGTAGCTTTCAAGAATTGAGGATCCCTATGGAGAAAATTGTATAAAAGGCATATGACTTAAGAGGTACTTATAACCATCTGAAGATCGTAAAATTATTAAAGAGAGAAATGATGTAAGAGAGCACCTAGTTCTCGTTCCTTCCCTTTCAAATGCAGGGAGGTTTAGTGACTTAACTGGGGCAATGGAGCAAGTTTGCTGGGTGCCAGACCCTCCAGTGCACTGAAGCGGTGCATGCACGATTCACTCAGGAGATTGCGATTTGACCAAGCACGATAATGGAATGGCATTTTAAGAATAAGAATTTGCATTTCAGGGACACAATGGTCTGGATGGATTGAAGGGACAGCCCGGTGCTCCAGGTGTGAAGGTAAATACTAAATCAGAAGTATTATCTTTAAAACAATTGACTGGTAATTCCCCATGATGGTCAGAAAGGGTATTCTTAATGAAGACTACTCTTATTTCTAAGAGTATCTTATTTCCTCCTCAATATTTCAGAGCCTTCAATGGCGAGGATATGGAATTCTGTGACAAAAGGCCAATTATTAATACTGTTTATTTAATTCAATATCTATTAAGCAGTTGAGATAAAAATAATGTCGATAGTTTCTTCCTTCATTTCCTATCCTACAATTTCAACCAATCTTTGCAGCCAAAATAAAAGTAAATAAACATATAATCAGATATTAGAACGCTATGTTATTTTAAACTGTAAATTCTCCTTTGCCACGCACTAATTAGATAGGTACATTCATGTCACAATACACTTTTCAACCTCTTTCCTGTGATTTATCTGTGCACACTCAAAAAAATTTTAATTAGGTAATTAAAGTCTCAGAAGTGTGTTATCTCTTGGCTAGGCTCTTCTCTGACAGCGTTTTCAACTATAAAATGTTCTCTCTCCTATTAAGGAGATAATGTGATATTAAAGTGAATACCAACGTAATTACAAATTAATGAGTAACGAATACTAGCGGGACCAGAAATGAACATGAATATGGAGAATCTGTTCTAACTTTCCAGCTGCCACACAAATGGATAAGGTCAAACTCATTCTCCCTAGAGCCTAATGTAATAGCTCAGACTACTAGTCCCAGCATCATAAAATGTTAGAGCCGAAAGGAGCTTTGGAGACCCCCTCATTTTGCAGATGAGGGAAACTGAGACCCAGAGAGAATGAGTGACTTGCCCAAAGTCACACATCTAGCAGTTAGAGGAGCGCATAGGCTAGAATCCCTGACTTTCAAAGAACAGACTTTGTGTTTATTCCCCAAGAACATACTTCACATGGAATTCTAGAAATGAAGGTTTCCTAAAGGATCTCTCAAATCTATTTCTTCCAGATCTTGATCAGATTACTGAGAAGCAAAGTTCCTTTACATGTGTTATTTTATTTAATTACTGCCACCCCTCACCCGCCACCACCATGGTTTTTACTCAAGATAAGGATATAGCTTGGAAATAAATAAGACAGCTCTGAAAAATATTATGAAGCTTTAAATTTCCATGCATTTTTACAAAAATGAAAATACCAAGTGTTAAAAAATAAGTTTAAAGAGAGTAAATATGGTTCTGTTGAAAGCAATTCATCCTCTGCCATCTCTTTCTATGATATCATTCCTAACATATAAGCCTCGTCGAAATGATATCCCAAATCTAAGGGGAAATATTAGAGCTGGGGTACATAATCCTCAAGTGACCACATCTCCCTCGTACTGTGATTTTTGGTACTATCCATATAAAAACTCATATTTTAGAAATTTAAAAATTTATGTGATTGGCATAATTGAGAAACAGTCTATATGTGTAAGAAATATTATAAAATATAAATGGTCCAAATTAAAGTAATAGGATAAAAATGACCCAATCAGAAAAAAAATAATCAATACCTGTAATGAACAAAAACTCAATCCTTCTTTTCCATGTAGGGTGAACCTGGTGCCCCTGGTGAAAATGGAACGCCAGGTCAAACAGTAAGTATCGATTACTTGATTGTAAATCCAAACGTGTACACCGTTTGCAAGCTAGAACTTCTTTAATGTTTTTGCTAATTACCATTTCCCTCGGCATTGTATTCTTTGATATTTTTCTAATAACTTTCTGCATACTTAATTGAAATCCATTACCTTTTAGTTGGAATTAGAACAAGACCTATTTATTTCTAGTGGATTCTTGCACATGTTGGAAATTGGACAAAGCAAATGATGCCTGTGACATTTTTAAAATTAGCGTTCTGGATTTCATTGAAAATATTTCTGCTTCTAGGGAGCCCGTGGGCTTCCTGGTGAGAGAGGACGTGTCGGTGCCCCTGGTCCAGCTGTGAGTGCTTCCATTTTTGTCCCTTATCCTTTTAAAAATTCTAGTAACTACTACTTGACTTTCCTCTTGACTTTGTCTCCTTATTTTCTTCATAGGGTGCCCGTGGAAGTGATGGAAGTGTGGGTCCTGTGGGTCCTGCTGTAAGTTTTGACACCAAAGAATTTGGAAGAGGTTAAGAGTGTGGGATGGGAACTCTATTCTTTATTAATTTATAAGACAACACCATTTTGGATACCTTATCAAATGTTCCATGAGGTCTCTCAAAGGCTCTGTTTATAAGTACTTGTATCCCTAGTGCTTTTCATTGATACATAACATAAAATCTACCTCACCTTGGATATCTTGAATGTCTTCCCTTTGGTATTAATGACAACAGACCAGCTGTCAGTTTTCTCTTTGCCAATATCAGATAAGATTGGGCCACTCCAAGCCACTTCAATCTTCAGGTCTTGTGTTGTTAATTTGCTGGGAGGACATATCTTAACCACATTCTACTTTGATTTCAGGGTCCTATTGGGTCTGCTGGCCCTCCAGGCTTCCCAGGTGCTCCTGGCCCCAAGGTAAACACACTGCCCACCATTCTCACTATCTCGATAAACTTCTTATTGTGATGTGAAAGATAGGCACTGTGCTTGTAGATAGATAATTACAGAACAGGAATCTTAATTAGTCCCCCTTTCAAAATAGTTATAGAATGACCAGTTTTCTCACTCCAAGCTTGAAATAGAGCGAATCTCTGTACTTGAGGCCCTGAGCATAGAAACAAAAGCCAACAAGGACATTTATTTTCTGGGACCCCTCTGGGATATACTCCCAAAGTAGTGAGGACTGGCTAGCTGAGAACCAGAGTCTCTGCCACAGACGGACAGAGATAGGTGAAGATGCTAGCCAAGAGGGCAGAACGAGGCCAGGAAAGTAAGAACCCAAATCCAAATCTGTGGTGTGCCAAACCAGATGAGGGAAATAATTACAGTTCCGAACAAAGCTCATGAAACCTGGTGTCATCAAAATGGAGATAGGCTGCTTCATTATTTGCAGACTAATGCCTCAGTGCTTTCCCTCCTTTAGGGTGAAATCGGACCTGTTGGTAACCCCGGTCCTGCTGGTCCCGCGGGTCCCCGTGGTGAAGTGGGTCTTCCAGGTGTTTCCGGCCCCGTTGGACCCCCTGTAAGTAGCCATTGTCATTAGCCTCTTGGAGTGGAAGCAGGCAAAAAAAAAAAAAAAAAAAAAAAAGAAGGTGTGGGTCAAAGAAGAATAGAAATAGCAGAGAGCCTTCTCCTTTCTTTTTCCTCACAGGGTAACCCTGGAGCCAACGGCCTGACTGGTGCTAAGGGTGCTGCTGTGAGTATACAGCTCTCCTGTGCTGCTCTGCGTCCAAAGGCCCTCTCACAAGCACCGCCTCATCTGCCAACCACCTCGTGACAGACCACGCTGCGTTTTCTTCACAGGGCCTGCCCGGTGTCGCTGGGGCTCCTGGCCTCCCTGGACCCCGTGGGATTCCTGGTCCTGTTGGTGCCGCTGGTGCTACTGGTGCCAGAGGACTTGTTGTAAGTGGTCATGGCTGCAGCTTTCATCTCCCTTAAATGCCAACTCTGCCATCATTTGTCACCATCCACACTTCCTTCTTGTGGTTTTATCATTCTTTTGGGGTTTTCCTTGGCATTTTTAGTTTGTATTTCTTCTACAAGCGCATGTACATGTATGTTTGTTCACACACATACCCCTCCTGCTATCCTAGAACATTACCCAAAGGTCAGTGAGGTACATTTCTATACCACTCTTGTCCCTTCAACTAAGCCAGTCCCCTGTAAGCTGTTTAAATATGAACCTGGGCACATTTCTTACAGAACTTGAACTTTTCTTTATCTTGATCCATAACTATTCCAAGATGTTTGTCGTGAGAGGGTTGTGACAAATGTTTGTCATTTGACCACTGTTTTGTATCGAACCTTAGGGTGAGCCTGGGCCAGCTGGTTCCAAAGGAGAAAGTGGCAACAAGGGTGAGCCTGTAAGTAGTTCTCTAATCACAATTTTATGGATTTATTACTTTTTTAATCCAAAAAGTCATACTTCTACTTTAAAAAAAAAAGTGATTCCTTTTTCTTTGGCTGCATATGACATGAAAATGATGTTTCCTGTTCGCTCCTCTTTTGCCTTTTTCATTAAACAGGGCTCTGCTGGTGCCCAAGGTCCTCCTGGTCCCAGTGGTGAAGAAGGAAAGAGAGGCCCCAATGGTGAAGCTGGATCTGCTGGGCCCTCTGGACCTCCTGGGCTGAGAGTAGGTTCCAAATGCTCTTGACACCCAGACACACCAGAGGGGTCTGATGACACTCTTTCATTGGGAATTGGTCAGAATTACTGAGAACGTTTTCTAGACGAAGGGAGCATCTGCTTTCCATCTGCCTTATTAAATCAGTGACTCTCAATTTGGTCTGGAAATAATGTTGACCTATTTTTGTAGAATGCCTCCTCCACACATTCCTTTGGGGTTTGGATGAAGTTTTCTGGCTTGGTTTTTTTATTTGTATCTCTCCCTTAAGGGTATCAAGATTCGTTGCATGCAAGCCATGTTTCAATAAATGCTGCCCTATTGGATCTAAGGGTTTTTTCCCAATTCTTTCTGTTTCACGTACTTTCTTACAGGGAAGTCCTGGTTCTCGTGGTCTTCCTGGAGCTGATGGCAGAGCTGGTGTCATGGTAAGCTGTCCATTATTCATTCCCGGGGAAGGAAGGAATTTGACACTTCTTTTCGTGGGTGTGTCGTTCGCTTCAGCCCCTTCCGCTCTCCCTTCTGTTTACTAGGGTCCTCCCGGCCCTCGGGGTGCCACCGGCCCTGCTGGTGTCCGCGGTCCCAATGGAGATTCTGGTCGCCCTGGAGAGCCTGGCCTCATGGGACCCCGAGTAAGTTTCAGATTGATTCTGAGCAAGTCACACCTGGCACCATTTCCTGTTTTGAAGGGATGATTAATATCTGAAGACAATAGAAAAATCATCCAAAGTAAATCTGTTAGGAGATTTGCCGATGATTGCCTTTTTAATTTAACTTTATCAAAGCCCAGAGATATTTTTACAAATTTGGTTAGTTCATAAATTTCTTATTTATTTCTTGATCCAATGGCTGTGAGGTTTTTGGAAAAATAGATTTATTTTAATATATCCAAATTAGGCGGGTTCTCCTATCAGCATGAATCTTTTATCTCAATTTGTGAGTTTTATATAAGGTGTCCATGAAACGTATTAGGACTATACATTATCAGTGTATTAGATTCATAAGTGAAATCATTTTTCTAGCAATCACAAAGTGCTATAATGTATTCAGCATCACACTAGCCATGGAGAAATGACCTTTAGATTCGTAGACACTCTAATCCATAGCAATAGAGTGATTTTTTTTGCTTCCATTATCTCTTATGGATGAATATCATCTGTAATTGTACCATAAACAAGTAATAAAGACACCAAATATAGCAATAAAAAATCCCCTTTGAAAATTGCTTACTAAAAGTATTTGTTTTTCTATTATGAGGTAAATAACTTGATACATTTTGCCCATATAGTATGTTGCTTCACAGTTTCTTGAGATATCTATAAATGAATCAGTTGCACTAAACTCCAATAAAAGGAAAGGCATAAAGAAGAGAGAGAAGAAAGATTTCAGAGCTCTTTTCATACCTCCCAGCCAGTGGCTAATACCCCTAATGATTTACCCTGTGCAACCAACAAGAAGTGGGGGCGGGGGGGAGTGCTTTTGTGAGATTTTAATAAATGGGAGCCTCAAGCACGTGTGTTAAAGTGCCAACATGAAAGCATCCTCATTTATTTTATAGGGTTTTCCTGGTGCCCCTGGTAATGTTGGCCCAGCTGGTAAAGAAGGTCCCATGGTAAGAATTGCTCATTTTCCATTATATTTTCAAGGACACTTATTGCACCCTTATCAAGTCTATTCTGTGGCTTATTTATACATGAACACACTGAAAATAAATATCAGCCACATACATCATCTGGGAACGTGAAGGAGTAGATTGTAATTATGGAGTCCAAATGAACACAGGACTGAAAGGAGGGAAGGAAAAAGAAAAACATGGCAGGGGAAATTGAAGAGGGTGATGAGGGTATGGAAAGGGAGGGGAAAGAGGGGATTGGACACATACGAGATTGACTTGGCTGTGTGTGTACTGACATCCTATTTAGAAAAGGAAAATGGATTCATAATTTATTGACACTTTATACCAGAAAGCTCTGTGCATTCAGAAAATGATTCTCTTTCATCCTACAGCAGCCTCACCAGCGTGAGGTCGAGAGACCCTGTTCGATGCTGAGTGAGCTTTAAATAAACTTTGGTTTCAGGGTCTCCCTGGTATTGATGGCAGGCCTGGACCAATTGGCCCAGCGGGAGCAAGAGGAGAGCCCGGCAACATCGGATTCCCTGGACCCAAAGGCCCCACTGTAAGAACAGCACACCCTCTTCTTGCTTGGCACATCTTTGCTTATGTTTCACCAAAACTTGGTTTCTCTCCTGCCCTCAGTCCATTCTATCTCAAGATAGGGAGGGGGGGGTCCCTTTCAACACAAAAAACTGCGAGCCACCTACCACATAATTGATCTCCAATATATCATTGCACACCTGCTAGAAATCCATCTCCTGAGTCTGTGCCTCTGAGCACACAGGTGTACCTTCTTGTCCTTGGAGTTGCAAGATGATGGATTGTGCCTTAGCCAACGGAACTCAAAGACTAGGAACCTTAGAAAAGAAAGAGAAAAAAAAACCAAAAAAGTAACATTTCAGAATTGTCATGGTTAATTTGACTTTTTTTTTTTTTAATGTTTATCATAGGGTGATCCTGGCAAAAATGGTGATAAAGGTCATGCTGGTCTTGCTGGTGCTCGGGTAGGTGCTGACTTTGTCGTGTTATCTGCCTATGTCATATTCACTTAGGAAACACACATCCTTTGAGGCCATCTGATATAATTATGTCATCCCCTTTTCAAAATGCCATCCCCAAGGATCCTTTATGCCATCACAAAATGTATTTTCCTTTTTAAACCGCACTTATAAGACGGTGAGCTCTAACAAATCAGAATGTATATTCAGTCAAAATTATTTATGGGCTCATTTGATTTTTATTTCATTTTTTCTGTGATTAAAAAGCTATGCATATGCTAGTATGCATTCTCTAGTCTTCATAAATTGCTCTCCATCCGTGGACTTCCCACAAGCCATACCAAAAGCTAGTATTTAGGCAGGGGACCCACAATGAGTCATGCAAAGAGCATAAGCGGTGAGAAAGTAATGCACGAAGCTTCGAGTCTTCTGAAACTGTCTGACTCACAGGTAACCCTGAGCGTTTCTGTGAAATATTTTAGGGTGCTCCAGGTCCTGATGGAAACAATGGTGCTCAGGGACCTCCTGGACCACAAGTGAGTATTTCTCCCATTCTTGTTCCTACTGCCCTAAATGAATCCAGTCCTACCAAATGCCCATCTCCTTTTTCCAGTCCACGAGTTATATAGGTAGACAGCAATGGTGACAATACATTTCTACTTAAGCTGTTTTTACTATTACTTTCAGGGTGTCCAAGGTGGAAAAGGTGAACAGGGTCCTGCTGGTCCTCCAGGCTTCCAGGTAAGTCAACTAAAACTACAGAACATTGCCTTTGGTCAGACCATCCAGCTGTAAATCACCATAGAACTCTTCCCCCACCACACAGAACCTGATTTCAGAACTAACGTAAGGAAGGATACACCTTTACAAGGCAAACTTCTGTGTGACTCTTTAATAGCATACAATAGTTAGTGACCATGTCGATATCAAAAAGTATCCAGAAAAACCCAGTCATTCGCAAATCCTCTGAAGAGAGCCAGAAGATTGAGATTTTGTGGTTTTTTTTTTTTCATTTAGGGTCTGCCTGGCCCCGCAGGTACAGCTGGTGAAGTTGGCAAACCAGGAGAAAGGGTGAGTAAAACAAGTGATAGTAGAATTATCGAAACTTGGGACTTCTCCCATAAAGAATGCCCTAGTGCAGTGCAATTATAATATGTAAAAAGAAACTTCGTATTTCATATGTTAATGATAGTGTTCTACTTACATTGGTACTTTGGAGAGAATACACCGAGTTACTCATGCTCCTTGGAATAACAACTCCTTTGTTTTAAAAACTGAATGAAACGCTGCATTATGAAAGGAAAATATTATCAATGAACATTCCATTTAATGGCCTTACTTTTTGTATTGTTCTTGTTAACGTTAATATGCAAATTATTTGCTTTCCCATAGTGAAAAAGTAAATGCACTGCTTTTCCATCAAACTAGACCCTGAAAAATTGCATTTAATGTTTTTCTTGGCATTCAGACATGACACTGCTAGCCACAATCAGGGCAGGAGTTCTGAGTCATTTTCTCTGGTAATTGTGATGAATGTGCCTCAATTCAGTTACATTCTGTGGCCTGGTCTCCTTTGTCAACAGTGAGGCACATTAAGGAGACAGCTGGTCAGTAATAAAGGAGATACACTTGGGTATACAATTAACTAGGTAATGTGCAGAATATGATCATTTCTATTAAGAAAGCAGTCTGTTATATAACTAAAAATAGGCAATGTCTGATATTGTCTATCATTATTTATATTATCAAATGAGATAGTCTGTTTTATCATTTTTTTAAAGTAATATAGACTAAGTAATGGAAACCTAAATTTCCTGATACTATGTTCTAGCATAGAAATATCTTTGATATCAGTGGAATTCTCACTTTTTGTATCTGTCTATATACACCTGAAAATTCTCTTGCTCCTAATAGCCCTATACTTATACACTCAGGGAGCTAGAGCCTAGCTGGCTTTGTTTGGCTATTTCAAAACTTACCTAAATATCATAATCATAAGTGGACCTCGAGAACATACATACATTTCACGATTTATCTCTTATCGTGTTTTGCTTAGGGTCCCCCTGGTGAATTTGGTCTTCCTGGTCCTGCTGGTCCAAGAGTAAGTATTATTTAATTAACTTCCATAAACTTCTGGCGATGTGTTTTTAAAACAAGTAGTGCTTTCTCTTAAAAGCTATTGATGACCTTGTGACAAATTCCTGATATTGTTCTGCAGTCAAACATAATCTGTAGAGAACATTTGATTTCTAAATTGAAAGTAGACTTTTTAAATTTAATTATTCATATTTCTTAGCCCAAACCCACACAGTTATAAGAAACGCTTATATTTCTTATACATATATACATTATACACATGTGATTATAATATATGTATTATATTCAGTAATTTATATAGACAAGTATGATATATTTGTGAAAGTGGCTCAACCTGAGCCAAGGAAAGGTAATATCTTACTAAGATTCAAAATCGATTTTTGCAATGTGTGTTGATGTTCAAAGTCTAAAGCTGAAACCATGAATTTGCTCTTACAAAAACAAAACAAAACAAAACAAAAAAACAGATTTGGTTTGTCTGTGTGGTCATTTGAATAACCAGAGAGATGAGTTTCCCCTCAAGTATCCTGTTATATGGTTAGTTACCATATATCTAGGATGCCCAAACAAATTTAGTATCATAGAACCATAAGTATAACAAGGGCCTTTGAAACAGTTGCAATGCAGACCGTTAAATACTATTTGCATACATGTTAAATACCCTGGACCAAGGAATAACCTCTCATGGTGATATTTCTATGCAATTGAGAGAAATATAGATAGGTAGGTATACACATGCAGGCAAACCCATATATATGTATATCCTGTTAAATATTATAACTATTACATCACTATTGCATAAGATTATTAAAAGGGGGTAGAAAAAAAAAAAAATAAAAAATAAAAGGGGGTAGATATGAGAATGTCTAATCCTATCTACACCTAGCATTGCTATTATAAAATGACACAATCTTTCCCTATGAATATCATGCACAACTGGCATCTATTTTTACCTATGAATCTATTACCAAAAAAGACAAAAAAAAAAGAATTAATTCCAAATTTGAATATTGTACTCTAGAAGAAAAACATTCTGGAGTTGTAGCCACAGAACATTAAAGCTGAATGAGACTAGAGATTATCTCATCCCATTCGTTCATTTTACTAGTAGAGAAATTAAGGAAAAAAATTATAATTTGTTAATGGCAAAACCAGGATTCAAAAGCTAAAAAAGTATGAACTCTGATGTGTAAAATGGTATCTCTGAAAGTGAACAGTACAACTCTTCTAATCTCTCTCTCTCTTTCTCTCTCTTTTTTTTTCTTTCTTTTTTTTTTTTTTCTCACAGGGGGAGCGTGGTCCCCCTGGAGAAAGTGGTGCTGCTGGTCCTTCTGGTCCTATTGGAAGCCGAGGTCCTTCTGGACCCCCTGGGCCCGATGGAAACAAGGTAACATTTTCTGTTCTATATTGCTGCTTTGGCCCACTATCCTCTAGAGTAACTAGATCGTTTCCAATAGTAAGTGAATTGCTTTTCAGATTTTTTTTATTTCCAACTCTGTGATGATTTCCATTACCGTAAATGACTGTTTGATTCCAATGGACCCGAATTATTCCAAAAGAAGGAAAATCCCAGTGTTCTACACACATAAATGAATTAGTATGGGCTTTTACTCTTGTGTCATTGCATGGTTTATACTTTGGTTTCCTTTCTTTTTTTTTTTAAGATTTTATTTATTTATTCATAAGAGATACACAGAAAGAGAGGCGGAGTCATATAGGCTACTTCTCTGTGCAGGGAGCCCGATGTGGGACTCGATCCCAGGACCCGGGATCATGACCAGAACCTAAGGCAGATGCTCAACCACTGAGACACCCAGGTGCCCCTATACTTTAGTTTTCATCTAGAAACATCACATACATTTGGACACTATTTTTAGGGAACAAAGTTTCACCCTCTCACCATCCTGCTTCAGAGAGTAAAATTTCCAAAGGTAGTCTGGATTTAATTTTTTGATATATTTCCAGCTTTATTTTTTTAATATGTATTTTTTTATTGGAGTTCGATTTGCCAACATATAGCATAACACCCAGTGCTCATCCCGTCAAGTGCCTCCCTCAGTGCCTGTCACCCAGTCACCCCCTCCTCCTGCCCACCACCCCTTCCACCACCCCTTATTCATTTCCCAGAGTTCGGAGTCTCTCATGTTTTGTCACCTCTCTTATTTTTCCCACTCATAGTCTGAATTTTAATGAGGGAGATAAAAGTTAACCGGACAGTACATTCATCCCCCAAACATAAGCTTGACAACTTGAGTTTCGAAGTAGAATCTGTGGTTTAGATTTTAAAATAGGTGGAATTTTCTAGACACATTTCTGAAAAACAGATGACTTTAACCACAGTAAAGAGAAGGCAACTCCTATTACTGCTGATTCTTAACTTTCAAGAGGGGAGGAAAAAAAAGTAAAGATTAGCTGCAAAAAGCTATTTTGGTAGGTGGAAGGATATTAGAAAAAAATTTCAAAAAAAGAAAAAAATTTCAAAAGCTAAGAGGGCGGGAGGAAGCGAGAAAGTAAACAGCGTCCGGAGGATCGCACTTTCAAAGAGTTCTATCTTAGAAGTTAGTCAATAGGTTTGAAGTGTGTGCAATGGTAGGGTTTTCATATAAAGTGGGAGCTATAGTCCCCACTCTCAAGGAAATGAAAATGTAAACATCTCCCCAGTTGACGAGGTTTCTCTCCCTATTTCCTGCGTGGGCTAAGAGACTTCTCCTTAAAAAAGGTTTGTGGGCAAACATTTTTCACTCTCTGCCCCGCATTGTCCCAGCCTCTTCTTTCCCACGCCTGCCTGCCTGCCCAAAGACGACCAGGAGCAGGTTATAGAAGAATCACAGCCCCCCACCCCCCTTCTCTGCTCTTCAGCCCACGGTGTCATTAACGGCACCTCCTTCTGGGACAGGCGCCCTTCTTTTCAGTAACCTTCCTTTGTGTCTCTAAGCAGGCAAGAGTGTGATCTATTAAATGTTTAAATTGGAGTCGTTCACGAGTTTTCGTTTTCGTTTTCTTCTTCTGCCACCGCAATCATGGCTCTCACGTGTGTTTGGTTCAAGGGTGAACCTGGCGTGCTTGGCGCCCCGGGCACTGCTGGCGCGTCCGGTCCCGGTGGACTCCCAGGAGAGAGGGGTGCTGCCGGCATTCCTGGAGGCAAGGGAGAAAAGGTACCCTCTCAGTGCTGGGCCTCCGTACGTGTGGTTGAACTGGAGCAGAGCAGGGCTGCGCAGGGTTGCCCAGTTTGTTTGTTTTCTGCAATTCCTGGTTGGTGGCCTGGTAGCCTTTCGCTGTCTACCTCTACGCGCTCCCCTCTGCCACCTAGCACCACCGCATTTCGAAACTCTCTAATCTGGCAAAATTCCTTGCTACCATGGAATTTCACGCAAACAGATGGTGTTGAGTAATACATGAGGCTCATTTTAATGCCACTAACAATAATGCCTCATCCTGCCCTAATTAATGGGAAGAAGCTATATTGAACAGCTGTCAACCGTGCTGCTGCATTAGTTATGCCATAAGAGTGATAAGGCACTGAAGCCCATTGTGATGTTGCCTTATAATTCTGTCCGCATGAATTTGTACCTTGCTTGATTATGCTTCAGGAGAGTGTATGGAAATTAGAAAAGAATATTTAGCAATAATCTAGAGAGAGCCTTGAATTATTTTTTCCTTAAATTTTTTTCCCATTCAACATCCTGTAGATTAATAGGGACATTAGTACATATTAAATGACTGAAGGTGAATAACATTTTCTGTAAAAAAATAAAATAAAATAAAATAAAATAAAATAAAATAAAGGAGCTTTCAGATTAATTTTGATTCAAAAATTTGGTCAGAAAACAAAAAGTTGCCCTTGCTTTATACTTTCAGGGTGAAACCGGTCTCAGAGGCGAAATTGGTAACCCAGGCAGAGATGGCGCCCGTGTGAGTAGAATTTTGTTTGTTCGTTTGTACTTAGGTTACTGTTGTTGTTTTTTCACCTTTTACTTGATTTGAGTTGAGCAGCTTTCCAAAATAGAACTGACGAAAGAAGGATCCAGGTTTAGTGAGAGTAGTCCTCTCCTTTCTGGATCTGTGAAAAGTAGTATCGTTTCACATGTTTCAAAAGAAAGATCTTATCCCTTTGGAAATCATAACCTGAGTTTTCTACCTTCCTTAGTGTTAACTCGACCAAATACAAATTCTAAACTGAAATCTCTAGGTTTAATAGAACTTTGATTGTTTAAGTTATTATAGGACTTCGGGAAAAACAAACAAACAAACAAAAAAAAAAACAAAAAAACTAACTCTTACTTTTTAAGAAGCCAGAACCTCTAACAAGGTCCTATTTATTCAAATGTGTGTCCTAAGAATTTATCACTCAAAGAGCAGCCCCCGTGATTAGTAGTTAATGCCATGGAGATGCCAAAGATGATCCCGTAAAGGTATAATAACCTTACCTAGAGCATTGGCAACGTGGCTCTTCCATACCATCGGCTACCTTGGTCCTCCCTCTCACCTCCCTCAGACCTGATAACTCACTTTGGCACATGGATAATAGACCTTTCTCTGAATCACGCAGTCCTGGCAGTTTCAAACAAGCCTACTCATTTGCCGCTCTCCAGGGAATTTGACAAGAGCAGAGAGTTCAGATCTCCCCAGTTCCTAACCTGCCCTTGACTTACACATTTCTATCACCTTTATCGCTGAGGTACCTTCCTCCAGAGAGCTGCGTCTAAGAGTTTTGATCATTAGAACAGAAGTACATTGAACGCTTTCTTGAAGTCCACCCAGAGCATGCAGTGAGAGTGTTCGGTTACTGTATAAACACAGTCAGGGGGCTGGGAGAATGGCAAGGATCACTTTGGCTGGTCTGGGGGTGTTATTAACAAGACTCATTTCCTTTTGGTACCAGGGAGCTCCTGGTGCCATGGGTGCCCCTGGTCCTG
This sequence comes from Vulpes vulpes, assembly GCF_048418805.1. Taxonomy (NCBI): domain Eukaryota; kingdom Metazoa; phylum Chordata; class Mammalia; order Carnivora; family Canidae; genus Vulpes; species Vulpes vulpes. The sequence continues at coordinate 85,037,889 of NC_132786.1, forward strand.
CCGGAGCCACTGGTGACCGGGTAAGTGTTCATTTTCCTGGACTTGCCACTCTCTGGGCCAATAGTAGTATGTAAAATTTCCTGCCTGCCCTAGCCCCGGAGAGCCCCAGCAATTCATTTTTATGACTCCGTATAAAGCCTACTTATTTAAAACCCTGTCTGTTGTGATGGGGCAGCAGGAAACAAATGCTATGTGTTTAAAGTTCTCCTTCCCTTCCTATAGATGTGCCAACTATCTGATCTATACTTTAATCCCTATCATTTGTTTTAAAGACTTTCCTGTTGCCCATTAACAATATCCTAATGCACCAAGCCTCCTCAAAGCCTTCAATTGTAAAAAATCAATAAAATACATAGTGTGCCCATTTCGCATCGAACAGTCCACTTAAAATAGACCTTATTTATTGTACTGCACAGATTGCAGCAAATAGATCAGCTCTGTGTCCATCTAAAAATTAAAACGTCCTCCTCCTAGCATTGTGGGCACTGATTTATGGTGTTTTTGCAAGTCTGTGACCAATACCACTTCAGCCCCCAAAATGAATACAACATTAAGCACAGTAAAAATCCATTTTATTTCACTCCCTGAGATGTGCATTAGTTTTCTCTTCTGACACAACTCCAAACTCTGACAAGAGCCTACTGTCTACCACTGGTTCCTCTCCCCACCTGCTCTTTGAGCATCAACGTGAAGCACATTAACAAACTCATCTTTGGTCCCCTTACAGGGTGAAGCTGGTCCTGCCGGTCCCGCTGGCCCTGCTGGTCCTCGTGGTAGCCCTGTAAGTAGAAACCTGGGTCATTTGGGACACTCATAATTTTTAGACATTAATGAATCTAAGGTTGCCATGATGTTCTCAAACCCCTTCTCCCTCCTAGGGTGAACGTGGTGAGGTTGGTCCCGCTGGCCCCAATGGATTTGCTGGTCCTGCTGTGAGTACCCTTAGGATGAAGGTTAATCTGAAAACATTCCAAGCTGGCAAGCAGAGTGAGTTGCAATACCTGACCACAACTGTTCCTTTCTAACAGGGTGCTGCTGGTCAACCTGGTGCTAAGGGAGAGAGAGGAACCAAAGGGCCCAAGGGTGAAAATGGCCCCGTTGGTCCCACAGGCCCCATTGGATCTGCCGGCCCATCTGTAAGTTGAATTCATTGGTGGTCAACATGGCTTGTGTCGTTACCCATGAAATCTTGTAACTCAACACACATCAATCAAGTGCCTACTGTATACCAGGAAGGTACTAGATAGAAGATGATTTAAAAACTAAGAATTAACTTTTGCATTCCACTTCATAATTTGTAAACTTTTCATAAACATTGTATCCTCGTACTTTTTTGGTAGCCCCCATGAGGTGGGTAACACTGAAGTCAGGACATTTATTTTATGACACAGATAATCGTTTTTAATTTCTGGATTTGCTCCTAATAGACATGGGAGTAACTAACGCCTTTGAAGAGAAAATAAACATTAATAAGCATTGTCTTGTGGTTTGACCCCATCTTTTTCTTTGTTTCCTTTTAGGGTCCAAATGGTCCCCCTGGTCCTGCTGGAAGTCGTGGTGATGGTGGCCCCCCTGTGAGTATTTATAATGGACCCTGCTAACATTGCTTTCTTTAGAATCTTATTGAAAACAACTTGAAAGCTTGGAGGTTTTGGGTTAATCCTAAACTTTAACAAGGAGACTCTCCAGATCCAAGTTCATGTTTTTCAGAGAAATTCTGATATTGAAGTTACCATTAGGGTCATGGGATATTAACTTAATCCCAACTGGAACTCAGTGCAGTGTCGGTTTCTACCACCTTACCTGAAGTCATAACCAAAGTTAACCCTGGGTTGGTTAGTTGTGAAATGGGTAAAAATAATCTCTCTGGTACCCTTTATCCTTTTGCTGATGTGCCCCCCCCCCCTTCTTCTGCCCAACCATGCCCCTTCTCTTGGCACTCTGCTGTTACACTGACTCCTTAAAGACCCAGACCTCCCCAGGAATGAACTGCACTGACTCCTGCTCTCCTCAGACAGCAATTAATACTCTTGGTCTTCTGTTGTACCCTCCTCTGTAAACATAAGTACTTATCCAGTGTCCATTTCCTTCATGCCCAGCCAGGTAGTTAAGGTACTTATTAATGAATACACGTCAATGTGTAATAAGAGCCTCGTGTCCTACTATCTTGTTCTTAGAACCATCATGCTGACAAATAGCATTTCAAAACAGAACATGAGAGCCTTTATGCAAAATATGCATGTACAGAGATCTAGGGTCTTCGGGGTCCTTGTTACAAAATACCCTGTATGAGGCTGCCCCTGCCTACTCCGTGGTCCATCCTCAGTCATGTGTATTGAGGAGTGGCTGAAGGAGAAATTTCCATCTCACCCAAATCCCTAGAGTTGGCACTGATTGTGGAATTTTAATGTGCTTGATTCTTAGGGTGCTACTGGTTTCCCTGGTGCTGCTGGGCGGACTGGTCCTCCTGGACCCTCTGTAAGTAAATCATTTCAAAATCTGTCATTTACTCTACCCAATAGGCCTTTGCCTCTAGTAGGAAGCTGGTAGGAAACTCTCTTGGAAACATCTTACTAATATGTTGCTATTACTTTCCTGGTCTGAAATCAGTTTTCCTGAACCATTAAGGCAGAATCATCACAAATTATATTTTATAAGATCAGCATAAGAGGCTTTTATTCATGTGAACACAAGTCCCCTTTTAGGGGCATGGTCTCTTTGTTAAAAATAAAAAACAGAACAGTTTTAGTCACATATCAGATATTTCTATATCTAATTACCCTTTATGGCCAACATTCTGCCTCCGTTGTTAAGGTATAATTGTTCCTGAATTTAAAGGTGGTTTGGCCTCTAATTCAATTCTGATTCAGACTCTCCTGTCAGGACTCAAGAGAATTTAATTAATTACTAAGGATTAAGTCTTCCGGTTAAGGTTTCAGGGAAAAAAAATAGCAAAGATGTTGATTTCTTGGAATCCTTTTACAGGTTCATAACAGAAAAATCTTCATTCCCTGTAGGCATTTAATTAAACCTAGTTGAGAGCATATGTGATTCCTCAATTATGAACAAAATGCCAGTATTGGCTTTCTTCAAAAAGGGATGAGCCAGAGTCCTCCCAAGCCCAAAGTCCCATTCATATACAACTAACTCTCCTCACCATAGTTCGAATTCCAAGATGCCAGGGTCCCGGGAGCACAGCCTTTCCTCTCCTCACAGACATTTGCCGTCGCCTCAGCGTCAGTTAGTCATGTTATTACAGCTTCAGGAGAAGGAGGACAGCTGTTGCTTCTCTCCATTAGAAGGAATGTGACAAGGTCTAAATAGGTCCCCTCAAATCACCAGGATGTCATTTCATTGCTTCGCACTGTTTGCATCTTCATCTCTAGAGCCTCAGCTGCTTTATCCCCAAGTCTGTAATGACTAACAGACAATAAATGACTCTGTCATTTGCTCCCAGGGTATCACTGGCCCTCCTGGTCCCCCTGGTGCTGCTGGTAAAGAAGGACTCCGTGGGCCTCGAGGTGACCAAGGTCCAGTTGGCCGAACGGGAGAAACAGGTGCATCTGGTCCCCCTGGCTTTACTGGTGAGAAGGGTCCCTCTGGAGAGCCTGGTACCGCTGTAAGTGATTTCAACCTCCTCTTTCTTAATACCTTATAGCAAATTAAAATAAAGCCTTTACGCAGATCTTCAAGTGGCATGTATCTGTTGATAAGTATTGCAGGCTTTCAAGTAGAGCTCAATTGAGCCAAGAAATCTGTCCAGCAGCTACTGAGGTGTCACAGCTGCAGCAGTTGCTTAGAAGGCACTAGATAAGGATGGCAATAAATGAAGGAACTCACTGTTTTATCAGAAAGGCACCTAATTGGTCCTGGGATTAGAAAAGAATCCCATAGCCATGGCCCTCCTATTGAAAGTGAATCAGTCTCAGGAAGCTACCAATTTCTCAAACATGCACTGTCCAGTATTATTGTTACTCTGCAATGTGCCTTTACTAGACCTAGCTCGGTTAGAGGCCAAAGTCAAAATTTGCTTCTTGGCATAAATTCTATAAAAACTCTATTGCATTTCATTAATCTCAACCACATATTGTCCAGTGTTGTTCAGCTGGTCTCTAGGAGGAACCGGGTATAATGAAATATACTTGCCAAGCTGTAATTGTCATTACTGGAGACAAGATATCCAAGGATATATCTTCCTAAAAGAAGGTCACTAGGCTTTTTCTAAACTGAGAATAGCTTATTCTTACAATCATCAAGCCAACCTGTATTATCATCTAGGGGCTTACCCAGTAATATTATTTTTCCTCTTGTTCAGGGACCTCCTGGCACACCAGGTCCTCAAGGTCTCCTTGGTGCTCCTGGCATTCTGGGTCTCCCAGGCTCTCGGGGTGAGCGTGGTCTACCAGGTGTTGCTGGATCCGTGGTAAGTGTTTGACACCATTCTTCTGCTCATTAACATAATAAAAGATTTTAAAAGCTGCCACTTCAGATGTGACAGATTGATCACTGAATAACTCCACTTAAGATTTTTTATTCATGGCATTTTCTTTATACAGATCACATGTCACTTATCTAAGAAGCTTTAATACCACCTTACTTAGACACACGCTATAAAGATCCAGCTTAACATTATGCAGAATGATTTTTGTTCTTTTTACATGCTTAAGAACTATATAAGCTCTAATTGCATTTACTCCTCTGCAGTATGAAATGCTGGCATCATTTATCCTGTAGGAAGAATGAAGCTCTGGAAGTTCTGAATCATTCCATTAAATCTTATACATGACAGCAACTAGGAATCATCTCATCTCCATAAACCCTCTCAACTTTATGATTGTGTTTCATTTGGGATATCGGATGCAACTAGGCTCACCTAGTAGAGTGACATTCCAAAACTGCCTAAAGCTGGCTATCTGACCATGTAGGATGAGGGTCAGGATAACACCAATGATACTTCTTGCCGTTTTGTGGTCCATTCACTTTCACTGTACTTTCTCTTTTCAAACTGGAATCTCCTAGCCAGGGTCATTTTGCGGAAAGAGATATTTGCACTCAATCCAGTGGGAGGAGTGTTGTTTAATTTTCTCTGCCTCTAGGGTGAACCCGGACCTCTTGGCATTGCTGGTCCACCTGGGGCTCGTGGTCCTCCTGGAGCTGTGGGTGCGCCTGGAGTCAACGGTGCTCCTGGTGAAGCTGGTCGTGATGTGAGTCTAACACTTGGTTTGTATAATAGAACAGAGCTGAATTCCATTGTGTGCAACTTCATATCCTGAGCAGAGTTCCTCTTGTTCCAAGTGTCTGAATGAGATGGTCTGTTTCTCCATAACATTGGCATGTACTGGCCACTCCTGCTATTGAAAATATGAAAACTTATTTGGGCTGGGAGATGGCTCTTTAAATAGTATACTTCAAAGTTGGCCAAAATATTAAAAACATGTCTACAAAAACTAGGTTGGCAGGTTCTTGTACCTACTATCTTTTGACAGTCTGACAGGGGATTCACTACTGAGCCTGGGGATGGTAAGGCAGAGGAGGTGAGGTGAGGTGAAGAGCCTCCCCGAGTGCCTTAACTGGTGTGGTATCTTCACAGGGCAACCCTGGGAATGATGGTCCTCCAGGCCGCGATGGTCAAGCCGGACACAAGGTCAGGACACCTCTTTGTCTTTCTCCAATTGAAAAGTGACTAAAATATAGGCCAGTTTGATGTGAAACTTCACTTTGCCTTTGGTAGGGAGAGCGTGGTTACCCTGGCAACATTGGTCCCGTTGGCGCTGTGGGTGCACCTGGTCCTCATGGCCCTGTGGGTCCCGCTGGCAAACACGGAAACCGTGGTGAACCTGTAAGTTTGTTAATACCAGTCTTTTAATGCTGGCATCTTTGTAGGCTTCACTTCTGACCTCCCCACACTGGGGCACTGCGGGGGCTTGGGGAGAAGGGGGGCTTGGCCCTGGCTGACCAGTACCGGTTTGCTTCTCCAATGTGCAGGGTCCTGCTGGTTCTGTTGGTCCCGCCGGCGCTGTTGGTCCAAGAGGTCCTAGTGTACGTACATGGTGATTTCTTCACAAATTAACATTTAAGAAGACTCAGTCCAGTCTAGGCTAGACTTCATATTGTTTAAAAAAAAATGTGGTCCATATTGAGAATTGCTACAAAGGCTTCTAAGTCTCTTCTATTTCAAATCTCTTCTGTTCATGTGTATGAAATAAGCACAAGAATCTAGCCACAATACGGAGTCAACTAAAGCAGGTTAGGGGAATAGATAGAGGTAGTACCCACATGGCTTTTAAACCTTTGCTTGTCTCAAGTCAGCTCTGTAAACAGATTAAGCAGTATTTGTGGGGAAGTGGGCACCATTTTCAAAGGAAGGCAAATGCCCTATGTGTCCCTCTTTTTCTTTACAGGGCCCACAAGGCATTCGAGGTGATAAGGGAGAGCCTGGTGAGAAGGGGCCCAGAGGTCTTCCTGGCTTAAAGGGACACAATGGACTGCAAGGTCTTCCTGGTCTTGCTGTAAGTAAAGCGTGGACATCTGGCATGTATACAGATCTAAAATGATCTTCCTCAAATTTTCACTGCCCTTGTTCTAAACTGTCCTACATCATACTCATTTCCCATTCTCCGGCTGACTCCATCTCACAGAGATAACGCTATTTCATCCCAACCCAAAAAGGTGAGGGTTAAGGGAGATTGAAATATACATATATTAAAATCTCCTGGCAACAATGTCCTTCAACCCCACTTAAAATAAATATAATTAGAGGAATGACTAATATTGCACTGCTGAAATAGCTTGTAGAAAAAAATATAATTGAATATAATAGACATAATGGGAGAAAAGAGCCCCATTTTACATTTTCAATTTTCTCAATCCAGAGTCCATTGAAACTAAAGTTTCCCATTCAATTTTAAAAACAAATCTACTTATCAGCACATGTTCTGAAAGTGTGATTTTCTGGTTTTCTCTCTCTCAAGGGTCAACATGGCGATCAAGGTGCACCTGGTTCTGTGGGTCCTGCTGGTCCTAGGGTAAGTCAACCTCAGAGACATTTGTCTCTGAAATCAAGCTGATGGCAGGCAGTGAGTCCCCAGGCCTCTGCTTCCTTGGGGGATTTTCACTGACTCACTCAGACTTGGTGTCCTTCTTCCCTAGGGTCCTGCTGGTCCTTCTGGCCCTGCTGGCAAAGATGGTCGCACTGGGCAACCTGGTACAGTCGGACCTGCTGGCATTCGTGGCTCTCAGGGTAGCCAAGGTCCTGCTGTAAGTATCATTCTGGGAAATAATAAAGAGCATCACGGACCTAAGGAATATTCTCTTCAGACTAACCAAGATGGTTGTGACAACACATTAAAGCAGTCCCCCACTTCCATATACCAGTTCTAAGAAATGTAAAAATCATATGGGATGAGCTGTTTAGCCCATGCTTACAAGTGTGCCTGGGATCCAATTATTTATTTACAGACACTTGGTTCTTTTTTGACTTGTTAGAATATGCCTCTGTGTGACACTTAACTGAAGGTCTGCTGTCATTGACGCCTCTCCCTATGACCCAATACGAAACCTCTTCTTTCTTCCTTTCACCTTTGCAGGGCCCTCCTGGTCCCCCTGGCCCTCCTGGCCCTCCTGGCCCAAGTGGTGGTGGCTATGACTTTGGTTATGAAGGGGACTTCTACAGGGCTGACCAGCCTCGCTCACCACCTTCTCTCAGACCCAAGGACTATGAAGTTGATGCTACTCTGAAATCCCTCAACAACCAGATTGAGACCCTTCTTACTCCTGAAGGCTCTAGGAAGAACCCAGCTCGCACATGCCGAGACCTGAGACTCAGCCACCCAGAGTGGAGCAGTGGTAAGTCAAATGTCCAAGCCAGATTGGCCCTTCTCACAAGCTGGACTTTGCAAAGTCACTTCCCACTGACATTTAGAATGAAAAAAATTTGAGTAAAAATTGCATTAGGTGGAATTATACCTGATTGATGAAGCATTTTCTTCTCCCATCCTGCACCAAGTCTCAGGCTTCTCTTAATAAATATTTTTGCCTTTTTCATGATAATATACTTTGATTTAGGAGGAAAGGAGGAACTGTCTAATCTTGAAAATTGCCAACCTCTTCCTGTTAAATGTGGAGTAGACAGTGTTACTTCTGGGAATCAAAATTCTTTGTCTAGTAATTATTAGAACCTATGTTCCACTCAAGGAGAGGTTTTATGAGCTGGGCTTTTTTTTTTTTCTTTTTTTTTTTAAAGGTTACTACTGGATTGACCCTAACCAAGGATGCACTATGGATGCTATCAAAGTATACTGTGATTTCTCTACTGGTGAAACCTGCATTCGGGCTCAACCTGAAAACATCCCAGCCAAGAACTGGTACAGAAACTCCAAGGTCAAGAAGCACATCTGGTTAGGAGAAACTATCAATGGTGGTACCCAGGTGAGGAATCCTACAAACATTCCTTCTCCTACTAAATAATACTGTTAAGTTTGCTTGCTTTTTAATGGTCTGCCTTTTAATCCTTTCCCAGAATGGGATTATTGAAAGAACCTGCTTTTTGCTCAGGTTTCAGTTCTATCCTGGACCTCGCATTAAAGATGGATTGATGGGCATATCCATGCAATCTAAAGTTATTATTCAAATTTGACTTAGCTGATAACCACTAGAGAAACTGATTAATGCCATTTAGTATGAGGAAGTACTGGCCAGCACATAACCCTGTGCTCATGCATATGCATTTTCAGGACATGTGCTTTTCCAAATTTTTAATCAAAATCTTTCACCAACTTTATTGAATGCCTACTGGTGGGAATCACAGAAAAAGAAAGAGGTCTGACTCTCTGTCTTATTTCTCTTTCATTCTAAGAAGAAACCTACATATAAAGGGTTAACTAAAACAGATACCATTTTGAGATTATCTTGCCTCAGTCTGGTAGTTCTCGTGTCCCTCCTAGGTAACTAATATTGCAAAGACATGTGAATTGTGTTTCCTATAAAAGTATCTTTTTCCCAAGGTTCAGATCTGAGGTCATCATTCTTCCCTATACCAGCCTTTTCACTCTCTCTCTCTCTTTTGACTCTTAGTATTTGAGTCCTTCTCCACTTAACTAGCATTTCTATTTTATTCTCTGTAGTTTGAATATAATGTTGAAGGAGTAACCACCAAGGAAATGGCTACTCAACTCGCCTTCATGCGCCTGCTGGCCAACCATGCCTCTCAAAACATCACCTACCACTGCAAGAACAGCATTGCCTATATGGATGAGGAGACTGGCAACCTGAAAAAGGCTGTCATTCTGCAAGGTTCCAATGATGTTGAACTGGTTGCCGAGGGCAACAGCAGGTTCACCTACACTGTTCTTGTAGACGGCTGCTCTGTAAGTAATAGTGAAATTTGGGAGTAGCACTTATTTACAAAAAAGGGGGGGGTTGGAGTTCTAGCTTAGACCAGTGAATGAACAGATAATGAGACCAAATTTACTCAATCTAACTTCATAGATGTATTTATTTAAATTCAGATGCTAAAGAGGATTCTTATCAGATCTTGCCTTTGAAAATTCTCTGAAATACTGAAATATATACCATGTCCATGCATTAGCTGTTTTTCTTTAAACTTGAGTTTTTTAAATGATGCTGTCTTCCCATAACTTAAAATTACTTGGGGTTAAAAGGTCCCAAGGTATAATTTATAGCTATATGTACTTTATTTTACTTATTAGTATGGTCTGCATGTAATTTTTCTCTATGATATTTTATACCTTGGAGAAAAATTAAAATTTACTCACAGTGTACCCACTCAGCTCTCCCTAATGACACACACATCCCAAAAATGATAATGTAGCAATAAACCACATGGAATATGTATTGAAATTTTCTTTAAAAAAATTAGACTGATAGGAAACTCTCTCCCTAAAGATACCCCTGATTCTTCTGTCTCAAAGGTGAATATTTTTATCTGGGACACACTTCAGATGAACAAGCCCCAAAATGGTTCTTAAATATGTAAAGTTCTAATGATATTAGATTTAGGAATAATGCAACTTTTTATAAATATTCTTTTCTTTTTTAAACAGAAAAAGACAAATGAATGGAGAAAGACAATCATTGAATACAAAACAAATAAGCCATCCCGCCTGCCTATCCTTGATATTGCACCTTTGGACATCGGTGATGCTGACCAAGAATTCAGGGTGGACGTTGGCCCAGTCTGTTTCAAATAAATGAACTCAACCTAAATTAAAAAAAAAAAAGAAATCTGAAAAAACTTTCTCCCTTTGCCATTTCTTTTTCTTCTTTTTTTTTTTTTAACTGAGAGTTGAGTCCTTCCATTTCCTCTGCACATCTACTTGCTTAAATTGTGGGCAAAAGAGAAGGAGAAGGATTGATCAGAGCATAGTGCAATACGATTTCATTCATTCCCCCTCCCTGCCCCCAAAGATTTGGAATTTTTTTTCAACACTCTTACATCCGTTGTGGAAAATGTCAACCTTTGTAAGAAAACCAAAATAAAAATTGAAAAATAAAATAAAAACCATGAACATTTGCACCACTTGTGGCTTTTGAATATCTTCCACAGAGGGAAGTTTAAAACCCAAACTTCCGAAGGTTTAAAACTACCTCAAAACACTTTCCTGTGAGTGTGATCCACATCATTAGGTGCTGACCTAGATGACATGAGCTGAGGTACTTGTTTTGTTTGTTCAGAATACAAAGGTGCTAATAGTATTTCAGATACTTGAAGAACGTTGATGGTGCTAGAAGAATTTGAGAAGAAATAATCCTCTGTAATGAGTTATATTGTGCCTTCTTTTTTCATTTGATTTAGCATCAGTATTTTACATCTTATTCCCAAATAAAAGTATGCAGATCATTTGCCCAACCTTGTCCTCTTCTTTAAATTCAGCATTTGTTCTTTGCCAGTCTCATTTTCATCCTCTCCCATGGTACCAAAAGGAAGCCTTATTTCTCGGACAAGCAGAAAAATTAAATTGTACCTATTTTGTATATGTGAGATGTTTAAATAAATTGTGAAAAAAATTAAATAAAGCATGTTTGGTTTTCCAAAAGAAAATATCGAGTAGATTTCCTTGCTTTGAAGCTCTTTGCAATATAAATATGGATTATGGCATCTCTACCAGCCATTAGACTGTTTCTCATTAAATAGAAACTATGCAAAAAAGGCAATTTGATATAGTAGAAAGAGCAGAGAACAAGGACCCAGGAGATCTGAGCTCCAATTCTGACTTCTCCTTGTGGCTGAGTGACCTTGAACACTTCACTTTTCTGTGTTTAATTTCTGTATCTATAAGATGGAGAAAGATAAAAACATTTGCGCTACTCAAAATACATAATACTTAAGCAAATGGTATCGTAGACCTAAGTTTACTCTAAGCGGAGATCCACAGAACCTTCTGGTGTATATTATCTATTAAGCACTTTGAAACAGTGGCTGAAAGTTGGTCTATGTACAATTAATACTATTAACTAAAACAGTTTCAAATATTCAGTAAAAAATGCCATACACTTAAATCTGATGCAACTGAGTACAATGCCTGTTAGGAGGTAATGTGTGTGCTGTCAATCAGCAGAGACAGTTGTGGATAATAGTACCATGAACACCTACCTGCCAAATCAAGTTCATTTTCCTCCCCTGCACCTTTCAATGACATCTTTAATACACTTAAACATAGTAATGTGTCAAGTAAAATGTTAAGATTCATTTAGAGCTTATTTCCTGTTGCAGAACATAATTGTGATTGTAATATTTGCCTCTTGAAATAAGTCATTTCAAGATTCAATTAGTTTTAAAAGCAAAAGACTGAACATGATGAAAATCTAACATCTAAATCTAAAAAGTTACCAAGATCTATTAACCAAATGGTAACTTCAAATTATGGTCTGGCTATCATCTGAATCAGAACACAGGGATGCTTATTAAAATGCAGATTCCTGGTCCCCAACCACCAAATCAAGCTTTAGTAAGGAAGCAGTATTCTTAAGCACCTTGCAAAATTCTGTTGTGCATCCATTGGGAAACCGCTGGATGTGGTGATTTCCACAGCCAGCACTTTGTAGCTCTAACATTTCCTATCTGGCAAGAATGGGTCAATATACCTGACCAAATGACAGGAAGAAAACTAAACCCCTGTAGTCAGAAAACCCAATGCTCCCTACAAATTAGTAATTGAAATGGCCAGGGCAAACTTATATGATAGCCAGTTAGAAATCTCTAGGTTGGGGATCCCTGGGTGGCGCAACGGTTTGGCGCCTGCCTTTGGCCCAGGGCGCGATCCTGGAGACCCGGGATCGAATCCCACATCGGGCTCCCGGTGCATGGAGCCTGCTTCTCCCTCCGCCTGTGTCTCTGCCTCTCTCTCTCTCTCTGTGACTATCATAAATAAATAAAAAATTAAAAAAAAAAAAAGAAATCTCTAGGTTTCCTCAACATGTTATGCCCTGAGGTACACAACCCAAGAAAGTTGACATACAAAGGGCAAAAGTGAAGAAGAAAACGTTTCCTGAGTACCAGTTGAGAGCCACACACTATGCTAGATGTTAATAATGCTCTTTGTCAAACTAAATCCAAATAGGCAGATTTCTTAAGCCAATAGTCATTAATAATGTAATCATGAATGTGGGATTACAAGAAGATAGTTCAAAATACAATGGTATATCTGATAAATAACAATGAGGAAAAATAAAAATAAAAAAAATAACAATGAGGAAATAAATGATGGTATATCCAATCAAGACTAATGAGGGATGAATACTGGTCTAATAGACAGCAATAGGAAAATAGTGAAATACATTTTGATACCCCAATGACATTTATGAGTACGATTAAACAACAAAAAATGCTTAGAATGGAATGTTGTAATCTTTAAAATATTCAAGTACATTGTCATTAGAAATACATCGAACGTGCATATAAAAATGCTAAGAGAAGGTGCATTCATGGAGTAATGATAGGAATGACTCTTATGCCTCAATTTTCCAAAATTGCTGAAATGTAGTTGTATCAACTCTATCATCTATGACAAATTAACTCCTAAAATATTATGAAAAGTAAGAAGCAGTGAACAATTGAAAACAATCCTGGTTGAGGAGTGGCCATCTCTAGTGAAAGATGGTCAACCTCCCACCCACTCATCTTCTGAAAGATAAGGAAAAGCCTAGTCTCAGAGTCATCGCTCATTGCGACCCGGCCACACTGAGGGGGCCTCAGGGAGGGGTGCACAAAGCCATACATACCAGGCAGCAACATCCTCAGGGACTCCACAGTTCAGGTGCAGAGAGAGAATAAAATAATGTGTGAATGCAATTTTAAACAAAGTGTCCTCTGAGGATAGCAGAGGACACTATTAATTAATGAGAGGGGATCTCAGAAAATTAACCTTAGCTTCATGCAATAACAGTGACATTTGGGCTTAGCTGGCCAGCTTTTCCCACAGATCTCATTTCACTTTCAAATCCTCTATCTGGCTAGAGGTTTCTTCTATGGAAGCTACATATTAGAACAGTCTGGTACTTACCAAGCCAGGAGATCCACTGTGAATGTGCCTGGGGCTTGGGCAAAAGGCTGAAGGCTTGATCCTTCCACGACCAGTCCCCTCCATAGAGGCTAATCATCAGGCCTGAGGGACCCTCCTCACAACATTTCCTGACCCTTGATTCTCTGAAGGTCAGCCGTCTCTAACTTGTGCCATTCTGAGAGGGAAGAAGATTGCATATGAGAGAAAGAAGGAGCAGGTAGCCAAGATCGGGGGACGAGACATTAATCAAGTCTGGTAAAAAGGGTCATTTAAAATTCTAAAATCAATACAGCTAATGCACTGGCAAAGAGCAAGGACACCTGACCAATGCAGAGCACATTTATTATCTTTAATGCCAAAATACTTTTTTTCTGCTATTCCACTTAATATCACTGAAAAAGAAGTTCAGAAATTGGATTATATATAAGAAAAGTTGGAAATGTCGCTTTGGGTCAGAACAACAATCCATCTAGATGAGTACTTTGCCTTTGACAGTGGCACCAAGGGAAATTTGGGAGAACGAGTGGTTGGCACTTCCTGAGAAACCAGCCTCAAAACTCCCATTTAATAACCCATTGTAAATCTTTTTTGTACATAGATGTATCTAAACCCTTCCAGAGCCCTCTATCTGTTTTGAAATATGTTGGTATTACAGTACCAACAGGAGAGAGCTAATGCTGAATTGTTAGCTCGGCTTCCTGGCCCTCTGATCAAGTAGCTAAAATATGCTTTCTATCCCTGTATCTGGATCAGCCAGGGATTCAACGACTCAGCGTCCACAGGGAAGCACCAGTAACTGCAGCCATGGGGCCATTGACAGCCCATAATGATTGACTTATCCCTGCTGTTTGACGAAATAAGCACATAATTTGTGGTCAGCAGTTGAGGTTTCCTGCACCAGCTCCACCACTGACTAGCCAAGGGCACTTGGGAAAGTCTCTTAAATTTTCTAAGAATTTGGTTAACATACCTTACTCTCAAAGATTTCTATTAGCACCTGCTCTACCTATGTCACAGACAAATAGAACATTTGTGAATGGACTTCATGAAGTGTGGGCAAATGTTAGGTGCTATCACTAGGTCCAAAATTTCCAGTCACCAGTAGTCACCTCTTGAGTTAATCTCCTATCCTTGGCCCTCCACTGTGGGGAGAGCAGAGCCTAGAATTTAAATTTCATTGGCACCACTCTTTAAATACCAATCGATCACTTTCGAGTCATGCTTCCCTGTCAGTAAAAAATGTGATCCCTTACAATTACTTTTGTTAATCTATTTATATATAAATGTTATGCGAGTGCTATATACTACAGAACTCGCATATGATGTGCAACGTAAAATCTACAGGGAAAAGAAAACCTTTAAAAGAGAGACTATAGGTGCACCTGGGCGGCTTGGAGGTTGAGCATCTGCCTTTAGTTCAGGTCGTGATCCCGGGGTCCTGGGATTGAGTCTTGCATCGGGCTCCCCGCAGGAAGCCTACTTCTCCCTCTCTCTTTGTCTCTGCCTCTGTGTGTGTGTGTGTGTGTGTGTGTGTGTGTCTCATGAATAAATAAATAAATAAAATATTTAAAAAGAGAGAGAGAGAATAAATATAAATAGAAAATTCCATACTCTGGTGGATGATTTTACACAAACCCTGGGGTGCATACACATTCCCACTCCCTAACTGTAGAGACTAGTACCCTAAAAAAGAATTCATGATGCGCTTCAGGGGAGTGCAGAACATCAACTAAGTGCTGAAATAGCATGCTAAATTTTGTGTGCACATGCATTTTTCTTGGGAGGGGATGCACAACTTTCTCCAGATACTTCAAAGGGCTCATGACCAAAAAATACATGTTATGAACTACTGCACAAAAGCAGTATTATTTATCTAATAAATTCTGGGCTTTTCTGAAATATGACTCTCCTATCTTATCTTGGATCTCATACTCAGAACATGCTACTTCTCCTGGCC